>NC_051183.1:114239411-114552181 GCF_013339695.2 Rhipicephalus sanguineus
AATACGAAAGAAATTTCCGCTAAGCAAGTGCTTAGCAGAAAACATGAACTACAAAAGATTTGAAGAAAGGTGCTGCAAGCAACACCTCGCCGTCTTGACTCGCGTAAAGTGCGCTCTCTCTTCAGATCAGAGGCAAGATTTTTATTTCACAATTTGTGTAGACTAAAACCAATTTTGTCATTAAACAAGGTAAGGAGGGTGATATGGAAGGATGGCGACAATAAAAAAACATGAAACAGGAAGTTTAATCTCAGTGGAAGTGGAACATCCTTCTAGAAAATTAGAAACGACAGCGAAACTAGGACACAATAATTCTTGAATGAAACCACGTGTAGAATGATGGATTCCAGCGCTGAGTGTACGTAGCAATGACCCCATTAGTAGCGATAGGAGCACGAGTACTGAGGCAGCCTTACAAGTTTTTTGATGTGCGAAAATTGTTCTACTTGTAAGGTCTCCAAGGCTCGCAGTTCTCCAGATCTTGGAGGCAAGCAAAACTCGGCCTTCTTCCGATGCGATTATCAACGGGATGATCTTGGTGGTCGAGCCGGTCTGCTCGAGTCGGCTATGACCTTGTCTCTCTTTCCTCGTGAATTGCTGTACGTTCGCGGCTATTTGCGGCACAATGTAGCGCGCAGCTGTTTTTCGTAAGATCGGCGGGCGTCGGTGGTATAGTGGTTAGCATAGCTGCCTTCCAAGCAGTTGACCCGGGTTCGATTCCCGGCCGACGCAGGAGTTTTTTTTTTTTGCATGGCCATATTTTTGCTCTCTTGTGAGTAACGCAGCCGGGGGTTACGGAATAAAAAGAACGCGGAAGGTTTGCACAAAGTTGTGCAATGTTCGGAACTGTGAAGCACGGACCCGTGGCCGCTCGCTGGGCAAGGTATTTCTCTATTTCTTCATATTTCTATACACAACTGTGCGGCCTTCTTTGTTATTCTTTAGCTTTCCCTTTCTCTCTCCTCCTCTTTGTTTTTCTCTCCTATCTGTTCTTTTTCTCTTTGTTTCTATTTCTTTATCTCTCTTTCCATTTTTCTTTTTCTTTCTTTCATATCTTTGTCTCACTCTCTCTCTATTTATCGCTTGCTTCCTCTTTCTTTCTATTGCTCTTTTTCTCATCTATTATGGGCTATGCTTTACATTGTGCAAGCTCTCATTGTTCAATGTACAATGAACATTGAACTACTTTCGTAAAAGGTGCGTTTCACTTTCGTGTTATACCGATTTCCATGACGGAGGGACCAACCATTTTTTTTTCTTTTTCGCGAATATTTTTTCTTTCTTTATACCTTCATTTCATTCTGTCCCTGTGTTCTCTCTTTCTATCTTCGCTCTCCTCCTCACCCTCACATCTCTCCTTCGCTTTGTGCTTCACGCATTCTGAGAACGAAGCAGAATATTAAGAACAGGACGAAAGGTAAGAAGAGGACGATGAGAGTGCGCGCCGGTTCACAGTGTTGATAATTTTGGTTCACGACATTTTACGCCTAGCGTGAACCGTTTCGCTGATAAAACGCCAGGCCTGGGCCGAACACGTCACTGTGAAAGCAGGAAGACCGGCCTTTCTAGAGCCCGCTATAAACTCTATTGGCGCGACTAGTACAAGTTCACCTGCAAGGTACCCACTATGCCATTATTAGTCATTCTCCAGTGAAGGAGATGCCCGCTGCACATCTGTGAGGCATTATATATGCTTTTTTGATGCTTTGGCTGATTGAGTGATTGATTGATTGATTGATTGATTGATTGATTGATTGATTGATTGATTGATTGATTGATTGATTGATTGATTGAAATAACTTTAATGAGGTCCTGCGGGACGCGCCTGATGAGGATGAAGAATTATGGCAGAACCTTTTGTAATGGGTTGTATGCTTTAAACTAACAACTCGCTACGCAATTCGCTTTCTGTGATGCCTGATTGTTATTTTACTCTTTTGTCATGCTATAATAGATAGGTAAACGTGATTCCTTGCCCGTCATGACACCTGTATAGTGTCATTTCTGGAGAAAAACAGCGCGCACAAAAAAAAGGCTGACAAAAAAGTGAGGGAAAGAGCACATCATTGCGAAGCAGCCCCCTCGAAACCGAAACCGCAATTGCTGTTTAAAGACAGCTGTAATAAAATATATTCAATGCATTCCCAAACACTACGCCACTCATTTTAGGGTTCTCGACACCCGTGCTTTTATTTAGAGCAACAAGTCGAAAACATTTAAAATTCGTGCCAGTGAGCCTTTAACCTATGAAATATAACGCATTTATCAATATCGTTGATACATTTGCCTTATGTGTTGAATTGTAATATGTTTTCTAACTGTTATGTTACTGTTATGTGCCCGATTGCGAAGCCCATTTTTTTTCTTATTGATTGTAAACAACATGTATGCAGCGATATACGTTGACGACAAATGTAATTATTGTTGTCAGTATGGTTTTTGTATACTGATGTACGCACTCCTGCTTGGGACCAAGTAGGGCCTGCTGTATTTGTAAATAAAAAAATAAATAATAATTAAAATAGCGTGGCAGAAGAGTAAAATACCATCACAAAATGCTAATTGCGCAACGCTTGTGCGGTTTAAAGCTTCCCACCCACTACAAAGTGCTCAGCCATAATTCTTCATGGTCATCAGCCACATGCAGCATCAACAAAAAGAGAGAGAGGGAGAGAAGGAATGTAGGAAAGCAGGGAGGTTAACTAAACTATGCGTCCAGTTTGCTACCCTACACATGGGGAGGGGGAATAAGGGACTAAAAGAGAGAGAGAGAGAGAAGGAAAGACACATGGCGCATCACACACACAGTGCTGAGTTTCACAGGCGGTCGCTCAATGAAGTTATTTTTAAGTACCGCAGGAGGGCTCGTGTGGATTTCTGGGCCGATGTGCTGTGCGACCAGGCTCCTAATGTCTTTGCTACAATGACGGGCCGGTCATCGAGTCTATTCGAGGCACACTGGAGAGTCCGGCGATCTTCATCAAATTGGGCACAGTGGCACGAGAGATGTTCAATAGCCTCTGTGCAATTGAAGCTTTCGCACATGGATGAATCTGCCATGCCAATACGATGGCTGAACTAGTAAACGCTACACCGATCCACAACCGGCACAGCATTGTAGTGTCACGTCGAGAAATCTTGGATAGCAGTTGTCGCTGGAGTAATGATTCAAGGTTCTTAGGGCGATGATTGGAGTTAAGCGGTGAATTCCAGTGTGCAAGCGTGGCATTATGCGCGATGTGTCAAAGTTCTCTAGCTGCGTCTACTCTTGACAAGTGTATGAACAGTGTGGTCGCTCCATCATGGGCACATCGGGCAGCGTCATCGGCGAGATGGTTACCACTGATGCCACAGTGACCCGGTAGCCATTGTAAAACAATGCCGTGTCTTTGATTAGCGGCGCGATGACAAATTTCATTGATATCAGACACCAACTGGTGGTAGTTTGCAGGTCGTAGACTTCGCACCATTGAAGGGCTGTCTTGAAATCGTAAAATATGGCCCATCTACTAGGGGATTCTTCCATAACAAACTCCACAGTTTCTCGAAGAGCCGCGAGCTCGGAGCCTGCAGATGTCGTGACGTGTAATGTCCTGAACTTGACGGTGATTGATCGAGATGGTATCACAAAGGCAGCTGTCGAACTTCCCGAGAATGAACCGTCCGTGTAAACATGAATTCGGTTAGCATACGACAAAAGCAAAACGTCCAATGAGATCTGCTTGAGGGCTGCAGATGACAGGCTTGCCTTTTTAGATATCGCCGACACTTTAAGGTGCACAGTGGGCCTTTCCATGCACCAGATAGTGGTATGGTTGCGGGCGAGAACCTCCACGAGGTGGAATGCTGGTAAGCCGCAACAATTTTGGAAACCGCCGCCTTTGGTCTTTTCTAGTGGCAAGCTAGCGACAAAGTGCACATAATACCTTACAGATGTGTGGCGAGTACCTAGGTTATCCGCATAAAGACGAATAATGGCGTAGTGGGTGCTTCCCTACTACACAAAAAATGGTCATTTATGCTGTAGTGGATGCCTTCCAGGCGTACTTGTATTAGCAGCCCCAAGAGAGTTTAGAACGGGCCCTAGAAATGCCGCTTTTCAAGCTTTCGCTGGTACAGTGCTGGGCGTTACGCGCAGGCCTGGCGTTTTAGAGCGCAGCTCTTAGGCGCCCGTTCCTGCGTTCGCGTCGGCGTCAGCATAACCAATATAGCGAACGAGGACGAAAAGAAAGCGAACGTGGAGTCTGTCAATATCACGAGCCACTGGCCGCTAACCTCGCTTTCTTCCTCCGTCACGCGCGTTGGCCCCTCGGTAGGAGCTTGCGCGCATGCTGGGCTGGCACGTGCACTGCGGCAGGCTTCACTTGCCGTAACGGGGCTGTCGGTGTTTCGCTTGGTTCGAATGCAATGCACAGAGTGGTGTGCGTAGCACTCGAGCGCTGGTAGTTTCTATGACAACATGTAACTAATGTTACATTGCTACGACGGCGGAAATACAAAACTTCAAACACAGTTGGCGTTGCCCCAATACGAAGCTGCGCTCAGAATTCGCATCAGGCTGCATCGTAATCGTCGGTGAATGTGTTCTGGTTTTGTGCGATAGCGGTTACGGAAACCGGTGGAGGCGGAGGCCAACTATCCGCCACCAAAATTGGCTGTTGTTTTGATCTCATAACAGGTCTTGCTGTAAAAAAGCTTCAAGATCAGTGGCATAACTAGTAATACGGAAAGCCTTCTGTGTCGGGCAAACTGACGCGCAACATTCAAGTGCATGGCACTACTGGCCGTATGAAGGCAGCTCGAGGAACGCGAGCCAGGACATTGTTCACTCGGTTATATACTGTGACGAACAGCTAGGGACCCAAAAACAGGTGCATAACAGATGTGTTAAAAGAAAACGCGAATCCTCTATGCTGGCTTTAGCGGATTCTTTAGTCCGTAGCGCACGCGCATGTGAAAGATCTTGTTATTGTCAGCGATATATGCAGGCACGTCGAAGTCGCAGGCCACTCGTCGCAGGCTATATATTACGCATTTTACCGCATGCATGTACACAATATTCAGGGATGCAATGCTGCGTGATAAACATTTTTGTTCCCGTGAACGTAGTAAGTTCGGCAAACACGTCTGTTGAAGGCCGGCTAAACAGAAATCCTGAATACGCATTGAAGCCAAGAATACATCAAAGACGAGCGCAGAAGAGAACGCCTCCTTAAATATCTGTTGTGTGTAAGGAATCTGTGCCCCTTCCATCCCATCGTCTTGGTGAAACATGAATTAAATACATAATATGGTTTCTTGTTATTTCGCATATCCTTTGTCCTATAGACAACACATGTGCGCTATTCCTTCTCTGCTGTTCTTTACACAATGCTTAGTATATATCGTCATTTTCTACTGATGGAACAAAAATATGCCAAACCTTGTATTCGCACTTACCTGCTTGAACGGGTGGGAAGAAAGAATTCGTTGTTGTCAGATATAACTGGAACAATATCTCGACAACGTTTTGTCCATGTACATAGGAAAGATGAAGCGTAGTCATTTCAAAATTTTGTACGTAGAAAAGAGACTTCTTTTTAGAAAAAAAAGCAATAATAGAACAAATGTATGGATGTTGCAACTAAAAATAAGAAAGCGATACCACACTTCTCAAAACTGTGTCAAGTAGTCCATCAACAGACATATTATGCGCTGTTCTGAAATGCTTGCTCTTTTTGGAGAGCAAGCATTTTTTAGTGAAGTTCTGTAAGCACTGTGTTAATATAATATTTAACTGCTTTAGTTAAGCGCACCGACCTCACGATATGAAATGTTGAGCTTATACAGATTTTTTTAAAGTATTTCTATTGATATACCTAATTTCGGTCGTTTCTCCAGCAAACCAAAGTAAATGACTGACTGACTGGTAGACTGAGTAATAATTATTAATTTGTTTATTAACTAATACGTTGTATAATACACTTTGCTTGTCAACCTTATGCGGCAAGGGACAAAGAAGGCGAGGAAGAAGAGGACGAAGAGGATTCCGTACGTGTAATTTCATGCAAACCACTAAACATTACCATGTTAATCTTGCCTTCAAAAATACTCGTTATTAAAATGCGGTTAAATCTGTCTAATCTCATCAAAATTGTTCCGATCAGATTAGTACGGCAGTCTGGAATACGAGCTCAATAGAATAATTTTTGTAGTCTTCATTTGATGTATTATTCAATACTGCCATTCCTTCTCTTGCTTTTATATTATATTTAACCATTTAACATTATTCGAATAAGATTTTAAGTTTCAACTACGCATTCTTGTCCCATCCCCCAGGGTGGGTACGTGCCATGAAACAGAAGGAAAATCAAAACAAACAAAACGCGTCGCCTTAGACTCACAAAACTATGGGTGAGTGAAGCGTCCACGCCGTAATTGTTTCCTTGCATTTTTCAGGATCATTACAGGTTATCGCGGAAAGGTGTTAAATCCGCGGACGCAGGTAACTTGCATCCCGCGAAAGGTGGCACGGAGGAAGCATGGAGTCGTGCAATGTGACATATCCGAAGAACATGGTAGCACATTGAAAAAAGCATTCGAGACAGTTTTTTAACAAAGGTTTAACCAAACTGCCTCATGATGGAAAGATTTGTAGCATTTCGATTATCCCTTTGCACTGGCCAGTGTTTTAAAGGTTCTTGTCCCAGCGGTTCTTCTGGTGTCGTTTTAAGCATTGTGATTATATAACAAGCGTCAAAGCGTTTGGGTAACACATAGTAGTAACCACACTCATATAAAGCACAGAAATAATTACTATACCACAGTTTTGTTTATATTTATGAAGCAAATTTGTTAGTTGCCATGTTCGCTGGCGAAAGTACATGCGAATTCAGGCGTTTAGGAACATCGTCTAACCCTAACTGATTGTTTTCGACAAAGTTGTAGAGACTGTTTTGAAAAGTAATTATCTTATAATGCTCGTAGCTGTTGCGGTAGTCTACATTTGAGATGATTTGTAGGCGCTGCTTCAATACTTTAGTCCCATGTGCGATGGATGTGTTATGCCTTACACTTAAACAAGTTTTGCAGTTTTCTATATAAGCACAGCCTTAGGGAAGTAAGCAGTGGAGTATGTTTTTTGACCTGATGTGCTGTTTTCAGCTGAAATTATTGATTAAAATTCGGGACGTTCTCTCCTTTTTTTTTGGCGGAAACTAACTTCTTTTACACTGTTGCACCTTTTTGAATTTTCTGCGAATCGCAACGGCTCGCGTCGAAGTATCTTCGAAATGTTTACACAATTATTAAAACTAGAAAAAAATGGAGTAAAAGTGGAATGAAAACAATCAGCATAGTTACTGAACTAACAGTCATCATTCACTTAAATCCATCGCGGCATGGTGAGACGAAGTGTTATTCTTATCGGCTTAAGGGTAGCCCGGCATGGGCTTTTTCGTAAAATAAAACATGCCTTCTATGTGTTACATTTTCGCATGGCATCAAAAATCCTAATATTGGTATTGCTGCTCAAGGACAGATTAGAATGCTCAGCGGATGTATTGAATACCAGGCGATGTCGAAATATTTAGTGTTACGAATGCTTGACGATGCTTCTCAGCTGAAAGAATGGTTGCGAGCTTCTTTTGGTGTCAACGTAAAACACACGTGTAGCGGTGAAAGAGCGAGGTGAAATCGGGTGAAAAAACGACAACGTCGTCAAGATAGCACAAGCATATCTTCCATTTAAGACCGCGTAAAATGCTGTCCATCATTCGCTCGAACGTTGCGGGCGCATTACAAAGTCCGAAAGGCATTACTGTAAATTCGTAGAGGCCATCCGGTGTGACGAACGCTGTTTTCGGGCGATCAGACTCGGCCATTGGGACCTGCCAATAACCCGAACGCAGGTCTAGCGAAGAAAAGAATTCGGCACCTTGGAGACAATCGAGGGCGTCGTCTATGCGGGGAAGAGGGTAAACATCTTTCCTCGTAATTTTGTTCAGGCGCCTGTAGTCCACGCAGAATCGGATGGAACCATCTTTCTTCTTGACGAGTACAACTGGGGAAGACCAAGGACTACAAGAAGACTTGATGACTCCGCGCTGTAGCATGTCGTCAACTTGCTCTGTAATGACACGACGCTCCGCTGATGACACACGATAGGGGCGCTGGCGCAAAGGAGTATTGTCCCCGGTGTCAATTGTGTGAACAACGGTGTTTGTTCGACCTAGCGCCGCTTGGGGGAAGTCAAACGAACGTCTGAACTCATGCAGCAGGGCAAGAAGCTGGTCTCGTTGAGCCGGAGCGAGATGGCTGTCGATGGAACGGTGAAATGCATCTGAGGACACGCTGTCCGACGCAAGGTGAGGAACCAACGCGTTCAGCTCCGGATTCAACTTGGTGTCGTAGAAATCAAGAGGCACGATAACGCCTTCATCGATAGGCTGAATGTGGCCGAGCGTCTCGTTGCGGCGCAAATTGAGAGGACACGAGTTGGGATTAGAAATAAATATCCCGGTGGTGTCTTGACGAAGCGCCAGAACGGCGAATGGCAGCGACGTGTGGTGGCGGCTGCCGAAGATGTCAGATGGCGTGAACAAAACAGTAACGTCAGAAAGGGAAGCGCAGTAGGCAGGAACAAATACGGCGCTGAAAGGAGGGAGGTCAATGTCCGTCGCGACGACAAGGTTGGTCACAGCAGATACGGTCACATGGACAGAAGGCGCTTCACGAAACGCAGATAGTTCCACTTCGGCTCGAGCGCAGTCGACAACGGCGTGATGGCGTGATAAGAAATCCCATCCTAGAATGATATCGTGGGAACATGAAGCCAGCACGAGAAATTCAATGGTGTACAACACGTCCGAATTACCACTTTGGCTGTACACGCCGCAACGGGCTCAATTTTTTGTGCGCTCGCAGTGCTGAGGGAAACCACGGGAGAAAGCGTCGTTACTTTACGAATAGAGCGGCAGAGTCTTTGACTGATCACGGATATTGCGGCACCAGTATCGATGAGCGCAAGTGCTCGTACACCTTCGACAGTTACATCAATAAGATTGGCGGGGGACAGGCGAGGACTTACACGAATAGACGATGACGCAGCTCGTGCCTCCGGAGCTGCGGCAGTCAGTTTTCCGTCTCAGTGGGGGTGGGTCGTCGACGCATAGGGGACACAGAACGACGACGTGGTGAAGGGGAAGCAGAGCGTCGAGAAGCAAAGGTTTGGGTATCGGGAGCAGCTTGCACGTCGCGTTCGTAAACGTCATGGGGCACCACGGGAGCTACTGAGTCACGGGAGCTACTGAGTGACAGGCGGACTTACGGGCCCGCGCCCAGGCACGCGGGGAACGCTCAACATAAATTTTTGTTTCTCGCCTAAAACAAAAAAACACTCCGATTAAACTTTCACAAATAAATCTCCTTTGTTTAGTCTTCCCAACGAGGCCAAGCGTGCATTTTTACTTGGACTGCATCACCACTCTACATGTGCCTGAACCTGGGGCATTTCACACATTTTTCAGTGTTTGCGCCCCTTCCACTTTGAAACTACTCGGTCATCGACTTCAATACTTTTTTGACACGCTTACTGCCAACTATACAGCCATGTGATGTAGTCCTATTTTGTCTGTAATATTCGTAGAATTTAAAAAAAATAATCAAAATGGGCGCAGAATTGCAGCATTGCTTCCCCACAAAGCACATCGTGAGACAAAGTAGTGGCCGTCAATGGGCAATAATAAGATAGTGCCATTCCTTTTCAAGTAACAGCGGATATTTAAGCCGTTCCGTAAAGTATTGCATTTTTTAAAGTATTTTTTCGCAACCTATGTTTCCCCACTACGGCAAAATACAAATCACTGTAACAGACAAGAAAAATTTTTTTCCCAAAAAATACTTTCCGAGGGCAAATAGTGCGCTGATATGAACGTCCACAATTTTTTACAATACAATTGGAGAGGGTCGAGCGCAATGTTTGGGACGTTTGGCGTGGAATGACCTCGATTTGAAGTACGGAATGGCGTTCCGTAATACACCCACCATCTAGCGCGATGTGAAGGTGATCGTGCAAGAGCCGACCAAGCACAAGAACAGCGTCATGGCTCCGAATTGTCTTTCAAGGTGAGGGAGTTATCAGGAAAGCTTGACTGACTGTTTTAGCTGTTCGTTAAACTGCGGTCACTCCCGTTCAAGAAAGGCGCTTCTCTTTCTGTCTTTTTATTCTGGGAACAGGCATAGAGTTTCCTAATACTACAGAAGAGGGACAATGAGGCGCTAGTGTCTCTTTGAGCTGCAGTGCATGGCACTTCAGCCAGCATGGGAATGATGGGTTGTACATGGATTTGTCTAAGCTTCGTTCTTTCGGCTCCGTTTGGCTCCGTGTCGCTTGCAGCCGGTTTTTCGCAAGACAAAGTTCAGCAAACGTTCAGCTGTTCCACTTCACCACATGTACCTTTTTGATCGTAGATGAAACAGCGCAAAGACCACGACACCTAATATATAATCAACCAACTAGCCGCCAAGTTCACCCTTCAAGATTTCGTACCCTTTTAATCTCACCAATTCAAAAAGACTCACGATGTTCTCAATGATACATTCTCTTATCCTAAACAAAAGCCAAAACGCAAAAACAAACAGAGCCGTAACTGCGTTCGAAGCCGCAAGCACGAAGATTAAGGAAACCTATGTACTATACCCATCATTTCCATAGTGTCTTAACGATCGCAAAGCCAGAGTTCCCACTAGTAAATATTGTAGGAAACTCTATGCCAACAGGCAGTGCTGGTATCCCACGCAGCGTATTCGTCGATGTTAACAGGAATTTGGCGGTACCTAAGCAGCATCTTTCTGATCGTCCGCAAACTAAGTACGATTTATCGCAACAAATGGAAAGCATGAAATAGTGAGAAAATGTGGCGAGTTCGTCTTAAGAGTGATGTTATAGCATAGAACAGCTAGCGAGGGAGAGCAGATTGTGAAATCTAGATTTTTACTGCTCTGCAACGGGCCGCTAGGGCTCTGATGCGCTGGGCCGGTCAACGCTCGCGTGATGGCCTTTTAAGTCGAGCTAGAATGTACCAGTGTTCGCACGCATCGGCAATCATAGCGCAACAACAGCTTCAATCATACCAGTGCTGAGTATTTGGAGACGTTAGCTTAAATGACAGGAGGGCCGCATCGAGTGGTTTAATGCCATGTATTTGTCGTTCCGGCCTCCGGGAAACATGTTTGAACACGCAGAGATATTTCATCTTTCCAGCTAGAGCAGGTGCTGGGGTTTTTAAAAATAACGTGTGGTAGCGGTGCTCTCACATGTGGCTCCAGCAGTACATACTCTTCACGAGAGAGCTTTGGCGTGTTGCCTCCGCGTCATTTCATATGTTGATTCATGTCGCTGTAACTGATGTCTGTTTTGTCCTCATATAGGTATGTCTAGCAAGAAAATTTTATGTTTAATTGTTATTAATGTGAACCGTATGTGATATAATAAATTATTCTAAACACACAAGAATATACGGTGACAGTCGATGGTATAGGAAACGCCCACGCCTTGGTCGGGATGGCTCACTGCTCTCACGTTTAGAGTAGATGTAGTACTCGAAATCATCAACCATTTTCTAAACACAAGACTACGAATGTGGTTAAGGCGACTATGTTTTCGCTACGATTAGGAATTTCCTACCGCGCTCCTATAGTAGAGCACACAGTGCTCTAAATCGCATAACGTGTTCTTTGGAAAACAAAGCTCCATACCATTGATATGCTCAAGGAGAAAGGCATAGATGCCTCATCAAACGTGAAAAGTTGCCGTCGGCCTCAGCACGAACGATGCAAATAGTCAAGTTATCACAGATTTCTGAAGTCATTATGGCATCAATCTGACACCACTTTGACGTCATAAACTGGACGTCATCGTACGAAATCATCGAATGGTCAATGGTGGGCCTATCCCGGAGGCAATGGAAAACCACATGTACGGCAACTATAGGCAGACTGATCGCAATGCCTCCGGCCCTTGAGTCAGTGCAAAACTATGTTAGGTACACAAACATTTTGCGGGATGGGACAACGTTACTAGGACCACGTAAATTGATTCTAGAAACTGGAGGTGGGAGGCAAGGATCAATACATCAATTGAAAAGCACGAAAAGGAAGGCGGTTTGTACCTTCGAGTAGTCTTAGGCGAATGCATGAAGCACTTAGGGAATTTTCAAGAAAAGCTTGTATTGACTAACCTGTGTGGCTGGTGATGTTATTCCGAAAAATCCCCCTCATCCATAGCTGGCGCGCACCAACGACATGATACATAAAACAGAAACCGTTTTTTTCCGGAGCTGGAGTTTAAACCAGACGTCCCTCCCCTCCCCCGGTCCGGCTGCGAGTGCCTCGAACACTATACTCCCTTTCATACATCAGGTGCAACGCTGTGGAGGCTAGCGAGGCTTCTTGCACTAGATGTCCTCACGGCAAGAAATAGTCCAGTGACTTTAAGAATTTAAAGTGGACGAGAAGATAACTTGCCGGGGGCAAGTTATCTTTTCGTCCACTTTACTTTCTTCACATTTATATCCCATTTATTAAAAAATGACATCTTCTATACTTTCCTTGGCATTAATGTCTGTTGGTTCCGATTTATACTGTGTCTAACAAAAAAAATGAGCCCTTAAAAGCCATCTTCTTTCCTTCAAAGTCAAATATTCGCAATGCCCACGAACTATAGGTGGCGCGCCGTGCTTTTCAAGATGGCGCCAGGAGGAGGGTCAACCGTTTGTTAGCATAGGAACAGATAGGACGTACGGACGTACGTCCCGTGCCACTTTCACCGGATGAAGTCATGAGCTGTGCTGAAATGGATATGAGACTAAAATACTTTCCCAAACCATGGAAAGTGCTAAGTACTCGCCATCTAAATATTTGCTGCGGTGTGAAAACTTATATTTCAGCTCCGTTACCGTGCATAACGATGCTTTGCGAAATCCTGTGCGTGCTACATACAACTGCATGAACTAGAATTGATGTATGAGCTGAATGGCACTCCGAGGTAGTACGTACCGAGTCTGCGTGACGGATTTGCCGCAGTAGTAGGCCGCCAGCGAGTAGCGCCATCGCTGCTGCACGGGACCGCACGTTTAACGTGGTGATGGTTTGCAAACATAATACGCCGTCGTCATTACTTGCGCAGTCGGGAACGTGAAGTTACGTCTTCAACGGAACACAAGCATTTAACATCACATTCAGTAGCGCTTGTGTCACAGCCATGTCGAGACTCTAGCAGTGTGCAATTCACTTCACTCGCATGTTGCAGGTTCGATCAGCACGATCAAAACATGAATATCGAAAAGAATGTACACGTGTGCTTTTCGCAACGTCGAAGAAGTCAGCCGAGAGGCGTGGATTGTGGCCGTGACTGCACGTTCCATCGCTGTCGCTCTAACCATTTCGCTTCGCTGGTCGAGCTCGAGCGTGTTGGCGGCATGCGGCGCTCCATAATATCCACAATAACTGTGATACATGCAGTGCACAAAAGGAAATATGCTTTTATTTTGATCTCGCTCAAGGATATTATATATTAAATACAATCAAAGTGACTTACGAGCGTGAAACATTAACGCACGAGGGGTCTTGAAGTGCAACTCGCTCCTCGTGAGTCAGCAGCTGATCGTTCATCGTCGCTGTCACTCTCGGTGCTTTCACAGTCTTCTACGTCCAGTAAAAAATCATCGTCGTCAAGATGGTTTCTTTCCACATCACTGCTGAAAGCAATCTGAAGAATTTCCTCCGCCGAACGGCTTCGACCACTCCGCGTCACCACGTTTACAATTAGAGAGACGTCTGGGTGCGGCGAACATCTTGCTCTCAGACCGGTCAACAAGCAAATCGCTTGCAGTGTGCTGCCACCTATCAACAAGCGTACAAAAACAAGCGGCGCAGCGGTGGCTATGAAACCCAACACACTGGCGAAGGACGGCGTGAATGGAAAGCGTTCGTTCCACGAAAGGCGTCGAGCAGACGCGTCCTCGAATGATTGAAACGTTGCTCGCACGATTCGTAACAGCGCTTTGCTGACGAAGGATAGAGGCCCTATTTTAATGTATCGCCAACTTGAGATCGTTCAGTTATACAAGAGCACATCGCGAGCCCGCGCGACCTCCCGCGTACAGTGTTATGGGATTCATGCACTACAAGAAACACTGACCAATGCTATATGCAAGTAAAACATGGTGAGCTTCAACTGACTATGTCAGACGATAACATTTAAGTAACCTACGTGGCTGCAGAAAGCCTCGCGAAGCTGATAGTATGTGTACGCTGTGGGCGAGCATTGAAAGCGCGAGTTGCCACGTATTTTCACGAAAACTTCACGTCTCGCAAGAACGAATCAGATTTCTCGTGTCACGGAGGGCCCGGTTTGTTCACTGATGCAGGGAACATGCAAAGTCGTAATGTTCCTTTCTTGCAAACGCGTTAACACTGAGGCTAGCACAGCCGTACAAGGGAGCGACTGCGTAGTGCTGCCATTTTGTCGTCTACTAACCCTCCTCGAGAGGACGCTCCTAAATTCCGCTTGGCGGCGTGACAGTCTATGGGCATTGCGAATAGTCATGCGAGCGCCACGAAGCCAAAATGGCCGCACAGATCGCGCACTTGGATCCACGATACGCGCAGTTCGTGTCTTCTTGGGATTCATGTTTTTTGACAGCAAAGCTGTATATAGCTAGGGCGTTCCCGTTGTTAGTGAGCAGAAACCTATGTGCCATGGAAAATGGGCAAGCTTCACTACTCACCACTGATCCACTACTAAATAAAAAAGGAACAAACAGGCGTCATACACCTGCGTATATATACCACACACATGACAAGATGGCGCTTGCTGCTGAAATGGAAAACTTTAACTTGAAATTACTTCAGAAGGGACATTCTGGATAGACATTTGGAATTTAGTTGGAGGGGGTGTGATCTGCCGTGGTTCGAAACTGTTTTGTGTGATAAAGAGCTTCGTTGGTGAAACAGCTTCACTGAGTGAAATGGCTCAACCTTTACAATGAAGGTGCATATGGCTAGGCTCTGGCGGATCGCGTACGTGGACAAAACTCGCAGAACAACAATTTCGGCCCCGTGCCACCACCCCTCGCTCCCTCGCCACACCGATGCCCCTTTTTATTATTGTCTTTTTTTATTTATCGAATACTACGGAGGCGTAGTCCAAGCTTTCTGAAGTGTTGCGACACTTGGTGGCGGTACTTCCCAGCAATCGTCTCTCGACGTAGACGAACAGCTCACCCGCCTATAGCGCCGTCGTCAGCAAAAGCATCGGTACGACAGGTGCCGGCGGGACAACACCACCGAGCAATTGTCCACTGAAGCGCAGCACAGGGGCGACGAACGCCACCCTCACAGCGCACCATCAGAACGTTTCCCGATGGCAACAGCGAGGTTTCAACGTACTGTAACAATATTCACTATAGCATTTCACTGCTGTGTCGCTTGAGCAGGAACTGCGGACTTCTAATAATGAAAGCGCGGTCGCGAGCACTGGCGTGCGCGCTATGTCGGCAGACATCAGCGAACTGCTGGTATGCCCTTCTACGTGCAATGATCTCACCGCTTTTACTTCGCGTGGAGACGGCAGATAGTCCAAAAACCGCTTATCTCCGTGGAGCGACCGTACTCCCTTGCACCAGCGCTTTTTAGAGTTACCTCATGCCAGATCCAAGAGTTAGCTACTAGCCTTACTCGTTAACATTACAATTTGTTGCTATCGCATTTATTGCTTTGCCTTTGCGGGAAAACTGCGCTTTTTTGCGTGGTTTGGTGGTGGTTCAGTGTAGCTCTTCGAGTCGACTACCAGGATGCGTCTGTGCTAAGGAAGATATTAGAGGATTTCATCTTTTCTAATGAACCGGTTTGCGTTTGCGCTCGAGTTGTCTGTTTTGTTTCTTGTCCGCGTTTCTGTAGCCCAACCAGTCATGAAGATGTCAGCTCACGCAACATTCAGCACTGGGCCCATAATGAGGCACGGTATGGTACACTGGCTCTGGGTTTGCAGTGTGAACAATTGGTAATATATATTTTTATGTGTGAAGTATGTGCAAGCACTACTCCACTGGGTCATCTTTGTTGTCTTCGACGCTGTTTTTCTGCCGTACATGTATGTGGTGTTTTGTTCGCCTCGTTAATAATAAGAGACGTAAGCGTAGAGGTGAGCAACTGGCAGAAAGCTTTCGCGTGGGAATACGGACTGCTCTCCGCCCTAGTCATTATTGCCACTGCCGTTCAGCGTTTAGTCGGTGCAACGGTCTAGGAACGCCGCTGCTGCATTACAACACCGCTTTCGCAGGTACAGCTAGTATTGATATACAGTCGACCCTTAGTATAACAAAGTAGCAACCGTACCATAATTTAGTTCTTTATATGCTATATTCGCAGTAAAAGTAGAGATAAAGGTCGGCGCTAACAAATTGGCTTCTGGCACGCGCAAAATGTCAGATGCAAGAACGCATGCACTGCGCGGAGTTTAGTTTTCCTCTGTTCATGCATGATAGAGTCTTTTGCAGCTCAGCAGTTTCAGTAGCCGAGAAATTCGACAAGTAGCTGCAGCCTCCTGGCCATGACTGTAGTATCCGCTCTGCTTATTTCAGCCAGCACTTCCGCAGCTTTTTGGAGTAAACATTTATCTGTATTTCAATGTTTATTTTGTCTTTATAATACCTTTAGAGCTTTGAGCCTAGCACGAACCAGATATTTCTTCGTTGGAGCCGATATCACGGTGGGTTTCGTTTTTTCAGTTTCTTTGAAATAAGAACGAATCTGACTGAAATCACAAACACATTTTTGGTTTCTCACAACAGCTAATTCGCTATATCAGCGTTCGTTATAACGAGATCAGACTGTATAACCTTGCGCACGCATCTGCGTTTAGCCCGATGAATGACAGTAGGATCCTGAGCGGTGGAGGTCCTAAAAGCAATTCGCATCACTGGCAACAAAACTTCCTTTTATTTCCTAATATTTATGTTAATTAATGTACAGAGCCTCGGATGGTCTAGGGTTTGAGCCCTGGTGCACTTGGTAACACATTGGTTCGAATCGTTATTCCGAGCGCAACACTATGTGTCCTATGCCTCTCTCAGCTATGGACGCATAGGCGCATGCATAAGGATGGGAAAGTCGTTGAGTGGCGTTGCGTTGAGGATAGTTATGCACACAATTTACCGCTGAATAACATAAAAAGAACAAATATGTGATTTCTTCAAAGAATGTTGATCTAAACACAAAACTTATGGAAAGAAAGCTAGTTCTTGAGAACTGCAGCTGAAAGAAGCTGAAGAGAAGAAATCTTCAGTACCCAGCCACGGGATCAGGTGAAATCCTAATTAGTCTGACACATAAAATAGGAAAAAAACAGTACCGAAATGCCGGTGAAGGCGACAGAAAACGATAATGGGAGAGCTGAATGACACACCTTGCAGACATGGGATGAACATAAATGCAAATATAATTTACGGGAACTCTAGAAGTGGTTCGCATCGTCAGGCGATTACAGGATAACATTTTCGTTCTAATGCTGACCGCAGAAATGCGCGGAAAAAAAGAGCAGATTTTGATACTTGGCCGTTTTATACGCTACTGGCGCGTATGATAACGTTAATCAAGAAAGCCTACAGGATATATTCAAAGGAGCTGGAACAGGCGAAACCTGTCTGGAGCTTTTGGGGGATATGTACCCAATAAATGTAGTCGACGTAGAATTGGAAAGAAGAAGCGGCAAGGAGCTCAGCTCGAAGTGTCCGTTCGCGCCACTCTTATTGATAAAGTACACGGCGAGGTTGTGAAAACGCGTTTGAAATGTGCAACATTTTCTTTAATTTATCATACAAAAGGTCACAGTGTTGCCATAAGGGCGAATCAATGATTGTGATTAAAACCAATTGGAATTTTCTAAAAAGTTAGGCTAACAGCTCACTCCTTTAGCAAACGCGATCGTTACTGAGAGAAGTGACCTTGGTGCTGTATGAAACAACCTTACTAAAGCAGTCCAGCAATGGAACGAGCCCTCAAGAAAATAATAAATCTAGCCCTGAAAATTCCCTTCCTATGTGCTGAATATCGCTTCAACGCAAACTTTGCGATGAGACCTCTACACGTACAAAGTCATGAGCCGTTTGCTGATGCCCTCGAAAGATACGGGATACAGCGATCCGCGGTTGACCACGCCCCGTTCGTCATAGTAGGCATTTTCTGCGGGAGGCACGCAGCACCCCTCCGGCCCCTATTTCCATGTGCCTTTCGCACGACGGAGACTGCCAGCTCGTTGGCAGCGCTCGCGCACTTTCACTCGCACATAAAAAGTACGAGCGCGTGGGGTGTTGTTATTGACTTGGACTTAATGCGGAAGGCGTAGCTGATGCTTTCCCATATTTTCTGCACCTCACATGGCCTTCAAACATAAAGATCAAAGGCATTAATCTTAACATACACGGAACCCTAGCCGTACACAGATTCGCTGTAAAAGGCGACGTTGCGTTAGAGCAAAAGCTCGCAGGTTTGACAAATACCACCTGGCGCACCACGCATGGTGTAAGTAATCAGTAACTAAACAATCGGCAGTAAGAGGTTGAATTTTTCGTGGGCACCAAACACATGGACAATGAATGTGGCGGAGCTGTACTGAGGAATCACGCAAAGCGGAGGGAAGGTCATAGAAAGGAAGAACTTGTAGAGGATCCCTAAACATAATGTTATGAGATGCGAACACGAAAGTGTTTATTTTGGCTAGGTTTTGTTACGGAGGCGTGCTGCGAAGTGGTGTGGCCGAGTTGCGTCATGAGGTATGAGGCAATGCGAGAGGTCGAATTTATTTATTTATACGGTTTGGTACAACGAAATTGGTGTCGACAATATTTTAGGAGCTCTGTTTCCTCACCGAGCTGTATTCATGGAATGTCTTGGATGTATCGAAGTAGTACGACCGCTACGATGTTGCGCCACAGCCACTATGCATGCTTATGCGACACTGGCTTCCGCAGAACTTGGATGACAGCTGATACGATAGACAGGGGCGCACTCTCTTTGTATGGGAACCACCCCTTCTGCTGTGGCTATTCTCCTTTTATTTCTCCGCGGCGTCAAGTGATTATTGCGGCAGTGTTTGGCGCCTGCATCACTTTCGTTAGGAGATGTCACGTGCTTTTCGGACACTGTTTCGGGAACCTGTGTGGGCACTTTCAGCAACCTAGCCAAGTGACGCCTTCGCGGTATAAATGTACTTCACCCTATTCTAGCAGAAATATTAAAGCGGCGAATGTTTAGTGGAATAAATTTTGAAGCAGTAGAAATACTTGAACACGCGTTGTCGCTGGAGCGAATGTTTCGGCAAATTGTTCTGTCTCTAAGACAGTAGTCATGTAGTCTAGTCATGTATGTCTAGTTGTGCTGCCAGGCCCACAGCACATGTTGTTTTGCTACCAAGAGTGTGTTCGCGTGATATTTTTGTTATTGCTACTGAGTGGTGACGTTGAGGAAAACGCAGGTCCTGACAAAATAGACCAAATACTAAAAGCCGTCACTGAAATTAAGACATCGCATTCAGCTCTTGAATCGGGTCTCAAAGATGTTCAGCTAAGGCTTTCGCAGATTGAGTGTACGCTTACGTCATTAAAGCAATGTCAGGAGAAGGTCGAAAAATGCGAAGAAACCGTATCGGCCATGCGCAGCGAATTCGCCGAAATGCACAACAAAATTGAAGACCTTGAAAATAGAAGCCGCCGAAACAATATAGTCATCTACGGTCTTAAAGAAACAGAACAAAAACCAGAAGCGGTGGAACAACTGGTGACGCGAGGGATATTTTTCGAAATGTTGGGCATCGAAGTAAAATCTGTTGAGCGCGTACACAGACTCGGTTTTAAGAAGCCTAACCGCGACCGAGCGGTAATACTGCGCTTCTATGATTTCACAGAAAAAATGTTGGTACTACGTAACTGTTATAAACTAAAAAATACAGCGATATCTATATCTGAAGATTACTCAAAGTCTGTTCGTGACACTCGGAAGAAGCTGTGGCAGGCGTCTGCGCTGAATCGCACTAACGGAGATAAGGTGAAGCTAGTTTACGACAAGCTTAAAATCAACGAAGAATACTTTACATGAAATGAGACAGAAAATGATATGGTAGCTGTGAAACATGCTCTTCCCCATGGTCGCAAGAAGGCAAGCACTTCTCGAACGTGACAACAAACAAAAGAACCATTCACGCTGTTGTGTTTTAATGCCAGAAGTATTGTAAACAAAATACAGCAGTTTGAAGAACTGTTGCTATTGTACGGACCTGATGTAGTAGTTATTACGGAAACGTGGCTAAACCCCGACATTCACGACTCAGAGATAGTGCCGTCAGCATACGCACTGCTTCGTACAGATCGAGATGGCCGTGGTGGGGGTGTAGCCATCGCCATTAAACGAAACCTGTCTTTTCAAAAAGAAAGCGGTATTGCTGGTCACGAAAGTGTGTGGTGTAGGGTCCTGATTAATACCGTTCCTGTGTTGATTGGTGGTGTATACCGGTGTCCGGGTGCCCCTGACGAATATCTTGTAAAGCTACAGAACTTTCTTCACGGCTGTGTGAACGAGGGAACGAAAGTGATACTTACTGGAGATTTAATATGCCAGGAATAAATTGGGGCACTTTTGCCAGCGGAAAACGCTGCTGTTAAAGGTTCAGACATACTTTTTGATATAATGTTCAGTTTCTCGTTGACACAGCTTGTGATGGAACCGACTCGCATCCATGGGTCGGTGTGTTCAGTGCTCGACCTTGCGTTTGTGTCTGGCTTCTTAGCACCACAAATAAGTATTGAAGAGGGAATCTCTGACCACAAGCTCATTCTATTAACATTTCATGGCATGGGTAGCCGCGTATCGCATGCTACGACGCGCATATCAGTTAAGGATTACTGCAGAGCGAACGACGAAAGCGTTATAGACTTCTTAGAATCATTACAAGACGATTTCTTTAAAACGTCATCTGGTGTTGTTGATCTATTGCACAAACTAAAATCTGGAATCGCACATTGTGAATCAGCCTTTATACCCACTAAGCTAAAGAGAACTAAACGTAGAACGCCATGGATTACGAGAAGCATAATTCACCTAAAAAGAAGAGTACAACGAATCCGCAGACAAAAAAACAAATCCGTTGCGTTCAACGAGCTTTCGCGCCAGTTAAAAGCGGAAATAAAGACTGCTAGAGACAACTTTTTCTCAAGCACGTTAACTGATTTTATGGTAAACCAACCGCGTAAATTTTGGAAGTACTTATCCAAACCAGAAAGCTCTGTGACTAAAATGGAAATATCGGGTAGTATCGTTGAAGACGCGCGGACTATTGCAGATGCCTTTAACACTTACTTCCAGTCAGTTTTTACACGTACGCAGCCTTCATATTTAGTATTGTCTAACAACGAAGGCCACATGCCAGAGGTAACAATATCAGAATCTGGTATCCTCAACCTGCTTCTTCAGCTTGATGCCAAAAAATCGCAAGGCTCGGATGAAATTTCTAATGCATTTCTCAAACGCTATGCTGCTCAGTTATCCCCTTTCCTGCAGAGGGTATTTTCCTTGTCATTAGAAACAGCGGTGCTTCCTAGTGACTGGTTGTGTGCGAAAGTGATTCCTATCCATAAAAGCGGGAACAAACAACTGATAAACACCTACAGGCCAATATCACTGACAAGCACATGTTGTAAATTAATGGAGCATATCATAAATAAAGCACTGATGAACTACCTGGAGGATAATAACCTGCTTTACCCCAACCAACACGGTTTTCGAAGGAAGCTTTCGACCACTACACAACTTTTAGAAATTACTCATGATTTTGCCGCAGCTATTAATTCTAGACAACAGGTAGATGCGATATTTATTGATTTCTCCAAGGCATTCGACCGCGTCCTGCACTCGTTGCTCATACAAAAACTTGAATCACTTGGCGTTAACTCGAAAATAGTCTCTTGGATTGCTGCTTATCTCTCCAATCGTACCCAGTATGTTTCCCTTAACAATGCTGAGTCTAATCGCGCCGACGTGTTTTCTGGAGTTCCCCAGGGATCCGTACTGGGACCAACACTCTTTCTCATCTACATCAATGACATTTACACGGCTATGGAACCAGGTATTACAATGAGGCTCTTTGCAGACGACTGCGTCATATACTCTCCTACTAGCACAACAGAGGACCAGGTAAAGCTCGACAAATCTTTAGAGAACATTGGAAAATGGTGTGAAAAACATGGTATGCAAGTTAATACAGATAAAACTATGTGTATTAAAATTACCCATAGAAAGACACCACTCCACTTCAAATACACTCTCTCTGGGGCAGACATCAAACACGTGAATACCGTAAAGTACTTGGGGGTCACAATAACACAGTCTTTAAAGTGGGACGTTCATATTGATCAGATTTCTGCACGAGCATTCAAGCAACTAGGCTTTTTAAGGCGTAAACTGACTGGCACTTCCCCTCAGGTTAAACTAACAGCATACAAAACACTGATTAGACCCGTCTTAGAATACGCAGCAATAGTTTGGAACCCGCACCAAAAGAACATGACTGACGTATTAGAAAAAATTCAAAATAGGGCTCTTAGATTTGTTTACTCAAAGTATGCCAGGCAGGAAAGTGTTTCCGCGCTGCGTTTGCAAGCACGTGTCGCAACTCTCGCTAGCCGACGACAGCTGGCTTGTCTGAAGTTTCTTTTCCTTCTTTCGAACAACTCAGTAAATATAAATAAGGACACGTACCTAAAAGCTCCGAACCGTCACTCCAGCAGAACTAACAACGAGAAATGCATACGCCCATTCTTGTCACGCTGTCACACTTTTAAGTATTCTTTTTTTCCCGTAGTTATAGAGTTGTGGAATGACCTGCCGAATGACGTCGTCAGTGCTCAATCACTTGATTCATGTTTGTCGCTGCTGGAATCTCATTTAGAGGCATTGGAATAAATTGACTGGTATCTGTGCGCAAATAAAGGCAAAAACACTGTATCGCGCATGTACTTGCACATTGTTACACGTGTTAACAGTTCTCACATGTAGTATTTCATGTTACTTGTTCCTAGGGCATAACCTTGTTATTGAATGTTCTTATTTGTCATGAACATGTACGCGTTTTTTTTTGTTTTTTTTTGTTTTTTACACCCTTGAAACACCTATATGCATGGTTCATCGATTACTTTTTCTTTGGTGTTGTCACTGTTATGGTTACCTTGTACTGCGGATTTTCGCTTTCTATTTTTTCCTGATATGAAGTCCACCTTATTTTGTATGCCCTCTCCTGTATAGGCCTGAAAAGGCCCACAGTATTGAATAAATAATAATAATAATAATAAAAGAGAAGATCACTTGTCGGGACGTTGGAGTCAACGACAACGCGTGCTTACGGATTTTTCATTGCAGAAATCTTGTAGCCCGAATTATTCTAGGTTCCCGCCTGAGGAAATGCATTTCCTCAACAAAGAAACCTCTGTTTCTGATAAATCGGGATTTGTTTCCCTGTAGAGTTTTGCTACAAACCTTTCCGGCCCGTTAACTAACAGGAGCCTTCATAGGATCGAAAAGACCGAGGCGGAGTGTTGCTGCATGGTTCTTTCCTCAGGGATCGGATGCGGCGGGGCTCGACGAACCGCTGACGACGGAAGGCAGCCAGTCGTACCTGGACGTGGACGTTCAGCTGGTCAAGGGTGTCAAACGTGGTAAACAGGGTTCTCGAGATGCCCGATACCTGACCGAAGCGACGCCGGTTCTCGTGAGGGTCATCGAGGAGCAGGTAGTCGCGCAGAGGTGGGCAAGATTGCGTCACAGTAGATACCTATCCTCACAGAATGCTGCGCTTGAAAACAGGTAGAGCTTAAACAGTGCTTTACTCGTAACTGTACCGAAACGCTAATCCGTCCAATCATGGAATATACATCGATATTGTGGGACCCTTTTCAGCAAAAGTGATACCTAGAAGATTCAATCTATGGAATAAAGGTGCGTGCGTTTTCATACCCTAGACGTTCAAGTGCTTTTCCTTTTCTCCTAAACTACCCAGCATTGATCTTACCCATTTTGTCAATACGTCGCTGCGTCACAAGTTTATAGCGTCTAAAGTTTCGAATTGACTAGTGACGCTGTACTTGTTTAGACAAATGCATTGAGTTCTGCAATTGTTTGAGTATTGGTAACTTTCATAGTCCTACCACTTCAAATCATCCTCAAACAGAGTTGGAGAGGTAGTCTGTTCCTTTCGAGAATTGAAAATTGGAATCCTGAATTTGCCATGAAGTGTTTGTGATGCGCTATTACGTGTTTATTTCCCACTGAGGCAGAATATCCCCACTCTCCTGCAACAGCACCTCGCGGCCTTCAGTACCAAGAAACAAACCAACAAACAAGTAGGCAGACAAGGAAATACCCATGAGGGGAAAGTGAAGAGGGGCATACAGTCTTGCCACCTCATGTGCTGCAGGTCTACCTTATCAACTCCAACCTCTCTTCTACGTGGATCTCACGATTCCGGTAGACAGCCCTATGCAAATGTGCCACCAACTCTCACTTTGAAATGGCACGACTACAACAGTTTCTCAAGTACATTACCGGGGAGAGACTCGAAAATGTCACCACTCCTCGCATCATTAGGAACTTTCTCCTCAGCTAATGCCAGCAAATATTTATTACCAAAGTACTTGCGATTACAGCCACAACACCTCACATAATCCATAAATAGCAGAATCATGCCGTCAGGAAGAGGGGCATTGGCATCTTTCTACCTTTCGCCACTTTTTTGTGGCAGAACATCGAGCACCTCATTCTACAATGCCCCGCTTTACGTCCGCATTGTGGGAATCGAGCGCGCCCTCCCCTTTGGCGCCTCGTTCCCCAGCTAATGCTTGTGCTGGCCCCGCGCGGCTCGAGCGCCGGGAACCGCCGTTATTCGGCGACATGGCTACGTCGCCAGGCCTTTCTGCTTAGTGCGAGCCATGCGTTGCTCTTCCCAGCACGACCCACGTGTACGGACATGCCCGGAGCATGCTGGGGCCACCACGTGACCACGCTAGCCCACATCACTGTGCAACGCCTGTCCTCATTGGCCGCCAGTGACAAGCCCCTTCCCCCTTGAGCTCGCTTCTGTGTGGCGCGGCCTTGCCCGCGTCAGATGCTCTCAGGCCAGCACGAGAGGTTGACGCGCTGCTCCAGCAGGTGGCTTCTCGTTCGCGTGCTCGACTGCTGCCCTTTGTGTGATAGTCGTAGCCCCGCTGGCTAGCCGGTATCTCGTTACATTGTTTTTTTGTGTCGGAAATGAGTTGAGGCGTGTTTCCAATGAGGGAATGACGTTTTTTTTTCTTTTTTGTGCCAAGACAAGCAAAGGCGCGCCGCCGGTCGCCGACAGATAGGGCGGCGATGGTTTTCCCTCAAGCACAGAATGGTCCATGTGGTAAAGCGCGCGAAACGTAGACGGCAGATTCGCGGGGGCAGTGTTGTCGGCCTCTGCCGACGAAAGTCGCTGTCTCTCAAGGTCAGTGCAGCACGCCTAATTTTTTTCGGGTGGCAAGCCATTACTTCGCGATCCCCGGCGCGGATACCGCCTTGGAACAGGCTTTGCAATGCTTCGCGGGCGTTCAGTCCTCAAAGCGGCGACACTTCCAAAAGCAGTTCCCGTAGTCGCGGCCGAAGTGACTAGAAGATGGCTATCTTTGACGCGCTTTCAGCCACCTCTCCAATTGTCAAGGTGCGTTCCTAATTGATGACATGCCTTGAAACGGTCTTTTGTGGTAGCAGGCTCCCCCACCGCCGGAGCCGACTTCGCCTGTTGCGGCTTTCTGAAATAGGTGCTGGTAGCGTCGGTCGGGGTGGCAGCTTCATTGAAGCCGACAGGGTCAGACGGCTGACGATTCCGAAGATGGGGACCGACTTCGGATTCTGAACAGTCAGAACAACCCAAGTGAGGGCGGAAGTGTTTCGATATCTAGATGACCCAAGAAGAGATATCGCCACGCTGCAGGGCAATCCGGCTATGAAGGCGGTATTTATTCACTATAACACGAATTTGTGCTCGCCTTCAGCGGTAGACACACTTTTTTTCTTTCGTGAGTCTTGTGCTGAGGCTGAACCGACGCTGTTAGAAGACAGCCTATTTGAAAGCCTACACAGCAACCTTCTTAGCAAAGCAGATCTTCAAAATAAATGTGTGCTTTTTCTCAAATCACTGAGGTTCATTAGTGCACTAGAAGAGATTCATTAGTGATTCGAGTGATTTGCTTAAAGTGTGCTATTTCTAGTATAGCTTAGTTTGTTCGCCAAGAATGTCGATTTCGGTGTCCAATCCTTGTTACTGTTGCTGTGAAATCGTGTATTTTTATTGCAATCGATACTTTTAAATATGTCATTATTACTAATTATGTACTTTGCCCACCCCCCTCCCCTGCAATTTCTTAATGGCGTTGAGGGTACTGTAGTAAATAAATGAACTGAACGTTTCGATGCGCTGTAACTTTATTTACAACATTATGCTGCACTAATAAGTGTCTTTGCGAAGTATGAGCATCCTTGAAATAAAAAAAAAGGTATTCCAGTATCTGTATCGCTGTAACTGTATTCCGGAATACTTTTTTCGTCTCATTGCAAAAGTATCTCCGAAATATCCCGTTACGTTAAAGGCAAATGTATCTCAGTATCTGTATTTTAGGCTTCCAGTTCATGTATTTCGATATCTGTATTCCGGAATACTTTTCTGAGTATCTCTGCCCAGCCCTGATACGAAAGAGATTCGACGTCCCCTCCGTCAATAATAACAGGTGGGGTTTAACGTCCCAAAACCACCATATGATTATGAGAGACGCCGTAATGGAGGGCTCCGGAAATTTCGACCACCTGGGGTTCTTCAACGTGCACCTAAATCTAAGTGCACGGGCCTCAAACATTTTCGCCTCCATCGAAAATGCAGCCGCCGCGGCCGGGATTCGATCCCGCGACCTTCGGATCAGCAGTCGAGCGCCATAACCACTAGACCACCGTGGCGGGGAGAGGAGGTGTGGGGAGAGGGTTTGCGCATGCGCAGTAAGGGTGGTCACGCCGCACACCACCAGTTTGAACTCCGCCATAAGATGCTTCGCATCTAATAAGGACAAAACGTACCAGATATTTTATTCTCAGCGTGAGATGACACAAAGCGATAGCAGACTCCAGGATTACACCGAGTGTTTATCGCTGTCACGACAGTGGGGAAGTAGTGGGCGCAAGTTCGGATCGAAGCGGGCGATCGAGTCTTCGGGGACGCTGCCATATGCATGGTTCATCACAATTATCGACAGTTATTAATACAATAATTAAATGCTTATGACGTACATGCAAGTCGTGGTTATCGTATTACACATTCCTGTGAAGTAGCACGTGGCAAAAAATGCAGTTTTCTTAACATTCTGCAATTTTAGTGCAATTAAATTGTTTTGTTGCACGAACATGTGGTTCGTTTACACCTCGTAGCTCTCAGCCTGCAGCAACCAGCTTGTGAGAAGCAGTAACATGGTTTTCCACTGCCTCCGGGATCGAAGGCACCTCACCTGGCTTTGCACTGCCTCAGTGATCGGCCTAGCGTTGACCAAGCTGCGATGCCATGTGATGACTTCAACATATGACGCCATCGGAACGTCATGATAACGTAATATTGCGTCACACATTTTAGCTATCTGGGACATCATGATGGCGTCACATAATTATGCCATCACGGGATGATTTTAGCATCACTCGTGTTGAAACCGCCGACGTGGAACGCGGGTCAAATTTCGCGTTTAATGAGGCATCTAAGGCTTTCGCCTTAAAAGTTGCACTCATGGCTTCCTCCATCCACGTTACAGTAACACCTATCGGAACGTCTCGGTCCTTCCTATTTTTTCTTATATTCCGGGTCTGGCTTTTACCAATCATTTACAGATCTTTCTGATTTCAGCATTTGTAACGCCATCGAGTTAAAGAGGTCATGTTGAAGAAATTCGGGTGTTCGTGTCGGTGTCCGCGTCAGTAGTTGAAAGCGAAAAAATGAGCTAGGTGAATATAAACAAATAAAAATAATCTTGAGCTTGAATGGGAGTGGCACCGATGCATTCTGTATGACAGACAGGTGCTCTTCCACAGAGCCACTCAACTGCTTGAAACTGCTTCGGAAAGGTAATTTTATACAGACGTCATCTAGTGCGACGAGTCCCGTTAAGACATGTGTTATTCTGTGGCAAAAGTGTAGAACCGCACCAGCCATCGAACCATGTGGATTGCCCAAGGAGTGGATGGTTTGGAGGTCCACCCGTTACACAGAACTCAGGTACAATTAATCATCATCAGCAGCAGCAACAGCGTCACTAATGTTCACAACAGCGCATATTGCCAAATGGTAATACTTGTAACTGCTTGTAATGTAAATTTATCGTTCATAGAGCAGCCGTCTTGAGCCAACCAAACCCCAGCAACTCGCCAGCACGATCTTCAGCATTGCAAAAGCACCGAATAGTACGTGACGCTACAACTTAATGTTACAATTATAGTGAACTAGATAGTTACAATGATAGTGTTGCTTGATTGCTCGGCTAATCGTTAGTGCACTGGCGCAAACCACCGCGAGAGATCGGCCATGAAACGGGTTGTGCCTTCTTATGTAAAAAAGATTGTTTATATTGGAAGCGTAGCGAAGTGGGCTTGTTGGTGCATAATGGAAGGCCGTTTCCTAGCGCTTGCGTAGACGAGGACACATTACTGAGAACAATGTCGTGAGTAGCACCCATGTGTCTAGTGTCTCTTCCTGTGTGTCCTCGCCTACACCAGCACTAAGAAACTGCCTTTCCATTATATTCCAAGATTGTTTAGATTGTTTACATAACTTTTGAAATGACACATTATCTGTTTAAAGGAAATGAAAGGAAGAAAAAAAATTAAGACAGAAAAGAATAACAAGCTGAAGTTAGATAACCTTAACATTCAATTCATTTTGTATCGCGTAGGAAATCACATACGGCATCGCAAACTTTCCTGTCACTAAAACTCAGTACGGAAGCGCCATAGTAAAGAACCACCGAAAGCGATACATTTAAGCCCACACTTGGAAGGGGTTCATCTAGAAGTATTTTCCTTTGATTGGTAAACAATCTGCATGTTAAGAAGAAGTAATGCAGAGATTCACTATCATACTCTCATTGCAATGGAGACATAGGGCTGACAGCACAAGACCAGACCTGTGAAGTTAAAAGTTCATTGGGGGGACCCGGCAGTGTTTTCTTGTAAATGATATTTCTGCTTCTCTAGCGGAGCACCATCATTTTTCGCAAGTATAATTAAGTATTATTAAAATTTTTCCAAGTGTAATGCTGAAGAAGCAGGCTTTGCGAAGTGATCCGACGTGGGAAACTTTTCAATTCGCGCCGCAGAGACAAACGCCATTGTCGGCAATATAACAATTATGTTGGATCGGCGTTGTTGATGGTGCTTGTGCGTCGCCATAGTGTTTATGCTCTTTTTGGCAAGTCCGGTGCGAATATGCTCGTGTTGGCAAAGCGGCGTTATTGTCGCCTAAGATCGTCTTGCTAAGAAAGATGCATATTATTAGGAACCTTTCAGTGAGTGAAATGCTCATTGCGTAGCAGAAGTGCAGATTCGTACCAATTATAAAAGGATGCACATTATTAAGAACCTTTCAGTGAGTGAAATGAGCAATTTTATCGTTTGTTGTTCATTGCAAATACCTCATTTATCACTTGCACAATAGGAGTAATGGGACGGACGTTCCGGGATGGATGTGGCCACCGCCGTCCAATGTGGCTGACATGCAGCGGACGCTTGCTCTACAAAGGATAGTTTTAACGGCGAAGTTGTTTAACCTAGCCGCGAAATGTAGACCCTGCTGAAAAGCTATCATCATCATGAGCGGGCGTGTGCCGCAGAATTTGGGCAAATCCCACTACTCACTGCTATGGCGTGGAAAGTAACAAGCCCGATGGGGGAGGGAACGAGTGCAGAGAGAGAAGGGAAAGAAAGAAAGAGAGAAATACACAGAGAGATGGAAAGGAATATATAATGAAAGGGAAAGAAAAAAATTGTTGCAGTAAAAAAAATTCACGAGGCTTGATTCCAACCCGCGTACCCTCGCTCCGAAAGCCAGCGTTCTAACCACTCGGCTATCCAGCACGCTATTCAGCAGGACATAGTATAGCCTTGGATAGTATATTGTAGCAAGGGGGTGCGAAAGGTTAGTGTGAGGAGGAGAGATGTGATGGCGAGGAGGAGGAAAAGGAGGACGGAGGCGAGTAAAGCATAGCACAGAAAGACTGACAGAGAGACAGAAATGAGAAAGAAAAAGAGACAGAAAGAAAATCAACGAAATAGAGAGAGACGTAGAGAGAGAAAAAAGATAGAAGGCGAGCGAAAGAACAAAAATTCTTGCCGAAAGTCAGAGTAAAGAGGACAGATGCAATAGCGTTATGGTCAGGATGGTAAAGTAAGGAATCCACGTTCACTTCGGAGACATCGCGCATGATCTCCGCTCTATAGTGCATAGCCAGGTTGCGCCCGATCGTGTCCAGAGAATGATGGCACACCTTAAGAAAGACGCGGTTTTCTCCGCGTACTTTCGAGTAGGAAGCCGCGCATCTCAAAGGTCGGTGTGTCGGTCGACGGGGAGTACGAGCGGCGGCAGACACATGCTTCTCTGTCCCAAGCTTTGTGCGACTTAGTGGAAATGCAGAACGTCCAAAAGTGGTGGCCTTGTGTGCCCGCGACAAGCAACGACATAACTTTAACCAGATGCCCGACCTAAGAATCGAACCCAGGCATTCTGCGTTGCAATCGAATATCCTACCGAAGAGTCACAGCATTGCTTGTACTTCGGACGAAAACCCTGCAGATTCGCCATGTCCGACAACAACTTGATCGATGTAATATTGCGTAGCAGAAGTGCAGATTCGTACCAATTGTCAAAGGATGCAAAAGAGTCGTTTAAAACTTGCGCCGGTCCCATAGAGACTCAGCCAGAATTCATTATCGTCATTATATACAGCGTTGACAAAGTGTGTAGATACACAGGTGCGCACATGGCTTAAAGGCGCGTAGTCGTTACTTCGCTAATTCGCGAAATGGTGAATTATGGCGTAGCGAGTGTTTCGAACTACACCTGCAGAAAGTTCACGACACGCAAAGGTGTTTCTCTCCTCGAAACATGGTTGAAGTGGCCATAGAGAAGCGATGCAAAGGCGAGCGAATGAGAAGGCGATGTGAACTGGGCCCGATCACGCTATGGTGTTCCACTCCTAAAAGTTGAAGCGTAGCGTCCTCTAAGTTTATCGACTAAAGGATTAACACCGGGTTCGGTTAAGGGTGAAGCACGTAATTCACAGATGGTGCGGGCATCTAGCCAAGTGACCTCCCTTTCGCGACGCTCAGCTCGGTAGCACAAAGGCTGATATTCTCCCGGATACGTTTATCCCGTTGCCGTGGCTTTTATCTAGTAACGGCCAATATGACATTCGGGGACTGGAGATGAATGTGCGCGTAGAAACCAATTCCTTGCGCTGTAAGCTCCAAGACACATTGAGAACGATAATGCCACGCATGGCAATGCGTTAACAGGGTCAAACGTCAATGTAACTTTTTTTTCCAGTTACCGAACGTGCAGGGGTCAAGCTTGCAGTGTGAACAGTACAGTATCGCAGCGGCAGGGCCATTCCGTTCGTTGCATACACCGGACTGCCCTCTGCGAACGTGACGTAAACAAAAAGCTGTTTCCGAGAAATAAACGCACAACGCAGAGCGTGAGTGAGAGACAAAACTCATGTGTTCTTTCTCCATGCACAAATAAAAAAAAATAATGCAAAAGGCGCGATATCTTCATTACACATTTAATGCGGGCGGCCTTTATTTTTTCTTTCGACCAAAAATGTTGAAGGGAAGCGCAACTGTTTGGCAATTGAAGTTCTCCTTAACACTGGTGTACTTATTACGCAAGAACTTCATCACATCTAGCATGTTCTGCACTCGATTATAGCTGCCGCCGAATCCAAAACCCAGGTTCGCGCACGGTGCCATGTAGTCGAAGTCCACATCGTAGGCAGCCAGGGCAAAATTCATCTTTATGTTAAACTGCTTGCCGTTACATGCCTGTAAAAGAAAAAAGAAAGTCCGCCACGTGTTGAAAAATTTCTATAGCAGGATTACAACACGTTCATGCAATGTAATTCATGCAATAGAAATGTAATATTTCTATTGGGGAAACAAAGCGAACATGGAGAAGGACGAAGGTTGCATTTAGCACATTTTTCATTCCGGAAGGTACGCACACTTGTCGCGTGTTAGAAAGCGAGCTGTTTTGTGGCAAGTCATTATTACAATGTGTCGTTGGCGTGTGTATCACACAAGCTTTTTTCCCAAACACTCCTAGGGTTTAATTGCGATAAGACAGAAGCACTGCTAACGTGTTTATAGTATATTTTGGTGCCGCAGGGCTCAATAATCAATCGGCATGTTGTTCTTTGTGCTTCTCTTTTTGTACTTCATGATGCTTCCGTGGAACATGTGCATGTATTTTTCGGCCGTACAGTTGTTTCCCTCTAACGCATACGATCCCAGTGGGGATATACTTGCGGAATGGCGTCCGTATGTAGACACCATATTTGGACAAACAACGACTATGCTCTCAACATTTCGTGAAATATAGGGAAGCCCTTAATGTCGAGAAACGAAAGTTTCGGTAAGTGGAAATCTGAAATTGCAACGCGGTGACGCCCAACATCTAGCTCCGCATTATATTTGTCGCGAACCCACGCGTGCGCGTGTGACAAGCCCATGACGACGGCCCAGACATGACCGGGCTTTGTAGGACAGGCAAACGGCCACGAAGTTATTACAGGCTGCCGACATGTAAAGACAGGGAGGTGCAATGATTGTGCGAATAGACCGAGCAACCAAGTTGCGATATGGCGATCAGTGCCATCTCTGGCATGAATGACCAAACGAATATGGTCACGGTCATGTTCATATGAAAGAACATGCACAGACAATACACCGCCGTCGCTTCCAGCGCCATATGGTACGTGAGAGGGATTCGGACGGCATAGTTCGTTGTTACCTGCATAGGCACGGCCTGAAGCCTCGTCAAAATAAAGTTAGGGTCATGACTAGGGCGGCTCGATGCTTTAACGCGGTAGGGTTAAAGTACACACTGGATGAAAAGTCCCTATGGTAAAATTTAGAAAGAAATCCCCGCTAATTTTAAATTTATTTCTCGAAAATCTTGGTTAAATCCGAGTTCAGTGCCTATTTAGTTTTCGTTAGGCTTAATACAACATTAAACCCTATGGGCGCCTCTCGAGGAATTCAAATTTCTTCGTTAAATAGGGAACTTAGTAAAATCAGGATTCGTTAGACCGAGTTTTAACTGCAGACGGATAATGAAAACGGTGTCCTTCACCAGCGCGATCCCGGAGCTAATCGTGGAAGCCATGGCTCAAGCGCAAGTGCATGCACCCGTGTTGCGTGATGGTGCTGATGCAATATGACGTATAGAACTACGATAAATCGTAGAAAGCGAGTAGACGAGATGGCGGAGGGCGTTCACGCATGCGAAGACGCTAGAAGGCGGAGATGGGCGTTCCCAGCAGAAAGGCGAGTACAGACAGTCAAATCGGGAACGTGCAAAAAGCGGAGAATGAGTGCCAAAGACCATGAGGCGGAGAAAGGTCGTGAGCTGCTCAAGCCGAAAGAGCGAACGGACAGCAGAAACGCGAATACAGCTTCGTTGGGAAGTCAGCTCCCCTATGCATGATGCGGCTTAACCAAATTAGTTCTAGTTTTCTTCTTCTAAAGTGCTCCTCTCAAACATCTAGTGTCAGGAATATGAAGGTAATTGATATGCTCGTCGAAAGCACTTCTGCTTTATGTGTCAATTGCAGAGGTCACATTGTAGTATCATAAATACGAATATAATTGATATGCTCATTGTCAGCGCTTTTGATTTGCATGTCACTGGAGGATTGCCTTGTGCAACGTGTCCTTTATGCAGCTGAAACTGTTACGCGATTATTATGCAGCTACTGTATTGCAATGAAAGGATCAGAGAGTGCGCCTCCATTTGCGTTTTTCTTACAGCGAAATCCGTGACGAGATCACCGCAACGACCGATTTAGCCGAGTATTTGTCCGCCGCCGCCGCCTGTGCCGCTGGTGTCCCTAACCGCTATCGTGCGAAATGAGAAAAAAAATGTCCTGGATGAAATGGGATTTGAACCCGGCCACTGTGCGTGGCAGTCGAGTATTCTACCCCAGGGCCACGCCTGTGCTTGAAACTCCTTCGCGAAAAGACACCAGAGAGGCGTCATTTCGTTCAAGGAATCGCGTTAACATATCCAACATAGCGTGGTAGAGGAGTAAAATAACCAGGCGTCACACAACGCGAATTCTGTAAACAGGTGGTAATGTAAAGCTTCCAACCTATTACAATGGGCTCAGTCATAATTCTTCGTCATGAGCCGCAGCCTCAACAAAGTGCACATAATACCTTATAATCTGTAACGGGTACCCCACTTTTCTGCAGAATGGCATATCATTGATGGCGTAGTGAGGAACTTGTAACTGTACATGTTGTGGTTGACCCGATGGAGATTGGAATGTGCTCTAGTGCAATTTCCAGGTTTCGCTGTGACTGTGATGCTAGGTCCGCTTAGGCCTGGCATTTTTTTTTTTCAGTGTTATGGTAACATGTTTCTATGCTTAGCGATTGGAAGGCACAAAAGTGTGATTCATGAGCTAAATCAGGCTACTGTTATAAGCCTTCATGATACAGACCCATCACTTTGGCTGGCAGTTTGTGTAAGCTTTTTTAAAACATGTCAGAATTTCTAACGTAGTCGCATTTATAAAGGGAACAACTCTTTCAGAGCAGTCAACTTGGTTTTAGGAAACACTACTCACGCGAAACACGATCACCTCTGTTTACTAACGACTTATTTCAGCATATCACACGTTCTGGTATGGACTGCATTAACGCGATAGCTTTTGAAGAGCTCGTCTCGTAGAAATTCCGGTGTCGGCGTCGGTGACGGCGTTGTTGGTTGTGAGCGAAAAATCGTCCGTGACCGAAAAATGGAGCAAGATGCAAATAAAATAATAAAAATCTTCGGTGCCAGTGACGATCGAACCAGGGCCGTTTACGTGGCAAGAAGGTGTCCTACCACAAAGCCACGATGTTACTTGCAACTGCTGCGGAAAAAAAACACTACATAAATGCCATGTAGTGGAAGGAGTCTCCTTCACGCATTTAATCTCGGATGGCAGAGGCGCACAATCGCGGCAGGCGACGTTTAACTGCATCAACTCGTGTGTGTGTGAAAACTTTGAAGTACACAGGCATGTGAAGAATAGCTTCATATGTTTCGCACTCCCATCGGCCCTCGGACTGAGCTTTTTCGCCCCCTGGGAGAGCTTGCCAGTGTCATGTCTAATGACTCTACCTCCGACTTCCGCTGCACACTACGTAATGGTGCTCCTGCGATTGTCATTCATTGCGTCAACGCTAAGGTCGGTTTTGTCGGTTAGAGCCGGGTAGCTGTTCTGAAGCGAGACCCTGAATTTCTGTGCTTTCCCTCTGAGAGCTAGCTCATTAATTGACTTCTTGCGGATGAGTTTCTCCGTTCCTTCCTCAAGTTTAGGCGAATTCGAGACCTTACCATTGTGTGGTCACTTCATCGTATCTTCCCAACTACTTCCACATCCTGCACGATGCCAGGGTGTGCGCGCAGTATAAAGTCTATTTCAGTTCTTAGTTTCGCTGTTGGGGCTTCTCCACGTCCACTTACGGTTCGCCCGTTTCCGGTAGAACGTATTTAGGAGTCGTAAATGTTTACTCTACTAATAGCTCCCCTCCGCAATTCGAGAAGCGTGCTCGACTGCTGACGCGGAAGTCGCGGGATCGAATCCCTGCCGTGGCGGCCACAGGTTCGATGGAGGCGAAAATGCTAGAAGCCCGTGTACGTAGATTGGTTCCACTTTAGAGAACCCCTGGTGGACAAAATTTCCGGAGCCTTCCACTACGGCGTCTATCATAATCATATGTGGTTTTTCGTATGTTAAACACCAAAAGGTATTATTATGTATTTCTAGAACCAATGCCATATATCTCCACGTCCTGGTCTCCAGCCTGCGTCTTGCCTACCTTTGTATTAGGTCGCCCATCAGCACAGTATACTGTGCCTTCACCTTCTTCATGTAGGCGCGAAGGCCTGTACCGACTCTCGTCCCCGACTTCGCATCGACTTGAGAGTTGTCGGTTGCATTGGTACAATACAACGCTCGTACGAGCGCTTTGCATGAAGTTAATACTTATGTATTTGGCCGTACTGAGAATCGTTCCAATGCTTGTCAGCAGGAAAGTTGATCCTGTACTTCCTGAGCTTATTGATCCTGAACTTATTTGCACAAGTATCAGCAGCCCCAATGATATCAGACAATTGTGAACCTTTACGAACATTGTGGCATGATCTGTGCCGAGAAGCTGCTAACAGATTTTGTCGGTGAAACATAAAGATAAAACAAGAAGCGGGCGTTGCAGCTGTCCCCTTTGAAAAAGCTTCGTGCCGATGCGAAAAAGAGAACATGGAAGTAAGAAACGCCAGGCCTGCGCGGAAAGCGCAGCACAGTCACAGCGAAAGCTGGAAGCGCGGCATTTCTAGAGCTCGTCATAAACTCTATTGTGGCTACTGATACAAGTACATTGACAACGTACCCACTACACCACAAATCATAATTTTGTGACGTTGGGAAGCTCCCACCACGACATTATTCGTCATTCTGCGATGACGATGAATTATGGATGAGTCCTTTGTAATAGGTTCGAAGCTATAAACGACCCACTAGTTACGTAATTCACCTTGTGTGACACCCGGTCGTTATTTAAATCTCCCACCGCGCTTTATAAAATGCGTTACCGTGAGAAAGAGGAAGAGAGAGGGCAATCATTTTATTGAGACCCCGAGGAAATGGATCATGAGAGCCTCATGGGCTTCCTTAGCAACCAACAGAACTGCATTTGAGAGGAGCCCAGTTCGCTATACATCATAATTTTTGTGCAGTAGTGAAGCAGCCACTATGCAAGTTTTCGTCATTCTGCGGAGAATCGTGGTACCTGCTAAACACCTGTAAGGCATTCTGAGCACTTTGTTCGTGTTGTGGCTGACGACGATAAAGAATTATGACAGAACCCTTTGTAATGGGTTGAAAGCATTCAACAACCCACTCGTTGTGCAATTTGCATTGTGTGACGCCTGGTTACAGAATTCGCGTTGTCTGACGCCCTGGTTGTTATTTTACTCTTCTACCACACTCCATTACATATGTTAATCTGGGTGTTTCCCGGCATGAAGCCTGTATAGGGCCTTTTTGCAACGCAGTTTCAAGCACCGGCATGGCTCTGAGGAAGAATACTGGGCTCCCACGCAGAGGTCACAGGTTCGAACCGCGTTCCGTCCCGGATATTTTTTCTTATTTAGTTTATCTTTCTTATTTCGCGCGATAGTGGTTGCAGACACTGGCGGCGGACAATTACGGCGTCAAAAATGGCCCTTCTTGTGATCTTATAAGAGCTTTCGCTGTAAAAATAACTGCATGTAACTCGAAAGAACACCAATAAATCAAGCAAAAGCAGAATCCTCAGGTTCGTCAACGCGCATAAAACGGCTTGAGGTAGTTGACTCAAGGCACCACGAAAAGGTAGTTTGTCGAAGGGGCGAGAAGTTCTTTAGAAGAACGCCGTTTCGCAAGGGAGATGACGCCAGTCCTCGCTTGAATACCTTCCGGACAACGGTGGCCCTGCCTTCGAGGTATTCCACAAGACCCCTGAGTTCTAGATCGCATCGCTGTCGTTCGGCGAAGTCGTCGGAACTTATGGTTCCCAAGAAGCAGTCATCATTCTTCTCGTCCTGCGACGGTGGGTCGACGGGGGCACGAGGCAGGCAGTCAGGGTCGGTGTGGTTTATTCCAGACATGTAAAGGATGGTAATGCCGAATTCTTGAAGTCATAGGCTCTACCATTCGAGGCAACCTGAAGTGTTCAAGTTAGCTAGCCAACACTAGGTGTGGTGGTCGCTCACAACTTTGAAGGGCCTGCCTATAGGTAGGGACGAAACTTGGATCTAGGTCAGACGATGGCTTGGCACTTCTATCCAGGAGAATGCGTGGTGGTGGCTCACAACTTTGAACGGCATAAATGATGACCTTTTCCAGCCCGTCAGTCTTCTGCACAAGGACGCTGCCAGTCCTACGCTGCTTGCGTCGGTGGGGATTTTCATATTGGCGTATTTGTCGAAGTGCGCTAGTATCGGAGGCATCTGAAGCGTCGTTTAAATTCTTGAAATGCCTCGATTTGAGCCGTTTCCCACTTAAATGGCACATCGGTCTTCGTGACGTGCGTTAGAGACTCGGCGATTTGTGAAAATTTCTTGAATAAGTGTCTGTAGTAGACGCACAAGCCGAGAAATCGGGGTACGGCATTTCTGTCGGTGGGTGGAGGGAAGGCAGCGATGGCAGCTATTTTTCGCGGATCTGGGCGAACACCATCCTTGCTGATCACGTGACCCCAAAACAAGAAGAAGAGCTGCTCGTACGCGAAGTGGCACTTTTCAGCCTTCAAGGTGTGTCGGGGTGTCTTGATTGTTTGAAGTAAAGCTTAAGGCGTGGGAGTTTCGTCCATGTTTGGGGCAAACACAACGACGTTGGCCAAGTACACCAGGCCCGTCTGTCACTTTAAGCCAGCCAGTACTGTATCCATAACGCGTTGAAAAGTTGCAGGTGCCGAAGCAAAGACCAAAGGGCATGACCTTGAACTCGAACAGGTCGTCTGGTCTTATAAAGGCAGTCTGTTCTCGGCCCTCTCGTTGACATCGATTTGCTAGTACCCAGTCTTGAAATCCATCGAGGAAAAGTACTTCGCATCGTGGAGTCCATGTAGGGCGTCATCTATTCGTGGAAGAGGGTACACGTCCTTTTTCATGACTTTGTTCAGGTGACGACAGCTGACGCAAAAACGCAGGGTTCCATCCTTCTGCCTCACTAACACCGCGTGTGACGTCCACGGACTCTTTGACGGTTGGATGATGTCGTCGCGTAGCATTTTGTCAACCTGTTTCTTAATGACCTCGCGTTCTCGCGTCTAAACTAAGCAAGGGATCTGACAGTTTCGGGCAATTTCTTCTTTTATGATGCAATGTTTCGCGACTGGGGTCTGTCAAATTCTTGATGGCGACGAGCAGCGATCCTTCAATTGCAGGAGCAGTGCTCTGAACTGGTTTTGCTTGTGCTTCGGGAGACTCTGGTTGACAACAAAATCCGGTTGGGGACCTCGATCCATCGAAGCAGGTTCAGTAGCGTCGAAGAGGGCGAAAGCATTGCTGGCGTCCATGAATTCATCGATATAGGCCACCGTCGTACCAATGTTGTGCCTATATTCGTGGCTGAAGTTTGTCAGCACTACCTTTGCTTTGCCATCACGCAGCTCGGCAATGCCTTTTGCGACGCGGATCTGACGGTTCAGAAGCAGCTGCTGATCGTCCTCGATGACGACTTCAAGGTTTGCGTATTGAATTTTATTTATTTCTATATTTTAACACGATACCGTTAAAGAGCTCGTTTCGGAGAAACTGCGATGTCGGATTCGGCCTCGGTGTCGGCATCGTTCGTTGTGAGCAAAAAATCATCTTGTCCGTGACCAAAAAGTCCAGAAAGCTGCAAATACAATAAGTAATGAAATCCGGCAGATTTCATGCACCAGTGGGAATCGATGTAACGCGAAGACTATAGCGAAGAGCTCCGTACATCGCGTTGTGTTTGTTGGAGCAAAATAAAGTCATTCAAGTCATGACATCTAGTTCACTATATATCACATGTTTGTCATGCATGCAGACATGTACAATCTTTTATATTGAGAAGCGTATATTCTGGTATATACAATGCATGATCTATTATGTTCGTAACGCACACGTCATGCCATACTGATTGAGGTATATACCCAGTTAACAAACAAGGCGTAGGCGCACCAATAGAGTGTCATGTAAATCACGCCCTATATGCACGTCATGATTTTCATGATACCACCTGTCATTTATGTTCGTCACATACATACGTCAAGCAATAATAATTTGGGGGTACACAAAGGTACCTTAACAGCCGCGAGCGCACCATGAGCATGACATATAAATCATGCCCTACACAACATGCATGTCATGATTATCATGTTATCACCTGTCATTTATGTTCTTCCTACAGTCACTTCGCGAAATACAAATTTTGAGGTATACTAAGCTAGTGAACCGGCCGCGAGCGCACCATGAGCGTGTCATGTAAATCATCCTCTACATGAAATGCATGTAATGATTATCATGTTACCACCTCCCATTTCTGTTCGCCATATAGTCGTGTCGCACAATACCAATGTTGGTGTATGTCAAGCTAGCGAAACAGCCGCGAGCAGACTATGAGCGTGTTATTATAATCATGCCCTATATGACATGCATATCATGATTTTCATGTTACCACCTGTCATTTTATTCGTCGTACAGTCACGTCACACAGTACCAATTTTGGTGAATATCAAGATAGCGAAACGGCTGCGAACGCTCCCGAGCATGGCATGTAAATCATGCCCTACACGACATGCATGTCTTGATTACCATGTTGTCACCTCTCATTTATGTTCGTCCTACAGTCAAGTCACGAAATACCAATTTTGAGTATACTAAGCTAGTGAACCGGCCGCGAGCGCACCATGAGCGTGGCATGTAAACCATGCCCTACACGACATGCATGTCATGACTGCCATGTTACCAACTGTCATTTATGTTCATCGTACAGTCACGTCACGCAATACCAGTTTTTGTGTATATGAAGCTAGCCAAACGGCCGCCAGCTTTCCGTGAGCGTGGCATGTAAATCATGCAGTACATGACATGCAGGTCATGATATTAGATGCGAAGTATCTTAAGGCGGAGTTCAATAATCCGGTGGTCGTGGTGTGCGGCCTGACCACCCTTACTGCGCATGCGCATACCCTCTCCACACACCTATCCACTCCCCCTCACCATTCCCCATGTCCTCTACCCCTCTCCCCATTTCCCCTCCACTCACCCTCTCCCATACCCCTCTCCACTCCCCCTCTCCCCTTCCCCTCTCCACTATTCCTCTGAAACGCGGGCTAGACATGCCAAAATTCTCTCCTGCGCAACGCCGCGATGAGCTCGAGCGCATGCGCGTCCCCTCCCCTTCTCTCCCCTCTCCTACGCTGCCCCCCTCTCGCCCGCCTGTCGACCGCGTTCCCCGCTCGCCCTGTGAGAATTAACGGCCAGGCTAGATGGAAGATAAGACGCGCGTAGCGTCCCTCTTCGCGTTCCACGACGCGAGGTCGGTAGTATGCCCAACGAACGCCAACGGAACGCGATCGTGCAAGTGCTCCGGCTTCGCATCGCCTCATGGTCCCCTTTAGCGGGAGATGGTGTAATTTTTTCATCTTACTGCCTGTGATTTATGTGCTGCATACAGTCATGTGACGCAATAACCAATTTGGTAATTCTCCTGATAGCGAAACGTCCGCAAGTCCACCATGAGCGAGGCATGTATGTCATGGCGGACATGACATGCATCACATAATTTTCATGTTACCACCTCTCATTTATGTTCGCTGCACAGAATATCCATCTAATTAAACGGCCGCGAGCACCCTGAGACCATGCCATGTAAATCATGCTCTACATGACATGCGTGTCATGATTTGCATGATAGGACCTGCCACTTATATTTGCCATACACTCTTGTCACGCCATACCAATTTTGGTATATATCAAGTTAACGAAATGGCCTAAAGAGCACCAAGACCGTGGCATGTAAATCGTGCTGTTCATGACATGAATATTATGATTTTCATGTTTGGCCATTCATTTATATTTGTCATAGAGTCATGTTATGTCATACTAATTTTGGTATACATCCCATTAACGAAACGGCCTGGAGAGCACAAAGTCGTAGGCGGCTAGATAGATAGATAGACAGATAGATAGATAGAAAGATAGATAGACAGATAGATAGATAGATAGATAGATAGATAGATAGATAGATAGATAGATAGATAGATAGATAGATAGATAGATAGATAGATAGATAGATAGATAGATAGATAGATAGATAGATAGATAGATATGGTCAAAGCTTCGCATTTAAAAACGTTTAGTCCGAGTGAGAATCCACCCCAGACCCCCCTGTGTGGCTAGCCGGTATTCTACCACACAGCCACGCCTAGGTTTGGAACTGCAATGAAAGTAACTTCCATGCTTCACAAACATACACCTCATGTATAGAGGTGTCGCAGTAGGAGATGTAACGTCGCAGTAATATTGCGTGGCACAAGCGTAAATTGCCATCGGGCGCCACATCATGTGAATATCATAACGATTGGTGGTTTAAAGCCAGGCTCCCTTTAGAAAAGGCATAAACATTACTGAGTGGGTGCATCACGAAAACGTTTCTCGCGCATAAGTGCTCCTGGTTTAAAGCATGATACCCATTACATAACGCACAAAAATTTGTGCGCGCATTCTGTTACACACACGTAGTGTCTGCACTGATACTTGGAAAAAAATGTCACGCGCAAGACGTTCTCTTACGCCATCGGGCTCTGACACGCTTATGTTGGATTCTTGGTGGCGCATCAGTGTCGCACGATAACGAGGGCGGCGAGTTTTCGTGGGGCATCGCACGATAAAGAGGGCGGCCACGCAAGGCGTAGGCAGAGAAGGCAGACACAGAAGCTCGGCGTGCTACGGCTATGCGGCCACTTTGTACTTTGTCAATTACATTGCAGTGATGCACAATCTGAACTTCTCGAGTAACAACATACAATAAGAAGTATGATCTAAGTGGTAGAAGTACGCACTATGGGCAGGATATAGCTATCGCGTTCAACTATTAAAGGCGAAGCTTAAGCGTCCCCCATTTTTTTATTTATTTGCATATAATGCCGTCTCTTTGAGAGACATTGCAGGTGTGGGTACAGACCTTCATTGGGAATCAGACATAAGATAGGACAAGTAAGCATGCAAAGTAACTCAATACTGCGTGAATGAGCAAGCAAATAGAAAACAATGTTATACAATTGCGCGTGTGACAAATCAGTATTGCATCAAGAAACACTTGTTGAATAGTAAAAAAAAGTCACATAAATATACAAGCGCACAGCTTGTTTACAGCTAATGACAATTGACGATGAGGTTCTTCCCTAAATTGTGTGGAAGGCAACTGCCGAAGCGCGCCGAAAAGACCATTCCAGAGTTCTACTGGGATGGGAAAATGAGAATTTATAAACTGTTTAAACGTGGCCTAGTGGGAAAAAGTTAAGGGGGCGAAAACTTCGAGTAGCGCGAGTAGGGCGCTTCACAAATTAAACTGGTGCCGCAATGACCGAAGACACATGTATAATCTTGTGAAGAGTGATAACGCGTTTACACGTTCGTGTATGCGCAAGTTTGTCAAGCGAAAAGTTATGTGCGTGCGATGAATGTGAAATGCGGCGGTCGTATCTGCTATATATGAACTTTTCGCTTTTTTTTAAAAGGATTCGAACTTGACATCGTCACAAGTGGAGTAGGGGGACAAGACAATGCATGCGCACTCCAAGATCGGCCTGATTAGGGTTTTATATGCGGTTAGTTTGTAATCATTGGTAGCGTCAATGAACGTAAGGTTTAAGTGGAATAGATTGCGAAGGGCCTTCGAGTGGACGCGGTTTACGTGTTTCTGCAATTTCAAGTAATGTGTTAAAGCCACCCCAATGTATTTACCTCCTCCAAATGCGACATGTTAGTTCCTTCTAACTATCAGAAAAACGCAAAGGCTTAACCTTATGGGAGAAGGTCATTGAGACTGTCTTCGTTAGATTAGGAGATAGTTGTTAGGAATAGCTCCAAGCAAGGACATGGAAAAAACGTCATTTATTCGAAACTTGGTCAGTATTGGAAATTACAGAATACTAGTCGTCTGCATAGGAACGAAGTTTAACTGGCGTGTTCTGAGTGAACTGCACGACGTGAATAGTATAAATAACAAATAAAAGCAGCCCAATACAGATCCTTGGGGAACACCGGATTTAACTTCGGTGGTATTAGACTTTGCTTTGTTAAAAGAAACACGCTGATGTCTTCGATGCAGGTAATCAGCGATCCAATCAATTGATCTGTGATTTTTTAACCTCACAAAGCTTGAGAAGTTTTTTGTGACAGACTGAGTCGAAAGCTTATGCGTAGTCTATATATATAGCGTCCAGCTGGCCTTGACTATGAAGAACCGTAGCAATTTCATGCGAAAACTCCATTAGTTGCGTAAATGTCGAGCGACCGGTTCGAAAGCCGTGCTGGCAGGGCGAGATGACATTCTCTGTTAGATACTTAGCAATTTGGTTGTGTACAAGTGCTCCAGTAACTTACACGTGGTAGACAACAATGAAATTGACCTGTAGTTGGAAATTATTTGGTTTTTACCGGTCTTAAAGACTGGGACCAGGTTAGCTGCCATCCAAATGCAGGGCACGGTGCTCGTCTTAAGTGACTTCCTGAAGATGATTGTTAGGTAGCGCGCGTTCCACTCAGAGTATCGTTTGAGGAAAATATTAGGAATGTTGTCAGGACCACTGCTTTTGGTTGTGTTAGCCTTCACCAAAAGGTTAACACACCCTCGGTTACGAACACCTTCGTAAGTAATAACAATGTCGGAAAGTGCTGGTAGGGGCAAGATGGTTAAAAGATGGAGTGGAGCCATCGTTCTCAATGAAAATAGAATAAAAAAATATTGAAGGCAGGAAGGCTCAGAAGAGGCAATACCATCTATAAGAAATGACGAAGTGGTAGAGCCTTTAGGAATGATTGTTATCCAAAACCGCGAGGGATTGTCTTTCTGAATAGTTGTTAAGGTCACGTTATAATAAAGGTGTTTGGCCTCATACATTTTGGCTTTTCAGTTAGCATAGGTCTTCAGTTAGCATAGAAGACTGGCTGAAGAATGGTCTTTGTGACGCAAATCTGACGGTACAGGAGCAGGTGCTTATCGCCCTCGATGACGTCTTCATGGTCTGCGGGTTCTTCGTTGCCGACGGAAATGACGCTGGAGAGAGGCGAAACAGTGACGTACTCTTCTATCACATTCAATGCATGTTTCCCTGGCATCGTATGGTGCGGCAGCGCTTTTCTGAGGTATGACTTAAGGAGGTGCCGTTCGTTCACGTTCCGGACGCTCCTTCAAGCCGTTACCTATCTCACTTCGTGGCGAAGACACCAACCCCATCACGGACAGCCGAACCAGCCTCAGACTGAAAGGACTACCCAGCACCTCCACCAGATGTCACGGGGTTGTGACGTCAACTAAGGCAGCAGTCGGCGTGTACAATATAAACTCCTTATTTGGCCAAACTAGTGGCCGCGTAACAGTAAGTCAAACTGCAGCAGTACACGCTGTACACTGATAGCGGCGACCAGAGCTTCAGCCAAACTGATCAGCGGTAATGCGCGTCGGTATTTATACATGTGGCATCGAAGGTTGGAAATTGGAAATTGCTGACACTTGCTTAAGCCCTCTAAGAAACTTGACTATTAGCGCCGTGCGTGTAATCTTGACCGAATGATCTCAAACAATTGTGAAGCTTCACGAGCATCGTGACACGGGCTGTGCCGAGCGTTGCTAACAAATGTCTTGGGTGAAACTCAAATACGTAAGTATAAAGCAGAAGCGGGCACGGAATGTCGTGGTTCTGGGTCGTTAAACTACCAATTGTTATTATTACCTCATATTCCTTCGGTAGGAGGAACCAGCACAAAAAGCTTTCTGCGTAGCTTCACTGAAGTCCTGCCGCTGATAACAATACAGCAACAACAGATACCTCAATTCCATTGAGTACAGAGAGCATTCAACAGAAAAATGGTTATACATATGAAAATGCATGCAACAGCGTGAGCGCACAGTGCGCGTAATGATGTTAATGTATATTGACCTGTCTATTCAGGCATGCATGACCAACGATGCATTCCCCAACAGGTTAGCAAGGTTTAGTCGTGAAACTATTGGTGAAAACATTCATGAAAATGGCAACTCTCGCTCCGAAGTTTTTGTGAACCAATGCCAGCGCCACTCTGCCATCGCATTTTTGTTGACTAGAAAGAAAATAGGACCTAAGTTTTCTCAACTGAAAAAAATGCACATTGAATGATAACAAATGAGATAATATTGCCCTCCACGTGGCTACTAACTTCATGACGAAGAGCGGCGATCTGGTCAGGCGCTGGCACGAAAGAGAGCAAGGCAGAACAAAGCGGCGTAGGATAACACGGCCGGCCCAGCGAAAGGGCGCAGTGGCGGTCTCCTCCGGTAATTTACTTCCACTTGCTTTTATTATGCAACAGAATCTAATATTCCACTTTCTAGTAAAATGGCTGGAGCGGTAACTTCTAAATGTATTGGATAGTGTGTCACTCTAAAACTTGGTGAAGGCAGTCGCAGGAGTAAACAAGCCGAGTTACTCTCCAGTGCCTTCCTTTTACTTTCTCAAATCGTCCGATGGAGTGAAATTCATGGTTCACTCTTCATGAAAGCAGAGAGGGAAATGTGCTTTATACTACACCTTTCTCTGAGAGTGGAATGCCCATATACTCTACTGGCATGATAGAGTAAAGCACAGTTGTACACTTGCTCCTGATCTCGATGTGCCGGCATACCACAAGCGATGACCACGTAAAAGTCTACGAAAGCAGTGAGCTTCGGTAGTTTATTGATGCTACATCATCGCCATCTTCTCCTCTTTCTTCTTCTCTTCCTCCGGCCACATTCACGGTCTCTTCACTTTGTCTTTGTCGTTCTGCTGTTGCGGTTATATTAAGTTTGTAGAACATTATATCCTCCCAACCTTCTGTCTTCATCCCTCCTGGGATGGTACGGAAGAACATTTCCTATCGAAGCTTCTGTTTTTCCTCTCAAGCCTTGGTAGTACACAGTCTTCAATATTCTTTGTTGTTTTGCCGTTTTAACCACACTGGAAGGGCCGATGAACGGAAATTTTGCATCTGAGGCCTTTGCGCACCAGAATCATGTCTCCAGGCATAATGCCCGGCATATCTGCCATGTGTCGTTTATCGAAGTTTTTCTTCATGTTACACCGGTACTTCTTCCGCTGTTGTGCTGACAATAGTGCTTGTCGGAGTGACACTTTACCAACGATGTCCAGTTCTTTATCAGCCGCAAGCCATGCGCTTGTTCCAAAAGCCGCAAAATGTGGACGGCATCCTATTCCAGCTGTGTATGAGCGATTATGATGTCAGACTGCTGCCTCGAGCGAGCATTTCCAGCCTCCCTTAAATTGTGGGTAGAGTGCTATGAATGTCTGCAGGTCACGAATTACCCTTTCAGCGAGAGAACTGGCTTCGGGGTGATAACGAGCAGGAAACGAAGATCGACACCTTTTTGCTGTGCCCAAACTCGAAACTTGTCACTTCGGAAAGCTGGTCCGCTGTCAGCCACTACAACCTTCACGTTTTTGAAGATGCCTTTTTCAAGAAGCTGAATAACGGAGTTCGCGTCCTCTTTTCCGGGCTTGGCAGTAACGAACCGCGTACATTCATCCACTGCTACAAGAAAAGCTTGCGTTTTTCTGACGCCCTCGCCCTTTTTTATCTCGGCGAAGTCGAGGTGCAACACTTCGAAGGGAACGTCTGAGTATGTTGGCATGACCATCTGATTCCCTCTTGGCTTGAACGTGGCTTTGTGCACCTGACATTCGTGGTATGTTTTGTTGTAGCGTGCAACATCCGCTTTCATGTTTTTCCACGTGAATCTTTGCGTAAGCTTCCGGTATGTCCTCCAAAACCCATCATGACCACCTGATTCCGGGCTATTGTGGTACATTCTAAGAATTAACGGCACACTTCTTTCAGGTACGTGTATGCGATAGTGATGCATAACTATCGATGGCACTATCGATACTATCGATAGCCGAGTCACAATCGAACTATCGATGGTGAAAAATACTATCGATAGCGCTATCGATAGTAAAAAATTCGATGGTACTATCGATAGGATCAAATCAACAGCGCGGACTCACTGCAGAATAAACTTGGTTCCCCGCGCGCGTAGTACATAGGGGAGCCGGAGGAGCAGGATGGAGGGCAAGAAAGTTGACATGTGTTCATCACCACAGTGTGTTCATCACCAAAGTGTTCATCACCACAGTGCTTTGCTGACACATGATCCTAAAGTAAAACTGTTCAGCTGTCGCGGAAAGGAAGCCGTTACATGTGGTGGGACTGCGCGGCTTCATATTGATATAGCATTTAATAAGGTGTAACTGGTTGCTTTTGGATACGAATTTGTTTATGGATATATTCCGCTATTTTCACTGCGGAAATAATTAATTTCTCTGCCAAAAATTGCTCATAAATTAAGCGAAGGTGGTAGTAGGCTATCGCAAACTTATTGGCAATATGGCTGGCAAGCAACCGCATCATTATTCACACCACTATCGATAGTATTGTCACGTGGTTGTGACGATGAAGAATGCTGCAGCAAGACTGGGAAACACGGAGCTCTTTATTTGGGCGAACTTCTGCCCAGAAAAACAAAACTCGAGGTACAAGCGATACATGCTGCGCACAGATAGCGACGGGAGCACTCGCCAGCCGTCGAGTAATCTGATCATCGGTGGAACGCGTCCTCCTTTATACATCAGTTATTAAACCTTCTAGCGTTATCGCTGGTGCTCGCGTAAACTCTCGAATAAACTTGGCTATTCGCATCCAGCGCGAAATCTTAACAGAATGATCTCAAACAATTGTGAAGCTTCTCAAACAATACAGCGCGGTCTGCGTCAAACGTTGCTAAAAGTCTGTGTGGGTGAAACCCGAATACGTCAAAACAAAGCAATAAACACGCGTGGCAGTAATATCGCAGTAGTAATACTAACGATGATACTACCGATTTCACTATCGATAGTTTGTCGATAGTAGCACTATCGATAGTTTGTTTACAGTATCGATAGTTTCAAAAAAATCTATCGATACTATCGATAGTCAATTTACCGATAGTTCTGCATCACTAGTATGCGACCATTCTTACATTGTAGATCCTGTGTGCCTTCCCAAAGCGTTGCCATGTTTACGCTCTCACAGTTCGCTTCCTTTGGCACGTGTAAACTGGAAAGCGCATCAGCGTCTCGATGCTCGAGTCCTGGGCGATGCGAAACTTCGAAACGATACTACTGGATTTCACTGATCCACCGAGCCAGCCTTCCTTTACGCTGCGCCAGCTTAAGGAGGTGCGTAAGAGCTTGATTATCAGTGAAAAGCTTGAAATTTTGGCCTTCTAGGTAACTCTTGAAGTATCTTAAGGCCATCACAACAGCAAGTGCCTCCTTTTCGGTAGTTGCATAGTAAACTTCTGCCTTTGAAAATGTGTATGAGTAATACCCAATTACTTGTTGTTGCCTTCCAGTGGGCTTCTGAACGTCGTGTTGATAGAGTACGGCTCCAGTTCCGTAGTGAGAAGCATCGATACATAGTTCGAAAAGTAGTGAGAAATCCGGTAATGTCAGCACGGGGTCAGCCGAAATAATCTTGACAAGTTCCAAGTAGCACAGTTCACACTCTTCGGTCCATATAAACGGAACTTCTTTTTGTGTCAGTGCGGTTAAGCAATTCGTTTTCGTTGAGTAATTCTTGATAAATGTCCTGAAATGACCCGCCAGACCCCGGAAAACTCGCAAGGAATGCACATCATATGGCTTGATAAGGCTTGAAATTCTCTGCAGACTTTTTTCTTTTGTGCTTTTCGTTTTCCCATTGAAGACTTGACCGAGGAACACAACAGTTTGACAAAAAATTCACTTTTCTTCACGTTTATCTTGAGTCTTGCTTAGTCAGGTGACTTAGCTCCTCAAAATCCATGTAATAGTCGGGGTTGAATTTCATTACTTCGTCATTATTACTAGAGGCCGCTTTTTCGAAATCTCATTGTTGGGATGAGTTTCTGGCACGAAGAACTTCAATTCCCCAATTTGAAACAGTCACCTAACTCCAGTAATTAAAAAAGTTAATTAATTTAACTTTCTTCATTACTGTCTCAAGTCATGCCTCTAACCATCTTAAGATGCCTAGCGCCACAGAAAAAGTCATTCACTCATTTTGGAGGTCTCAGAAGAATATGGCAGTTGCGTTCTTCAGTGTTTCTGTTTAGGTTTCGCCATTGAATTTGGTTGAATTTCATTACTGCGTAATTAATACTAGATGCCACTTTTTCGAAATCTCAAAGTTGGGTTGGGTTTCTGACGTGAAGAACTTCAATTCTCCCATTTAACACAACCACCTAAATCCACTAATTAAAAAGTTAATTAATTTAACTTTTTTAATTAAAGCCCTAAATAATCTCTTTAGCCATCTTAAAATTCCTGCCACTACAGAAAAACTAATTCTGAAGGCAGCAATCAAATATCGCATTTTCCTGATTTTTTGAGAAGGTTGGACACATTTCTTGAAACACCCTGTATAATACATACAGTAAATAGCCCTGAATTTGTATATTGTGGTGCTGGAGACGATTAATATGGGAAAAAGCGTTTCCAGGTCCTCCGTGCCTTTCAGTGCGCTGAAATTCACTAGGAATGCCTAATATCTGCGTTTTTAGCACCAGATTTAGGTAGTTACACAAGCAAATGTGACGTAATTTAGTCGGTCATGGTCTAAACTACATTCGAACGATTGTTAAGTTCTGGTTATTAGATATGTCTAAGGAGGTCACGAAAACTGAACTGTTCAGTAGGCAGTTCAGAAGCACGACGTTTTCTACATAGAATTGAACTAACCGCTTAGCAATTCAATGCGAATGCCGCAGATATCTTCGGTTACGCTAATGTCGTTGGCTGCAAAATGTGCCGGATTGGCGTACTGATCTCGGGAAGCACAGAACAAACAAATCAACTACCTTCTGTTTCGTTTTCGCATGTATGGAGACACTGAAATGTGCTTTTCTAAACAAGGAAATGAAGAGATATCACCGACATCAGTAATTACGTGAAAGAAAAATACAGCACTGGCCGATTCCAAAATGGTCTCAGAAGGGTAGACTGTTGGGCGAGTTGGTAATTCATGCTGGAACCAATAGCGCTAAAAAACGTGGGACAGTAGAAGAAAGCAACGGGACAAGCGGATACTAACAGCTGAACCTTTATTTAAAAATCGAATGTATTTATGCCAAGCAAACCCACACATTTACCACGCACAAAACCCAAGCCTCAGATGTGCGCATCCAGACACCCTATCTCAACTTTGTTCAAAGCAAGAGAAGGTTTAGCCACGCAGTTATCACCGCCTTTGCCAATAAAGAAAGCTACTATAAGCTCACGTGCTGTCTGGTCACGATGGCGTGCAAGCACTTTTGCATCAGTCAAGACCCACTGTTCCACGTTTTTTCGCGCTATTCGGTTCCACAATCCAAAATAGTGTATCGTTAGCGTGTCGGACTCGCGATTTGAGGAGCGTGAAGAGGCTGCGGGTTCGAATCTCGCTCGGTCTCCTTTTTTTTGCCGTAGTGCTAGTTGCTACGTCCTCATTAGGAGCTGCGCACGATTAACATTTTCAAAAGCAATTTAAAAGCCCAATTTTAGCCCATGTTCTATTTGCTTCTTGAGGTGTACTACTACTCGCTTCGGAGGGTCGTGCTACTCTGTTTCGGCAAGAGTTATGTTACTCTGTTGGTAAGAGTACTCTAACCCTTTCTGGGGGAATTACTATATTCTGCCTCAGAAAGGTGATTTACTCTGGGAAGGAGAGTTAAATACGGGGCAAGAAAAATACTACCCAAAGGGCGTTCCCGGCACTGTATTGGTTCTGAGTGTTTACAATGGTAAATAAAAAAACTCAGGTATGACGCCATATGCATCGGAGGTGTGGTGGTTACAAACAGTCGTTAATTTTTCTTTGAGACACCGCGTTACTATCCATGCTGAACGATTGGTGTTTTCTATCTTGTATGGTGGACAGATGGCGCAGCACTGCCCTGCACCGGCCTTGAAATTTGAATCCCTAGCTGCCAAGTTTTCGTCTGGAAGACACCGAAAAATCTCCATCACAGCATGTCGATGAAGATCAACATTATGATCATCATCGTCGTCGTCATCGTCATTATCGTGTTTTGTCTTCGCTACGTGACAAACGTCTCTCCTCGTGATGCGTGAGCTGATCCCATTTAATGTCCGCAAATTTCTCAATATGATTACCTCACCCTACGATCTGTTGCGCGGGGCTACGTATCCCATCTCGTCGAGAACCTTCCAGTGCTCTAAATGACCACCGGGTACTTGTCTATTACGTGACCTGCTACCACTCTAAGAAAAAAGAGTGGAGTGCGAGCTACTCACCAGTGTGGCTATAGATACCTCGGTGAGGTAGACTATTGCCCTGTTGTCCTGCTGGTTATAGGCCATGACAGGCAGCGAGGTAACCGGAGACCAGCCTGACCTTCCGCAGAGCTGGAAAATTAAACCAAGATTTTGTGGAACAAAAACAAAGACGAATACTTTATCAAGCACAACTGTTGGGGGCGAACGTATATTTACACAATTTTCACACGAAGTACGCATGTATTAGAGCAAGCAAAATACGAGGAACCAGCCTCACAGTTGTTGTCAGAGACGCAGTAACAATACCACTGTCTCAATGTATTGTGTAGTCACCCTTTGTTAAGTTCCCCTCTGCCCAAACACTCGACCCGGCAGGCAATACATGCATCTGAACTGGTGGCCCGTAGGAATGGGCGCACATAGCGCCCTCTAGTCCCGTAGGACAAGTCATTGATGTCGCTCAGAATAAGGCAAGGATTAATGGAGCATAGTGGGCGCTTTCACCTTCGAATTTGCGGCTATAGGAGCACAGGAAATTTAATGTGTCAAAAAGAATTCCTCTGTCGCGGTCAAAATGGTTAGTCTCGTGCGAAATACAGCAGCCAAGGGAAAAATCCCGGAAGCCGACAGATTCATCCTTGAAATGGTTGACAGCCTGCCAGCAAGCGTGAAAGGTCACACGCGTCTAGAACCACGTGAAGCTACTGCACTGATGCGTCGGAACAATGACAGTTTGGTCTTGTATGATAAGAAGGGTGGACATGGGGTGTCACCTGTGGAAGCTATGACGATAGCACAGCGAATACCATTGGTGAAAACTTTCGCGAGCCTGAAGAACGACCCTCCCGCCTTGAGAAGGAGAGAGCAGGTCTAGCCCACCTGGCTGGTGCAGTCAATAAGCGGAAGGCATGATAAAAAAAAACAAACCAGCGGCCGTCCTCGTCAAACCTTCCTTCGTCCCATCTTCGCGCTGCTTTTTACAACTTTTGAGTTACGTACCAAATGGCCCGCCTTCCGCCACTTCCCTAAAAGGGTAAATTTGTCACGGCAGCAACACCCCGAAATGGTGGATAGAGTAATGACTCAACACGCTATCAGATATCTGTGGACACACACACTTCGTCTTGAAAATATCCATGACATGCCGCTAAGAATGTATCTTCATATTGTCTTGTTCAAAGCAAAGGTGACGTGTACAAGGCGGCGATACAAGGCCCAAGTGCCAAAAGGGGTCAGCACAGCACAGCCAAAAACAAACCTACTGTCACGAGGACTATTGCGTGGCGCCTTAGTCTGTCTCTTTCTCGCTGGCTTATTAAGCGCGAGGCAGTGCCCTTCCTCCCGAAAGAGCATCACCTCGATGCTAAAGAAGCGTGTGCGATAAACACAAACGAAAACACAATGTGCCGGAAGGCATGAATGCGTGGGGAAAAAATCCGTAAACAGGAGGTGGGCGCTCGAGCCGACGTTTCGACAAGTGGACTTGTCTTCTTGAAGCCTTGAAGAAGACGGATTTTTTCATCGCAAGCTTCCATGTTCTCCTTCCTGCCGTTCTTTGGACAATGTGTGGTATGGGTTTAACCGCACCACGTGCACAATCTTGGGTCGTGGCTGTCGGCGTCGTGCTAGTTGGCGTCCGTCCGGAAGGATTTCGTAGGTGACGTCGCTCACTCTCCATAGCACTTCGTAACGGCCGAATTAGCGACTGAGAGGCTTTTCAGAAAGACCTTTGCGGCACACGTGGGTCCAAAGTAACACCCAGTCACCTTGTTGGTAATCGACTTGTCTGTGGCGGAGGCTGTAACGCCGTGTGTCGACGCCCTGTTATTTCTTGGTGTTCACGCTGGCCAGTTGGCGTGCTTCCTCGGGTCACTGCACAAAACACTCAGCATCTTCGTCAAGATTGTTGATGTGGACAATGTCGCATGCTGTCAATGTAGTGCTTGTTTTGTTCAGCCTTTCGGTCAATCCATTTTCTGTGGGTGATAGACTGTTGTCTTGCGATGCGCTGTCTGTGTGCAAAACGTGCTCAAGCAGCCTTGCCGTAAACGCTGTTCCTCGGTCTGTGATGACGCAGGATGGAGCGCCGTGGCGTAGGACAACGCTCTCGATGATAAACAGCGACTTCAGAAGCTGTGCCTTTTGGAAGAGCCCTTGATTCAGCGTAGCAGGTTAAATCTGTAGCGGCGATTATCCACTTGTTTCCTGAAGACGATAAAGGAAACTGGCCCAGGAGGCCCATGCCGCCTTGATCGAAGGGTGTTGCGGGTGGATTGAAGGTTTAAGTGATCCCGCAGGCTTGAACGTAATGTTTAACGCAAGCGACAAGTTTCAGCCAGTAGTAAGACTTGCGTACCCCTGCGAGATGATGATGATGATGATGTCTGCGGCCATGCCCTTTGCAGCAGGCGATCAACAGACATAGCCCGGGTCAGACATATAAAAACTAATCAAAAACAAAAAAACGTCCATGAAGGAAACAAGTCCTATTTTGGCCTTCCCTTCGGGGCCACTTGCCTGATTCCTCGTGCGCCACTAGTGCTCGAGCCGTCGCTTTGTTACTTCAACCGCTTTCCAGTTAGGTGGCCTGTCGCCAGGGCACTGAAGTCCGTCTGCTCGAGCGGAGGCTCGTTTGGCCCGGGCCGCAGGCCATTGGACTCAAGCACAACATGTTGTATGGTCTCCGCCGCCACGCTGCATCGGTGGCAGGTCGTAGACGCGCTCGGTGCGTACTTGTTCTGTAGGGGGCGCGTTCTCAGAACGCCACCACAGGTCTCTGCGAGGAGGCTGCTTCCCCAGGTGTTGTCGTAGAAACGTTCCCTTTCAATTCCTTGTCTATAAGATCGGTACAATGTCATTGTCGACCTCTTCTGGGCCGATGTCATTCACCTCTCCAGTGTAGTGGCTTTGACGCGCTCTCTCACTTTATGCTTTTGCTCAGCTTGTGGGGCGGTCATGAGTCGGATATTTTCGACTCCGAACCGTTCGGTTAGGATTTAAGCTGGGTGACCCATTTGGTGCAGAGAGAGCGCAGATGGATGTACTTGTACATCTGTCGGGCCCACCGGTCGTCTGGCATTCCGCTTAACCTTCGGTCGTAGGAGATTTTCGCCACGGCCTCTCACGCTTCATGGGAGCACCATCCCGCATCGCCCTGTACTGCATCGTTTGGCATGCATTTCTGTGCGCCGAGGGCCAAGCGCCCGGTCTCTCTTAGTCTGGTGTCCAGAGCCTGCCTTGTGCCTGAAGATGGCACAGTACCACATTCAAGAAAGTGGGGCTTGGCACGGCCACTCCCTTCCATAGAGCCCTGCATACCTCAAAGCGGTTGAAGGACCACAGTGCCTCATAGCCGAAAAGAGATCGTCGGGTCCTCGCCTTCGCTGTTAGGTCCACCTCATAGCTCTGGAATTAGTTTGGAGCAGTTGTGATTGCTATCCCCAGATACTTGAGGTTATTTGTCCAAGCTATTGGTTTAGCTTGAATGGAGAGCCTCGACATCACTTAGGAGCCCGCTTGTTCATAGGCCATTGCCACCGCCTTTTTGGCACTGAAGGTGAATCCGAGCCTTGTGCCTTCTTCGCCGCACAAGTTCAGGAGGGCGTGTAGCTCACCACAGCTGTTGGCCAGGAGGACAATGTCATCAGCGTAAAACAGTGCCGGAATGCGTCGTGTGTTAGGAGCACCTTCCTCCATGTCATCATCATCGTCAGCCTGTCTACGCCCACTGCAGGGCAAAGGCCTCTCCCATGTTCCGCCATTCAACCGGGTCCTGTGCTTTCTGCTGCCCCGTTATACCTACAAACTTCTTAATCTCATCTACCCACCTAATTTTCTGTCTCCCCCTCACGCGTTTGCCATCTCTTGGAATCCAGTGAGTTACCCTTATAGACCACCGCTTATCCTGCCGACGTGCTACGTGCCCGGCCCATATACATTTCTTTTTCTTGATTTCCACTGATATCCTTAACTCCCGTTTGTTCCGAGACCCACTGTGTTATCTTCCTGTCTCTTAAGGTTACACCTATCATTTTCCTTCCATCGCTCGCTGCGTCGTCCTCAATTTAAGTTGAACCCTCTTTGTAAGTCTCCAGGTTTCTGGTCCGTAGGTAAGTGCCGGTAAGATGCAGCTGTTATATACCTTCCTCTTGAGGGATAGTGGTAGACTACCATTCATGATTTGATAATGCTTGCCGAATGAGGCATATGCCATCCTTATTCTTCTAGATATTTCACTCTCATGGTTCGGCTCTGCGGTTACTATATGTCCTAAGTAGACGTGCTCTTTTACAACTTCCAGTGTCTCGCCACCTATCGCAAAGTGCTGTTCTGTGCCAAGATTTTTCCACATTACTTTAGTTTTATGCATATTAATTTTCAGACCTACTCTTCTACTTTCCGTATCTAGTTCAGTCCTCCATGTAGCTTGTCAAAGCCCAGACCACTTTCCGTCAGACGTTGCTCCATGCCTGCGGCATAGAGCATGAAGAGCAGTGGTGACATGGGGCAACCTTGTAGGCCTCTGGTTACTTGCATGGGGCATGAACTCTTTTGTACCCACTGTACGAAGCAAAAGGGAGAGTTGGGCTAGTTGGTTTGTCCCCACCGTACGGCTGCCCGAGTGTCGGTGTACAGTGTCTTATGTAGTAACACGAATTCGTCTGTCGCACCCAGGTATGACAGTGTCGACCACAAATTTGTCTGTTCAACGGCACCGTATGCCTGCGAGATGCCAAGGAACACCGCAAAGACAGCACGGGATTCCTTTAGAGCGACTTCCATCGTCTGCGTGACAATGGAGATATTGTTCTCCAGGCATCTGCCAGGCCAGAAGCCATTTTGCAGTACCCCCAGGACCTCTGCCTCAACCCATCGCTGTAGCCTTGCTCGCACAATATGGGCGAACAACGTGTACATGGCAGAGGTTATTGTGATGGGTTGATAGCTGTCTGTGAGGAACTTGTCAACTCCTTTCTTAAGGATGAGCCTTATGCGGGCACACCTCCATTCCCTCGGTATATTGCCGGACTGGACCACAGAGTTCAGGGCGTCTCGCAACTGCTCTCGAGTCTTCTTCCCCAGTCGCTTCAATAGTAACGATGGTATTCCATCCAGTCCAGCGGCCAAACCACCTAAAAACCGTCTCGGGGCACGGTCAACCTTACCTTCAGTGGTAGAGTCATTCTTTGCTAGATCAGGTGGTTGTAGCTTCTCATTCAAGTCACCACTGTTCCCAGCCTGTGAACTGAACGTGCTGGCCATATGTTTTGCGACGAAGTGGAGGCATGCTTCACATCTGTACTCCAGTCCCGTTTCCGGATACTGAAGGTAGTCGGTCCATGGTTCGGCTGTCGACCTCTGGCATTGTATGTGTCTCCACAATTTCTTCCCAGCGTTACGGCCAGCCTCTTTTATCTCATGTAAAAGCTTGGGATTTATGACTCTCATGCGGTCTCGTACCAAGGCAGACATTGATTTCTTCGAATTGAAGTACCGAGCCTATAGGTCTTGGACCTCCGTGTCATCAGCAACATGCCAGAGAGCAACTCTATGTTGCCAGCAAAGTTGCTTACGTGCAGCCAGAGAGGCTGCCGCGTCGCTGTCCCACCATGTCTTCCTCTTTTGTCTCGGTGGGCCTCTCGAAGGTGTGTGTTAATCGGCCACTTTCCCAATCATTTTCACCTGGCGTGGAAGTCATCATAAGTTACCAAGTGTTTCTGGTGTGCCTCTTTCTCCAGACACATAGCCACCACCTCTATTTCAGCGTCTATAAGTGACCGAAAGCGGGTCTGGTGTCCAGGAAGTCTGGTAGGGTTGGCCTGTGCTTCAAACCGCAATTTGAAGCTATGATGATCACTGCCTATGCTCTGCTCTCCGCTCCCATGAAGTTATGTCGGCTAGCCGTGGTAGAAGAACTGGCGAGATCAGGCAGTAGTTCATGCATGATGTGCTGGTCCGTGCTGTCCACGTTCCATAATACTTTGACTTGGGCGAGTTGGTACATACTCGCCCAAGTTGGCACATACTCGCCCTTGGGGGTTATCAGGGATGACCATGTATGTGACGTCACTTAGACATCGCAACACTCGATGAGGTGCGAAGTATAGTCTGAGCAGCTTCTCGGATAGTCTCCGTCGTCGTATAGGCGTCCCCACCCACACGCCGCCTCCGGTCTCGTAGATTACAAGTCTATGGCGAAGATTATAGCGACCTCCGTCATGCTCTTGTTCCTGGTGTATACGCTCACGTGCGAGCTGTGTGGCTTCCTCCGCGCGTTATATAAAGGCGTCGGCTCCTTTTTGAAAATTATCGTGTTCCTGTTGCAGCATCGCGTCATCCACCGTCCTCCTCGTTCATGAACGAGGCTGGATGTAGTCATTCCTGTCGTTTCTTGTTTGGAAAATAAGCGCGAACACGACGCACCAAGACGAGAAGGTAACAGTGCGACACAGCCTCGTCATGTGTCTCTGTTGTGTTCGCGTTGATTTTCTACGTATGCGTCGTTTCCAGCTAGCCCACTTCTCTACACTATTGTAATTTGTTTCTTGCTTAACCGTGCTCTTAAAAATGTGTAAGGTACAATTTCGCGCGCTCTGTGTCCGCGCACATTGAAAGCATGTCTTCCGGTGTTTTACTCGGGCGCTGGTTTAGTCCGTTGGTTTGTGGATGTTAGGCTGTCGACCTCGGATGAATCGCACCACTGAGCACCACCACTAAAGTCTCTGCTGTGAGTGCAGTTCCGCGCTCTGCTATTACGATGGAACGAAGGTGACGTCATCTGGACACTACGACACTGGCGACAATATAAAAATGTATTTTTCTCAAACTCTTAAGGAAATATTTTATATAAGAAGTCCATTACTTAGATTATGATATCTTTTTCGATAAAGCACGGACGCATTTCACTGTTAACTTTCACGCACGTCAGAATAGTATACCACGCAGCTTGAGTACCATGCTTTTTGTTTGCATTGGAATAACCGCACACAGGACGTGCATTGCCCAGATATAGGATGCGCATCATTGTATATTTTCAAATATTTTACAAAGAAGTCCCTCACTGAGAACCAACCTTATCGAACGCCAACAGGAAATGAGAATAATGAAAGTATGGGTCACGTTATTTGTGATGTTTAAATGGCGTTATAATAGCTGCAATATCAATATGAACCAATTAAAGTGGCCGAAAACAACACCGTGCCACCGGTAGGTACCGCACCTGCAACCTTCGGACAACGCGTCCGATATTGCACCAATTGAGCTACAGTGACTGTGGTACTCCCATGCATGATATCGGGCATGTAGCTGGCGATGATAGTCAGCGCTTTACATTCACAGAAATTAGGTAAGTTTTCGAGATATGGTAATTCATCATCGAATGCTCGCTCCGTGACATAGATAAAGAGCGTACTATTATGCCTAATATTGAATGCTCGTACGACAGGCGCATATTGCTGTCATTCAAATATCTGAACAAGTAGTGTTCAACTTGCTGAATTTGAACGTAAAGAAAAGCCCTGGGTCCGACGGCATCCGGAATGAGTTTTGTAGAACTAAGCTGAACGAAATTCAAGATATCTCGCCGCATCACTTTTCAGGTTTTCACTTTATAGCGTGTCCCTAAGGATTTGACGAAAAAAAGAATGATTGTGTCGCGAAAAGCTCCAATACTAGCAATACAGCAAATTATCGAGCTGTGTTACTAGTATTTGTTGCAAGCTGCTTGAACGTACCATCTCGAAACGTTTATTAAGTTATGTGAATAGCAGAATTTATTATCTGACAGGCAGCATGGCCTTCGACCAGGTTTGTCGAAACGCCCCAGATAGTCTTATTAGTTCATGATCTCTCGAAAACATATTAACTCTCGAGGACAGACGGATAGGATCTTCATGGTCTTTGCGACAGCTTTCGCTAATGTGTATCACCGTAAAATACTAAGAAATGCTTTCTTATTTTGCAAAAATCTACCGTTACAAACTGGTCATCTTCTTATTTTCATTCTCGCGAGCAATACGTTAAATTTATGACACGAAGTCGCAACATTTTTATGTTAAGTCGGGAATACTCCGAGGTAGAGTTTTGTGGTCCCCTGCTGTTCCTTTTATTTGTAAATGACCTCTCAAATCAAATATACGTTTCCATCAGTCTAATAGCAGACGACTGCATTATGTATAATAAAGCAGATAGAGTAGGTGACTCTGTAAAATTGCAGGGTAATTTGCAGAAGATAAAGGAATGCTGTGATAAATGGTAAATTGTGGTAACCCCTCTAAAACAGCATTTATGACAATCTCCAGAAAGAAAAAGAAACATTTACATTAAACTTACTGCATTAATAACCACGAACATAAATGCCTTGATGCATATGAATATCTTGGCATCATTTTCAGAAGCGATCTCGCTGGATTCATAATTTTGATTGCATTTGTGCTAAGGCCAAAAAGTCACTGTGGTGCCTGGGGCGTAATTTGCCATATGCAACGCATGAAACAATATTTTTAGCACAAAATACCCTAAATAGACAAATAACAAAAGATTTGAATATTGTCTGGTATCCTTTCCCTGTTACATGCCAAATCTTGACGAAAATCGGCGTCTAACAGTCACATTTATATCTGACAGTCAGATTTATATATTCACTATGTAGTGGCGGACGGGCTCTCCTTAAAGGGGTCATGAACCACTCCTCGGGCTTGGCGTGAAAAACACCCTGGAATGATTCGGACCCTTCCCAGAAATATATAGCCGAAAGAATTTTTCGAAAAGCTAAAGAAGGACCGGAGATATAGCGATCGCAATATTTACCCTCTCAACTCCCTCTCAACTCGCTTCATTCCGGAGGAGAGAGGGAGCGCCGTTCGAGGAGCCCCGCCCACATGCCTTACGTCACCGCGCTTCAATGTTGTGTGGTGTCCTTTCCGCGTAACTTGGCGGTGTTGACGGCTGCTGCTGGAAACTAATAGTTCCGGTCGGCTGCTTCTCGCGGCGCGGTGCGGTCTATCGCGTCTGGGTTGTAAGCGCTGACGCGATCTATTTGCATCGATACTGTCGTTACTTCGCTTATGTCGCATTGATATTGATACTTCGCATTGGTACTGTCGTTACCTTCGCTTCGTGACTTCGCTTATGTCGTTTTTCCATCAAATCAAAATTAAACTGAAAGGAAAAGCCGGCCTCGATGCAGCCTCGATGCAGCCGATTGGCACGGCATGTACACTCAATATACGCTTTTAGATAACGAACTGGCCAAGGCGGCCTGCCTCATCGCACGGAATAAAATCCCGTGCGGAGAAAACGCGACGCAAAAGCAAAAAAAAAAAACGCGATTCTTTTTAAGCGGCCGCTGTGAACGGGAGGAAACGAGATAAAATGCCCTTCGACCTTCGGACGGCTGCAGCCCGCCTGCCGTGGGCGAGAGCGAGGAAATCAGACAATCAGACGCGTCGGAATACAAGCGAGGTTTGAAAAAGCGTCGCGGCGTATGCGCGCGCCAAGGGGGAAAAAACGCAAAAAAGAAACGCGAGAAGAGAGTTGTTTTAGGCTGGCCCCAGCAGCGTGCGGGGTGCCCAAGCAAAGCCGTCATGGGATTACCTTGGCCCTGTGAACGCCGCTTCTGAACTGCCCAGCTGTGTCGGCCGTGTGTGCGCGTTTTGTGCCTGCGCTTTGCCGCTGGACGTGAAATGCGTGGTTTGACGACAGTGCAATATGCCTTACTGCGGGTCTTACTGCGGGTGCGATATGGAGTGACAATAATGTCCCGGCGACTCAAGCGAGCCTGCCGCTGTGTATATTACCAAGCAGATGATGGGCACACTGCGTTCGCGGTACCATCGGGAACACAATGGTAAGTAATACTAATGTTTCCTCTGTTGGCGCGTCCTTATCGTCGCTCGGGCAGCTGAAGGTATCCTCCTGTACATTGCGTCGAGTGAAAAGTGCAATGAAAAATCGATAAGAAAGAAAGAACAGTCAATAAGCTCACATAGCGATGATGTGTAATGCGTGTTTAGAAACTCCTGTGAATATATATATTGCACATGCGTCGATGCGCGAGTGCGCCTTGAAAAAAGATGTTTGTACAGCATAATTTCCTTCCTTGCGATAAAGCATAAATGAAGCAGAGTGCTTTCAAGGAGTATACACGAAAGCGAAAAAAAAAACCGCCATTATCACGCTGTTATGTAATGAAATGTGCATTGAGGCCAAATTTGTTTTCTGTTTATGCTGTTTTGATGCTTGATTTGCTTGTCTTGATCCTCCATCTCGATGTCAATTTGTGCGCGTTGACATGTGGCATAATCGTCACATAATTTTGACCATATGATGAAACATAATTATGGCCATATTATGTGTACAGACATCTGCTAAGTGACAGTGTGTGTTGTGAAGAACATGCATTTTATGGTATTGTCACTTCATTAGTCACCTATCAGCACTGGAACTTACCAGGGTTACATATGCATATTTATAGCCTTTAGGAGATGTATTAATTATGCAAGGTTATTTTAATCACATTGATATAAGCCAGTTGAACCTGTTGAACCACCTTGTTGAATCACCTTGTTTCTTCCCTCTCGTTATTTTGTTTTGAATTATGTTGCCATAGTGTTTATTATCTGTACACAGTATTCTCATTGTTGACACAATTTCTGACAAGGTGAAAACGCTGGCATTGTGTCCAGGTCTTCTTTTGTCCTCATTACATGTATGCTGTTAATTTTTGCATGAATCAATACCAAAGTTGCCCAATATTCAGTCCTAAACAGAGCAGCTGTGGTTGCTCAAGAATCTCGTGACCAACGTGTTTAAATACGAAGTGAACATCACTAACATTCACACCCTTTTACACTATAATGCTAACTTAACTGACATCGAAATCTACCCAAATGGTGGTACACAGGACAAGAGTAACACTTCTGGTGTTGTTTCGCATTTCTTTACCTACGTGTATTTTTCGGCCTGTGTACTTGAAAAGTTGACAAGGAACTACTTAGCAGCCTCACAATTTTGCATTTGTTTCACGTTTTGTTAAAAGGTCCGCAATAAGTATAGTGAAGTGTGAGTCCTTCGCGAGAAATTCATTTTTATGGACACAGAAAGCTTAATGAACTTCGTTTTTGTATCATTTTCAGGAAGACATTTCTGGCAAAGCAGCAAGAGTTGCTCGCCCACTGCTTGTGTACGAGGCAGTGTATTGTGGGAACACTCCACTGTGCCTCATTGTACACTATCTCGAACATTTCTTACATCTTACAGCATTTGGGCAAATACTGGGATTGATGCAGAGTGTTATGCATGATACTGCGTGCAACCTTTCCAGTAGCATGTGCATTTGAAAATTTCGCATTGTTCAAAATGACACTTAGTCGAACTGGCTTTATTCAGCTAACTTTATCCTAAAATAGACAGCTGGGCGAGTTGATGTGTATTCATAGTTAAAGAAAGTGCGGAAAAAAACCCACAGCACAGAGAAATGAGAATGAAAGGCACAGGATGATGCGCTACTAGCAACTGAAGTATAATGCAAACCGCAGAAAGATATACACACAGTATGAAAAACTACAAAATTAAGGAATCACGCAGTCTCAGAAAGAGTAAAAACATGTCTAAAAAAGCCAAGCACGTGCTAAACTTCAGTTGCTAGTACTGCGTCATCCTGTCCCCTTCATTTCTACGTGTGTTGTGGTTTTGTTTTCCCACTTTCTTTTACTGTGAACTTAAGTCCTGACTGCTTTACAGTCTCTATAAGTGTGTGGTCAAATTTTATTCAACCTCATGGCATATCAAGTACTAGGATCCAATGTGCCAAGCCATCAGCCACTATTTATAAGAAATTTTTAATTTTGGCCACATTATTGCCTAATATCAAGTTCATCTTGAAGCCATAATGCTGGGCTTAATTTTCAATGTGGTAATTATGCATAAGCCATGAAGTGAGGAATTAAATATGAAGAACTTTAAGTTGCAGATGACACTAGCTGGCATGGATATATTGTAAACATAGATGTACTAATTATTCATAATAGAAGTATTGGTACATTGTAGTCATGTGATAACGCCAACAAGTTCCCAAGCATAATTCCAGAAATTTACGTTAGTTTTCAGATATCTGTGAGCAAATATGTGCATCAATATACATATGAAGGCCGCGTTGTCATTTTGTGGGCATTGCTGAATGCTTTCATAAATTGTGATAAGTGGATCTACAATCACTTTTAGACTTTTCTGCAGGAAACTCAACTGTATGATCATCTGCGACATGTTTTGATGCCATAGTGCAAACTAATGCAATAAAAATACTAGAACATGCCTATCTGCATGGTTGCATATTTCTCAAAAGTAAAGCTAGCCTTATTGTACTAATTTAGTTGCCTTCATGTGTAGGCTGACACCAAGTTCATTGTGCATCCCATTTCTTTGGATTGTGCTTAGATACTGGCACTGTGAAGTGCACATACCAATATGCATTATGAGGAGGTTTTACACACTACTTTCATGTTGCTTTACTGCTGTGAATTGTATATAGTACCTGGGCTGTACTGTATATGTTGTTCCATGTGTTCAGTATTGGGTGCAGGTTCTGTGCACAAAGATGGAAATATACATATGCTTACACTGACATGAGGACTGCTTCTGTTTTGATTCCAATAAAATAGTGCAAACACTGTTGCTTGTATCAGTTGAGGTATGACTGTTGTGCACGCAAATGGAAGAAATGAACTTCTGCATGCAATACAAATTGGTGAAACACTGCTCGCTCAATGTAACGGCCTGTGTTTTATTACCAAACAAGTAGAACAGATGATTTACACATTAGAACACATTGTGGAAGAGAAATAGGTGACAGGCAATTAGGCAACAAGTCATCACTGTGTTCTAACGTAGGTTTGGTGATATTTCAATTATCGTAGCATAATTAAAGTGCCTGTTGTATAAGTGAACTTCAACACAATGTGCAGGTGGACGAGGGAGTGCACATATGACCGAGTTTTTCCAGTTTTGTCCCGATTTGCTATAGTCCTCGTGTTTCTGTGTTATGTATGTAACATTCTGAATTGTGAACAAGCCACCCTGTCTACTGGTGTGAATATAGTATACTAGCAACTCAAGCGAACCATTATTTTCTGGAGAACAGCTGTTTCATTGAGGAGGACTGTATGCAATAAATACATATTTTTTAAAAATTCGTTCTGCGTTATCTGTGCACAGGGAATGCCAAGTACACATGAACGTTCACAAGGGTGAAGTGCAAGTGCATTAACTTTTTTATTTGGCGGGAGACATGTCACTGGTAAATTTTTGGATGTTGTGCTTGACCAACGTTACTAGATTGGCTTGACATCGGGGCACGCTTTTGGCATTCGCTTTAACGCGGTGATGTGATGCTTAACAATAACGGTTAATTAGTAAGATAGTAGGTAGTCTACGAGTATGAAAGCAACTAAATACAAATATCAGTTATAGAGAAACACTGTATGCCACGCTAAAGCGAGAATTGCAAATAAGTGCTCATTGCGGAAATAGATTATCGCTCAGCTGCTCAGAAGGCGCTGTTGCCCCTGCGTGCAGCTCCCGACAGTAGGCGCGCTTTAAATGCACCTAATGTAGGCGTACAATATCCTTGTAACTGTGGCGTCTGCGTGTGTAACTTTTATATGCTGTGGGAGCGGCAGCCGCGAGCGCGCCGACGGTAGAAGAGAACGATGGACACGGGCACGCTTGCCGCTCGCGCTCAGTGGCCGTTGATAGTGAGTCGCGGCCGAGTCTTGGAATGATAAAGACGTGTTGCTCAGTGCACGGGGAGATCGAGCGGCCGTGTTCAGCGTCTCGTCCTCGACTCTGAGAGGTTCTGCGCGGCGGCTGGCCCAGACCCCTACAGTGCAAACACAGGCGGGCTTAAAACAGCTCAGAACACGCTGCTGCCACTGGACGCGTGCAGCTCGCGGCAGAAATGACTAAAATTGCCCCACAGCATACGCCCATGAAATGCAGATACGTTCGGCCAACTGAAGATACCTTTGTCACGCTGGTATTCACGAATTTCGGGCGAGCGAAGCATTGTACACTCAAGAGGGCACACGTTTATCATTTTTATAACGGCACGACACGACGAACCGAAGAATTCGGAGCCGAAGGTGTTCACTTCGGCCTGCATGACGCCCCAGAAATTATGTAGCTTAAACACAGGCCGATGGTTGTTCTTTGATGAGGACTGGAAGCAAAAATACTCTCAGTGAGTTGACAGTGGAATTCAGGTTGTATTATTTCGTACCTGACCGCTGAATCCATCTTCGGGATATCTTCGACGTGAAGTGTATTATCCAAAGGTCAAAGGATCGTGTGCATTCTCTGTCAACTAAATAATAGTGTTCAAACCCTCAGCTATAATCCAACCCTCATGGTTCACGAGGGGCCGCTCTCCGGTCTGTTAATTAAAACTCGATCTGTGCACGCACTGATCAAGTCAGCAAGAGAGCCGTGTCGTTAGAACTCAACGCCACACACAAGTTTTGTAAGGTTTGAGGCCAGTTATGACGTACAAGACTAATCGAAACAAGCGAGGCACAAGAAACTGCGATACTGAAAAGGTCATGCGGCCAAATTTAAGTTATGCTCGAACGTGCGCGGGCGCACCGAGTTCAGCAGACGACAGTTGGCTTCTACCGGAAGTGAGTCACCTTTTCGAAAACTCGCAACGAAGTTTTTCCATATTTCAACCTGTTTATTTAACTACAACAACTATTATACACAGTGTCAACGAGAACAAGCGCATCTGATCCAAACACCGCTCTTGATTTATGTCGGCTATTGGCCACAAGTATGCTATGTCTCTTGCGACGTACAACGGACAGACGCCCCGCCCACCGACGAGAGTGAGAACCGGCCTCTGTTTGAAAAGAGGGTGCCTGGGGAAACGGCAACTTCGCGCTCCGCTTGTGGCCATTACGCGGCGCGCACGACTGTAATATTTGGCAGAGCAGTTCATAGCCGTGTCAGCTTTCCGCAGGATGTGTTTTTTCAACAAGCCCAAGGGGTGCTTCATGACCCCTTTAAGTACCCACATTACAGGCTAGGACTAAAGAAAGACCTAAACATTTTTATCTGATTATTAATCATTATATTCGCCATGTTATGCCGACTGTTTTGATATTCCTCCCAGTGGAACTTGTCGACGCTATTATGTGTTTATTCGTGCTACCGCTATTCACACCGATTTTTTTAAGAACAGCTTCTTTTGAAGAGCTATCATGGAATGCCATTCCGTGTCAGATGAAGCCATTTTTTGCACATTAGCTGATATATTCTTGAAAGGTATTCTTGAAAGGAGGACCTACTGTTTTGATTTGATATGGTTTTCTTGGCCACTTTGTAATATGGTTTGTTTAATTTTCTTATCTACTTATATGTGTCTTGGTCTGTTATCTGTCCTTTTGCCTGTTAGTTATGATAGCACAAGATAGTAAATTTTGTTTCGAGCAAGATTTTTACGTATTTCTTTTCCACTGCTGCAGTATGCCTGTGTAAGGGCTCATAGCGCTTGTCAAATAAATAAAAATATATAAATGTTAAGTGTGCTCACCGTACTTGGGTCATCATAGAATGGCGCCTGATGATCTCGGCATGGCTGGAACAATGGATTGGAGTTGGCCGTTTTGGGGACGTAGTGGACTCCTTTTAAACCAAAAGAGATCGCAAAAGGTATCGAGAGACCCTGCTTCAGCACTTCCCGAAGTACCAGCAAGCTTTCGTTCTGTAAACATACGTGAAAAAAGAGAGGCACTCAGATTGGGTCATGCCTCTCCACGTCACAAGAGTGCTCACAAAAATGAAATACGCCCCGCGCCCTCTGTCGTTATAACGAACTCTGTCTCACAGCAATATCATTCCCAGTGCCTTAGCAAGAAAAAAAATTCAGGAGCTCTTTCTCTATCGGAAAAATAGCAGGACGTGCTGCTTCTCGTTTAATGCATGGATTACTACTTTTCTTTTTTTGTCTTTCTTTCTTTCTTGTTTTTATTTTTTAAATAGGCAGGATGCCAACTGAGTCATGACTAAGGACTAGATGCCGGCTTTTTAGGCAATAAAAAGCGCGTTTTTGGCGCCAAAGTAGGCAGGCAAAACACCGTCTTAGGCCTCCAAAATCGCAAATATCGGCGGAATAAATTTTACATAACTTCAAACAAAGATTTGCGCTACCTGTATCTGCGACAGGAAAGGAAGACACGTTATTGTTTATGATGGTACAAAGGCGCCAACGGTTCAACATAGCTATGCAATTGTCCTTTCTCCCGCATGGTTCGCAGAACACGGTCTGTCCTTTTATTGTCTAGCATGGTGAGTGATGTGTCCACCGTCGAATCGACACACTTCTTGGTCTCTTTATTTTCGGCGTGGCGCAGAAGGGCAGCACCGGAGCAGATACCCAGACCACTAAAATACCAGAACGGAGGAACGCCTCCTATTGGCCGGGGATAATCGCGTAGGGTTAATTTCTCCCCTGTTGTTGCACACCTTAACACTTTCGTGACCGCGCCTATTCCCATCGATAGTATGTTATCGATGACTTCAAGATCAAGTTTTGGCACTCTCTGAGCGGTTCTGGACAGCTAACGCAATACAAAGCATACAATAACAGTTTTTTATCATTTTTGTTTGCGAGTTTGTTTTTCCACCGGGAAGATTTTTAAAGCTCGTTCGCAGTCGGGTAGGTGAGCGCTCGTTGTTTCAGACTTCGCGTCGACGCCGCTCGCGGGTGATCCACAGAAACGGCGAATTTCGACGAATTCTGATTAATATGAGCGGAATCTCTGGATGATGGTAGCAGCACAGACACGAAAGACGACTTCGATTCGCCAGGCGAAGTCGTACGGACGGCGAAAGTGTGTCAAACCTCCCCGGAACATCAGCAGCTATCCGCCGGTAAGTTTCGTCTTCTCCTCGGGTCGTTTTATCGCTGCCGCGCATCGATGTAAACGTATCCGGTGCGTTCTAAACATAACAGCTCTTATCTGCAAGGTGTTAACTTCATTCGGGCGGGAGCATTTGGCGCCGGCTGCAGAAAGAGAGCAGTTCTCTCCGCGAAGACAGCACGGAGTGGACTTTGACCCAACGCTCCGGTGTGCTGTGCGGCGGCGTCTTCGTGTTGCTTTTTACCACAGAAGTCGTCAGAGAGATATGCAACCACGCAGATAAGTATGCATCCACGCCAACATACAGTGAGAGGGACGGATCTATGGAGGGAGGTTACTGAAGAAAAGATGAGCAAGTTCGTCTCACTCCATGTATACATGGTAATCGTTGAAGTCCCGCGCTTGCATTGGTGTTGGTGTCGACGAAACGTATTTCCGGGCCTTCGTCTAGCGTCAGTGATGCCACGGAAAAGGTTCAAGGCTTCTCGAGTGTCTCTGATCTGAAGAAGACGGCCGTCGCATCCCACGAGAATCTTCACCACGTGTCTTCTCTATTGCAACACATGAACGATTTTTCTACGCTATCTTTTAACCCCGTCGAAACATTTCAGTGAACGAGAAAATGGTCAAATGTGAAGGTCGGTATGATATTCGGCAGTATATGAGCGAGAAAGAGGTCAAATGAGAGTACAATTATGGATTTTTGGAGATTTGGAACAGGCTACACGGTTCATTTCAACAAATACACAGGAAAATTGAAAAACACCAGAACTGCAAATTATGCTAGGAAAGCTGAACAGAAAAAGTTTTTTTTCCCGAAACATGCGCAACCAGCATTTGTTTCACCGCGTCGAGAACCTGCATCACGCGGTTGTATGATAGGCACTAGTGCCTATATTCTTGTATTTATGTAAATAATCTTTGTACTTACAGAGCTTCTATTTCCACTATTATTCTACGAGGGCTTTGCGTTCAAAACGTATATTTCGATTTTTTTTAATGTTTAACCTTTGCAGAGTAGCATTCATGTTTTTATGAATCTTTCTTTCTTTTTGATGCATTTTTCTTTGTTTGATAATTGTTTTATTTTATTAGAAATAAAACCATTGTTTGAAATTAATACTGTTGGAAAGACCAATTCTTCCTCTATCATTTGATACTCGACACTTTGGTATCAATTATAATTCTTTGGCAGGGAAAAAATATTTCCTAGACTAGTCAAAAACAACCGATTTTTCCGCGGTCACGAAAGTGGTAAAGGGCCCCTCACCACGTTTAACCATTTCGAGCAGACAAGTGTAAAGCATGCACTCGGCGTTCACAATCACATCTGTCAAGGTCTGCAACGCCATGCGCCGCGGAAGGCGTGAAATTTCAAACTGAACGCCGCTTGCCCTTTCCGCAGGCGTGCGCTCCAAGATCGAGGGGCTGACGTACAACAATTAATGGTCCTGACTCCTGAGTAGTTACTTGTGCTCTTACGTCGTTCATCTATGTAGAAGTTGGTGCTCCGAGTCCTTGACGTCAATCACAGTAGCACCTGACACTGCGAGAAGTATTCTAGACGGCATGTGTAATTTGTGTAAATATGTTGCTTGAATGGATTAACAAAAGCAGATAGAAATATTAAAACACAGAAACCGTGTGCGTTTTAACAGCGCAGCTCTTAAAGCTAGCCGTAATCTGTGCGGCCTATCAGAAAGCGGATGTGGCATGGCCTATCAGAAAACTATCATCATCATAAACGGGTATGTGCCACAAAATATACTCACCACTGGACAAGTAAAGATGAAGATGTCAACATTTAGCCCAGCAAGTGGCTACGAAACGATAGCGGCAAGCCAAGACCCCGATTACGTACAATGATAGAATACTAGAGAACGGGAAAGGCAGTGGCGCCTGGGAGAAGATCCCGAAGCGATAAAAGGCCTACGCCAACGACGACGTGCCCGCAGATCTATGAGAGGTGCGAACAGCTTGGTTTCAGCGCGGGGTTCTGTGTCTGGGCCTTGGACATCCGTGTCGTGTCTGTGACTGTCTATGGTTGAACTCGAACCTCACTACGCTGAGAATCAACGATCTAGCAACGATCTAGAAGCAACCTAGAAACAACCTGCATCACCTAGTTAAGGGCCTACAAACAACCTAGAAGTAACCAGATTAGCCCTACTACTGGAATCGTCCCGAAACTGGAATCGTCGAGTTTTGCTGCTTCGAGCCTTATGCGGCTTAGTGCAATCATCGTAATTTCTTTATTTTTGTTCTTTACTTCTAACCACAGCGAGATGCCAGACTAATCTGCCTCCATTTCGCATGCATTCGTGTTCTCGTAGTTCGCCGCGGTGTATGCGGTAAGGATAAGTGATCCGTGCCAGCCTCAACAAACGTGCGCGCACTAAGGGGTACATCCCACAGAAACAGGCAGTATACTACAGAGAACGCCGAAACGACACAATACCAATCGCGTTCACGCGTCATGCGCGCGTCACCTTGCGAGCGCAGGGCGTGTTGATGCGCCTGCGTCATGTGATCCTACGGCCTCGATACCGAAGAGTGCAGGGGAGGCACTTGAGTTGCGAAGGCTTCACGGGGCGAGTGGCAAGGGTTTCAAGCTCGCCTCCTCGCGTCATGGTTTCGCGCCCCGCAATGAACCAATTTGAAAATCCTTGTGGTACAACGCTCTTTATTGGGCACACCACAACTTCCAGGGTCAAACTACAATTTCTTATGTGATTTCGTGAGGGGCCTTTTAAGAAGTAAATTACAAAATGTCCCCGTTCCATAGCGTTCGTTTGTTCCGCATAAAACATTGTATCATATCGAGTGGATGCACCGAGCAGCGGATGGCAAAGCACTCGTTATTCGGCTGATTAGGCGCCCGCTCTCTCGCAAGGGGAGAATGGCGGCATTGTTCATTGGCAGCACTGGTAATTGTGATGACACCAAATCATTGACAACCTCGAAAGAGCAGGGCAAAGGCATCTTCCCCATTCAGCTGTCAATTACAAAATACGCAGAAAGTGTGGCCAACCTATTTAGGTGCTATTCCACTTAGCCCAGTTGTACTTACTTGAATTTAAATATTCTTGCAGTATTTACGGACGCATCTGCGCCACGATAGCCTAAGCGCTTCTGCGAATTTCCTTTCTCCTTCGACAGGCGTCAGACGGGTGTTTAGAATACATAACCCATCATAAGTGCCTGCAGCACTAGCATCGATTTATGTTTTCCTTAAGTACGTGCGAGAAGGTTTATTAGAATTGAAGGTCGTTATTCTTACAGACTCTGGTGGTGCAAGGTGCCGACAGTCCTACTCTATGCATTATCATAGAATCTGGCGACAAAACTCGCTCACTTGGGGTGGCCCGTGCTGCCCAGTGGATCGCTTCGTATGTGGGCATTGCTGTAAGTGAAGAGGCTGATCGCCTCGCTTCAAGTTGTAAGTAATCATGATGAGTGCGGCTGCCACGGCAATTTTGTGTAAAATAGACAACACTCGTCTTATAAGGCGATACGTACTAAAGCAGCACCCGGACGAACGGGCTAGTGAATGATCGTTCCTTGCACGTGTTCGTGGTCGTGGCTTTACTCGTCATTGCAGAGCAATCTTATGTTTGCTATGAGTTGTCTGTTGATGCGCGTGCACCTGTGCCGTCAAAGACGTGTGGACAGTCGGTTGTGTCCATCTTGGGGCTCTTGTGAAGCACTTGTCTGTTAGTTCTCGTTATTATTGTGTCTAACAAAGAAAAAGAATTGACAGCATATCCACGGGTGAATGTTGAAGAGCTTGGGCGAAGCTCCTGAAGAAATCATGTTTACACCGCGAAATCTTCGGTGGTTTCGCCCAGCAGTAATCAAAGCGCTAGCCCAGTACATCATCAAAGACGTGACAAACACTGTATACATTTATACAAGAAATTTTATTATTTGTAAGTGGTAGCTAGACGTGGCTTCCGTTCCCCCTTCATTATAACGGCTTTATGGTCGGTGAAATGATGGATCGGTGATGGGTCGTAGTGGGATATTTGCAAAGACGAAGTAGTGGGAAGTTTGCAAAGGTGGCTGCCGTTCCTCCTTCATTATAACGGCTTTATGGTCGGTGAAGTAATGGATCGGTGATGGATCGTAGTGGGCTGCTTGCAAAGACGAAATAGTGGGCAGTTCGCAAAGGATCGGCGGATGGGTCCCAGTGGGTTGTTTGCAAAGACGAAGGAGTGGGCAGTTTTCAAAGGTGGTTACGCCGGACAACGGAGACGTGACAAGGTTGGTCTAAGAGGAGCTTCGCCCCTAAAAAAACGAGCCCTTAAAAGTGATATTTACTTGATGATCGTATATTACACTGACCCGCATTTGTTACGCCGCGCGCTCTGCTGATTAGGGAATCTAAGTTCCTTGGATTTAAGTGCGCAACCATGCACGATTTCTTCTTTCCGAGGGGATGTGCTTGTCGATGCGACCAGACCCTCCGAGCTGTGCTGACTTCTATGGACCAACTGGCTTCCAACTTATGGTCAACGCAACTTATGATGAGCTTGGTCTCTCCCTCTTTACTGTGTGGCCTTGTTTATGTGTGTATGCAGATCAAATAAATAATGCTTAAGAAACACGCTGCAAGTTTCGAGCTGCTTGCCGTTCTTCGTGCGACGTTCCCATTAGTCGCTATCGCAATAATTGCTTCGTCCTTGCGGCGAAACTAATTCTTTAAATCATCATCACCAGCAAAAGCATCAACGAAGTGAGCAGCTGCACAGGTTCACGTGTTCCCTTACGGACGCGTCGTGGGTACTGCGCTGATTAGCAAAAGGCAGAATTATGGCGTAGTGGGCGCTTCGCAACTGTACTTGCAGTACGCCTACGATAGTTTAAACAACTGATGGTACTTGTACAGACGTTGTTTGTTTGCGAGAAACCAAGCGAGGCTACCGATTGAGAAGGCGATGCGAACGGGGCCAGATTACGCTATCAAGTTCCACCCCTGAAGCGAAGCTGAAGCATCTTCCAACTTCTTGTTCCGCGGTTATGTCTGAAAATGTGGTGACCGCATTGAATGCTTCACGAAAAAAATGCCTGTGATGGGTCACATCCATGTAGGCCATTACCATATTACGAAAACGATATGAGACGAAGACAGTCATTTGCGGGTCGTGCCGCCAGCTAGATGTCCGCAAGCCGCTTCCAGCCCACTGTCTTCGTGTTTGAGACATATGATCTATGGTGGGGCCGTATTTATGTTAGAGCTGTGTCCTCGTTGGAACTAATAAGTGCCTTTCTTCCCGCGTAAAGGGAAATACAGCTTTGTGTAGGCCCGCAGCCCACCTAGTGACAAAAAGGAAATGCACACGCCGGTGGCCGGATGTCAAAGAAGAATAACGTTTTCAGCACTTCCGCTTTTCGACCATCGACACAATTCACAATTTGAAAAAATAGCGAGTAGTTACAACGTGCCACTCGCACTTTCACTCCCGGCCAATCTGGAAGAGTTGTGTCTCAGAATCGCCTCCGGAAAGAAAAACCTGGCGGTTGTGGCACGAAGCATGTCCAATGGTTTCCAAATGCTCGGTTGGCGTTATTGATGAAATTCCGCTATCTTGTGGAAAGTCCTATACCGGGGAGACTGGGGGGCAGTCCCCACATCGGGCAGACTGTGGGGCATATCGGGTAGTCCTGTATCGCGAAGGCGTGTCAACGACTGTTCAAGGGAACATGTGCTTTCACTTAGAAGAAGGGGCAATGCGCATTCGCCCGCGCATTGTGCACTCTGCAGGCGTGCACCGACATTTCAGAAGACGAAGATCTTGTGTGAAAGCAAATATTTGTTCGCGAGGGAGCGCTTGCGTGGGCTGTATATTTGTGCATCTGATGGAAGTTGCAAAGATTATAGAGTGATATATGAATATCTATTGCGCATGAGCGAAGATGCGCTCATATTGACGTGCGGCGAGATAAAGTTCGGTTAATGTTTGCGTTTGTCTGTGCTGTATCCTTGTCTTTGTGCATTGTAGTTGCTCTCTTTATTCTTCACTTCTTGAATAGTCAAGGAGTCTCCGCTAAGATGGTGCCGACTCTGAGGCTTAATCCTTGAGCCTCCGGTTATCTAAGGAGCTTCCTCTTCTGTGCCATGGGGCAGCGTGGGAGTGCGGAGGGCGTAAATAAAGTGGCATCGCTTCTTGAAGTGCCATTCGGCGACAATAGTATACCCCCGAAAAAATAAATACCAGGATTAAATAAATATCAAGTTTTCAGTAGGATCATTTGACGTCATCTTTGTCTTCTCATCATGAAATCACTGATTATTGCTTTCTGGTTTATCGTGATCTCAGATCAATTACTTTAGCATGAAAAATTTTGTTTTCACTGGCAGTGTAATAATGCGTAACACTTTTTCATTGCTAATGCATTTGAAAGCGACAATGTTGGCGCTAAATGCAGAGCCAAGGTGCACGAACATTGAATAATAATGCCTGCCTTGCTTAAAAGCCAGTGATGTTCTGCCCGTTGGAAAATAGCTTAAATTGTTTTGCATAAACTTTGAAGTCTAACATAAAAAAGCTAGGCGTTACTCTACTGTCGCAAACACCAACCACCACAGCAGCTGAGCTAGAGCTTCAGCAATGCAATGCATTGAGAAATGGCGGCACACGAAGGGAAGGTATTGAGCGCAAGCCCGAACGAAGAATCGGGCGTTTTTTGAGGTGTTCGCAGGCGGCGGTCGCATGAGCACGGCAACTGCATCAGCCGGGCGAAAATGCCGCCTAGGGCGTCGAGAACTTCTAGATCGAGAAATACGCTGTCGATGCGAGAGGGTGTCTTTTATGGAGGAGCGGTGATGTCCTGACTAACACCATAGCACGTGCGCTCGTCTCCTTAATCTACAATTTTTTCCACATCGCCCGACGAAGTGAGGGCGTTATTGCGGTCTTTGCGGTAAATGGCACAGTGCCGCAGGACGTTCGTGTGCGAAAAATTAAGGTGCGTTTCTTGGACGCACAGCACCCGTGGATCGAACCTATACAAGAGTTCCTTAATGTCGTATGGGTTGGGCAATAAGCCTCTAACATTCCGCGGCAGCGTTTGGGTATCAATTTTGATGCGTTTTATGCTGTGCATCTAACGATACCTTTCGCTCAGGACACCATTTCAGGCCCTGTGAGGCGAGTTTTTCTTTCCTAATGCGTTCGAGTGAGCTTCGACGTTCCTTGAGCGTCTGAGACTCCGCAGTAGAACTAGAGGTATCCAGCACTTCTACCGAGGTGGTGAATAGCGCCCACTCAGCAGGCAAATATCCGGGTTTTTCCAACCCAACTGCAGAAGCAGTGGCCCTGGGTCCGGCAGACGTGGTAGTCTGCTGGCCCTCATTGGCCAGCGGCGGAACAGCACTTGCTGCTCCAACAGGGGGCGTGTATGGCGTGACTGCAGTCACACTGCATTTGGGTGTTGCATCAGCCGAAACATGTGGCGCTGCGCCCCGACGCGTCACATCGCTGTAAGAAGGAGAGGACTGGTTGTGCACAGAAAAACGCTTACGTGCCTCTTGGAAAGAGAGGCTCAATTTAACTTTGAGTTTTATGTCTTCTTTCTCTCTTTTCCACGAGGGGCATGATCGCAAGTAGGCGGGATGGTCTCCTTCACAGTTGCCACAGCAGGCTGCTGAAGCGCAATTGTCACATAAGTGGTCGCGTTGGACGCAAACTCTGCGCAAGTAGTACGCCCTCTGCATCCTTGTGACCCATGACCAAATCGTTGACCCTTGAAAAATCGTCGGGGATTAGGTATGTACGATCACACCCGAAGCTTCCAGTAGCCAGTTTAGATTGACTCAGGTAAATCACTGGCTCCGAAATTGATAACTGTGTGTTTGGTAGGGATGTCCTTATCGACTCACTTTATCAATATTCTTTGAAACTTGACAACGGTGTGCTCTTGCCATCCTTCCAGTAATACCGAGTTCAAGAAGGTCTTCTGAAATGATGTCACGCACTTCGTTCATTGACCAGGGTGGGCCCACCGAAACAGGAATATCGCCAAAAACCACAAGTTTCGATCGCTTGTCGCATTGGGGCTTGTCGCGAACCTCCAGAAGGAGGCTATATCGCCGCTTCCAATCTTCGTTATTTCTTAACCTAGGCCGATCACTTCCGTGAGAGACATTGACACGAGGAACGGTGAAATAGTTCGGATGGTTTTCGTTTCGTGCTGGCTGTGTATCACGTGGTATTTGGGAAAAGACTTCTTAGGCTGGGCAAAAGTGAATGGTTCATCGGTGCACCACTCTTTGAGGTGGCGATCAGGAAGTGCGGGAAACGTGTTTGACATGTAAACATTCGAAATTCGGCGGAGATGGTGCCCCCCCATCAAGCCCAACAAGGGGACGCCATCCATTTATCGCCGTTATAACCAAATATGGCTACCCAAGGTTGAGTAACTACACCAGGTTAACCCTTGCCGCCAGCAAGATTGGAATACATTGGAAGAGGGGAGTAGACAGAGAAGATAAAAAGTTGAGAGAGAAAGACGAAGATGTAGGGAGAGAGAGAGAGACACAGGAAAAGGCGACTGCCGATTGACCCGCGGTTAGTCAGCCCAGAAGTGCCGTCTGCAAGAAGCCGGGGTCAAAGGGTTGTGTTGCCTCTGCCGGGGGTCTTAATTGTCCAATAACCCGGCGTCGACTCAACCCCCGGGATCGCCTTTTCCCCGGACACGCAAGGACACGCACGGCGGGGCGTGGGATGGGTCGAAACCCCCCGTTAGCTCGGGTCTGTGGTGTCGCTACACACAAAACGCCTGCTTGCGCAGAGGCCCCTGCGTGGGATAGATAGATAGATAGATAGATAGATAGATAGATAGATAGATAGATAGATAGATAGATAGATAGATAGATAGATAGATAGATAGATAGATAGATAGATAGATAGATAGATAGATAGATAGATAGAAATGGACAAAGTGCCTGAAGTGTGCTAAGAAATTCTTCGCATTTTAAAAGTCTTGAACACAGGGTGTCACTGGAGCAAACGTTTCGACAAGCGGACTTGTCTTCGTCCAAGCTGCAAATTTACAGAAAACAAATCGGCTTGTATTATTGTTTGCTCTAGCAACATCGCCTGTGAAAAAAATTTTCATCTCGAGTTCTCTGTCACGCGGGCGAGGTCATAAACAAAAATCTCTAGAGCGCCGTCGACGCTGCAGTTAGCGATTCGAGCGAATACGTACGACAGTGTGCCCGTAGGTGTAGTCTCTCCCACGGGTGAGGCCTTCAGGCAGATCCTCCATGGCCAGTGGAAATATGCGGCAGTCGCTGAACGTTCTCAGCGGGTAGGTGATGTGCGAAATGGCGATGAACATCGATGGGCCGAACACGGTCCTGAAAAAAAGCAGCAGTTACGAATACGGCAAATGGAATTCGCTGGGTGCAGAAAATAAGGAATCTAAATTCACGCGTCTGAGCCTTCACGGTACGCCTTCGGTTGTCATACATAGTCACTAGGATAGACTTAGTGCACGTATGCAGTCGAACCTTACTAGAGGGAAGTAACGTCGACCATCAGCTTGTCGGCGATCAGCCGTTTCTGATATATCAGTCCTATATTTCACCGAGGTCTTTTTTTATTTTCCGCTGTCACATATCATCGTTGCCTGAGCCTGAACGAATGACAGTCATTGTTGCCCTTAGCAACTGAAGTGTTGCTTAGCTAAGGGCGTGGATAAAGGTACAATTCCCGGCATGGAGGAAAGAAAAAGCCAGGAGCGAGTATTGCACAATATGATGGAAAAGAATAAAGAAAGGATAGTAGTAGGAGAGGCACACACACGCGAAGGTACGCTTGCCTCGAATTTCCCGGTAGGGAAAGGCAGCTAAATTTTTGTGCTGGTTTTTTAACAGCGCCTGCAGTGACTCTGCCACTTTTTCCCTGTGTATTTACTGTTATTCTGAAAGTCTCTGGCAGCTATCAGCCGCAGAGAAAGAAGTGCTTTCTATCCACTATGAAAAGCTTAACCGCTTAACGATAGCCGCAATCCACTTGAATGATTGGGTATCCGGCAGAATGAAGTCAATGAAACTCTGTTATGCTTTGCTTAGCTCCCCGTTATGTTCGTGGGATCAAGCGGCTTCTAGCACGAAGGTGCAATTGCAATACGTGTGGATTTTGCTGTACTAAAGATGCTTAGCTGACCAAAAAAATCGGGTGTACGCCAAATCTTCCCTCTCATAATCCTCCTTCACGGCCTTTCGCAAAAAAGGCTCGATTTGCCACAGTGCCCAATCTAGAGTAGGTTATTAATAAACCCTACCAAGCCTGTACCATAAAATACCTGATTTATACCGCTAAGATATATCATTCGTATTACGTGTTGCTCACCTCATCAAGTTGACAATTGCGGCGCGGGCTGTAATGTCGTCCAAAGACACGCCAATGACGTAGTAGGAAGGTGTTGCGGATGTGGCTTTTGGCATCAGGTAATGGTACATCGTCTGGAAACAAAGAATGCGGTGAACATATCTTCTCTCGTTGAATCATTGCAACTGCCTAACAATAACTGCATTACGACCTCCATATGCGGATTACTATTCGCAAATACTACCTGATGCGTTTCCGACAGGCATTATAAATGAGAACACTAGAAGCATGCGAAACAACTTTCCTGTTAAGAGGATAACGAAATGTTAGTACTGTAAACGCTAATAAAAATTGGGGGACCCTTAAGCTTCGCCTTTAAGAGTTGAACGCGATAGCGAAATCCGGCCCCTAGTGCGCACTTCAACCACTAAGTGCATACTTATTAATGTGCATTGTTACACTCACATACGCACGCACGCGCGCGAATTTTACAGGCTTTCGATCTAAAGCAAGAGTCGCATGGCCTCCAAGATATACGCCACGCGCCGGCCCTCTCGGATGCCATGAAAAGTCGAGACGTATTTCTCACAATGCCTCACAGATGGCAGCACATTATCTAGCGTTTGCTGCGTTGGCTTGATATGTTTTCCTCTAGATGGGCATAGTTGTCCATTTTTAGAGCTGTTTCAAAGTTCGTGTGTGTATTTAGCGGCGATGGCTGCACTATCCCGGCGTTTTTCCACGTAGTTTGATGGCCTCGCGAATGCGCCTACCGTATGGGCTCGTTTTCGTCGTGACACCTACCGAACAAAATGCGTGGAGGAGACTCCTCCTACTACATGGCATTTATGTAGTATTTTTGTCCGAAGCAGCTGCAAGCAACATCGTGGCTTTGTGGTAAGACACCCGCTTGCCACGCGAACGGCCTGGGTTCGATCCTCATTGGGACCGAAGATTTTATCGTTTATTTTATTTGCTTCTTTCTCGATATGATTTTTCGCTCACAACCAACAGTGCCGGCGCCGACAGCGGAATTTCTGCGACACGAGCTCTCTAACGCTACCGCGTTAAAAAGGGTCATATAGGCTACCAGAGCTTTACTAGGAGCAATCGGCGCCAGTTTGAAGAACTACTCAATTTGCTTGACTTGTAGTGTGAATAAAAAATACTTTAACGTGAGTTGTCGCTGAAGACAACGTTAGTGGTCTTGTCTTCTTCAAGGCAGCAACTGCTGCCTGAAGACGACACGACCAATTGTCGAAAGTTTGGCTGCAGTGACACCTTATATTCAAGGATGTTTCACCGCTTCAAGGTTTCATCTTCCCCTTGCGCTCTGCCTCACTCAAGTGTGACTAGCCTCCTTACATTTTGACGGCAGCGGTGAGATTCAGCAACAAGAACAAGCCGAAGGGCCAAATGGAGAGCGCGCTTGAGCAACCTGACGTGACACGATCTCAAGTTTAACGGGACGACGAAACAGAGAACAGACGAGCTGTGACTGTAATTGATGCGGACGGTGTGCTATTACCTTTATTTATGTCGCCGGAGTGCTGCGTGCCTATAAGCTGCGACGCAATGTAAATCAGATGAATTGGGGAGCAGGGAATCCTCTGGTTGTTCTTTCGAGGACAGTGAAGTGAATCAATCTATCAAGCAATCAGGATGCAGATACTGATAAACCTCAAAGCCAACAAAACACAACAGTGTCGGTCGAAAGATTACCGAAGCACAAACCATCTTCGTTACATTCGGTGTCTGGAAGAAAAATTCTGGCAGATTCACAAATGCTGCCAGGGCAGCAAGTTCTACAGCACCCACTCGAGAAACGTGCGAGGCATGACAAAGTTTATCCACGGGTAGGAGCTTTCAGGGCTCGTAGATCCAATGTCGAACTATGCCAAAAGGGGCATGTCACACCCTGATACAGAAGGAGTTACGGAGAAAGAAGTATTTGAGGAGGAGAATCTCTAGGCCGCGGCAGCGCGCGAGGGCAGCGTGATAGCGTGATGGCGGAACGCGGCTTACGCCGAAGCACGACAGATGACGCTTTCGGCCTGTTGCCATCTTTTACATGCTCTTCTATGGACGCGACGCATTAAAATCGTGATAGCACCTCATGCAATGTAAAATTTCCAAGATTTCTCTCTGTAACATCAATCGGTAGATATGACAGATATTTTAGCAGCAGTTCCTAATCGATACTGCCAGAATTATAGGACGCACAGCGCTTGAAACGAACTGCTAGCACTGCTTGTAGTGGCCCCTGAGCAGACGACATCTGCCGCCGCATGGACGCGCCCCTCGCTCCTCGCTCGCATGTTGAGGGCGCGCATGCGTAGATGGCCTTGGGAGGGAAAGTTTCCTTCGCGATTCGCTGGTTTTCTTTCTCTTTAGCGCTCTCAGTGGCTTCCGCGCGCTGCGCCGGCGGCGGCGACTCCTCGATGCTTGCGCGCGCTTTTCACGCCACGACAAAGGAGAGTGCGTTGCAGATTTCGACTATACTCGGCGACAACTTTTCTTGGCACCACTGTGGAAGCTACAGAGCCAAAGTGCCTGCATGCGCGCGCGCCAAGAAATAGTACCTATCTTTATTTTCTAATTCGAAAAGTTACCTAGCTCGAATAAATAAAGATTTCTTCATTATAAAAAGAGAGCGAGTATGGGAAGCCATTCGTGAAAAAATGTAATTTTAAACTTCAAGTTTGTTTCTGTCTTTATTTTTTGGACAGCACCACGTTTTCCTCACGCCTGCTCTCTCAGAGTCTCAGTAAACATGGCGTCCGCGATGCCGCCTGAACCGTTGGACTGAACCGTGTGCGGCCGCAAACTCGCCGTTTCGTTCTCCGAAGAAGCTGTACTCTAAATGTGACAGAAAGTGGCTTATCACACCAGACCACGCAAGTTATCTGCAATGTCATCGCTGGAGTGAGGCGCCGTCAGCGTGACTTGTCTGCAAATGCAGTGTGCCGGACTGCCGCCGAGCTCACCGGAATGAGTGAGCGAACAGTTAAGCGTATCAAGGCTGAAGCTCTGCGGGCCCCTCTTGCCTCCCCGAAGCGCAAGAAATTGAACTTCTCGGGCCAAACTGAGAAGCGCATCACCGGCAAGACGCGGCTGCTGCGCTATTACACGTTTGCGTTGGCAGCATTGCGGCGCAAAGTGCACAGCTACTTCATGCGCAATGAAATACCTACGGCCGGAAAACTACGCTCTGTGAAGGTGTGTGACCAGCGAAGCTTGATAAAATATTCTGCGTCAGTCTCTTTTCAATTTAGCGTGAGCTCTCCTTAAATCTAAACCCAATTCAGCGGCATCATGGTACTTGCATTTCGTATTTATTCGAATACAATGCGAGCTTTTTCTCCAAATTTTTGCTACCAAAGTCGTCCCTCACGTTACAATCGTGATCGCGTTACAATCGAGCAAACACCATATTCAGGCTGCGGTGTGCGCTTGGTGGCGTTCATCATATTCCCATGTGTCTTATTTTGTTGTCTTCGGGCTTCATCCGCAAAGACTGTTTGGAATCTTCCGCGCAGACCGCGATGCGATGTTCCAGAAGCGTCACGATTGTTCTAGATCTTACCGTTAAGATTGCGCGCGGTATGCGAATAGTCGAGAGATTACGTGGCCACCAGCGATAACGCTGGAACATTCGCTAGAACATGTATAAAAGCCGACACGCTTCACGCCTGTCAAAATTATTGACAGACGACGCTCTGACTGACTCGTTTCCCGGCCACAAGTTCGGCCAAATAAAGAATTTCATCTTCGACACGCCCACTGCTGCCTTCGTCAACATAACAACCCTGTGACAATATACAGTACAGTAGGTAGATGCATCTACGCACACTGGTGTTCCCATTCTGCATGTAGACGTGGTGCTAAACGCTCCAGCGAAGCGAGCAAGCGAAACCGAAACTGGAACAGAAATCGGCTGCAAGATGCCGAACTACTTGCGTAGTAACACAAATGTGCGGATGCCCCGCCTCCGTAGCCTTCGCTCCAATGCCAAGATAAGTTGTCGCCCAGTATAGTGCTTCTTCAGGATGCGGCGGAAATGTTTCGTGCCGATCTGCAGCGGGGGGCAAGCGTACTGCAAGGAGAAGGTAATAACCTTCAAAGTTCCTAGTGACCCAGTGAGGTTAGAAGCGTGGGCTCACGCCATACCAAGACCGACAGCTGACGCCTCGTGACTACGTTTGCGAGAAGCACTTCTCGTACAGTGACATAGACATGCGGCGCTATTATGGCAAGCTTTGTGCCGAAGTCCTCCCTGACAAACCGAAATGGCCAGTGTTATTACGAGACGCCGTGCCTTCAGTCTTTCCGCGCTGTGCCAGCTACTTGTCTGCTGTTCTCAAAAAAAAAGCACACGGTTGATCCCTCCGTCATAGGAATCGGAATAACACGAAAGTAAAGCGTGCCCTTCCAGAAGTAACTCAATGCTTACTGTACATTGATATAAGAGGGTTTGCACAATGTATATTGATGTCTGGCAGCTACTGGCGCCGTTTAACGTGTATGCACCCACTTTGATGATTGGTGGTACATCTCCATCCCGACGACTAACGTCCATGTTAAATTATTAAACAAACCCTTGTGGTAGCTGTAGTAGTTAAAAGCGTAATCAGAGAACGAGGTGCGATAGCCAGAAGAGCGTCGCATATTGGACGCAGAACTTGGTCACCATCCCGCGGTATCTTAAAATGTGATTGAACACCACGGCCGGACTAGAGAAACGCAAAGCGCGTCGTGCCGCCCCGGTAGCCCGGCGGCGATTTTTCTCGGGGCGAGTGCGTGAGCATGGAACGCGGTGTTACAGCCAGGTGAGGCAGGCACGCGTCGCAGATCTATTTTTGGTTTGTATTCCAGAATGCATTTTGCGCGAAAAAACACGAACAGGAAGGGAAGGACTACACGAAGGGAAGGATTAGCGTGATGCTGAGCGAGACCGACGCTTTTACGACGCTTGGGCAAAGATCGCCGCCTCGCGTTGTGTTAAGGCATTGACAAAACTGAACTTCTATTGAAACGCGCCGAATGGGACAGACGCGTAACGCGTTGCAGATGCTAGTCGCGGAGGCCACAGCAGTGACGAATAAGTTTACCTTACCACTCCAAGAGTTTACCTTACCCTCCAGAGTCTGTGACGGTGGCGCAGTGGATAGCGTGCCCGGCATGTGTTGTTGCTGACTGAGCGGTCATGGGTTCGATGCCCGTTGACGGTACCCTTTTTTCATTGCCATCTGATTGTGTATATTTTTTCGACGTCATTTCCGTGACGGAAATACGTCACTGAAGTCTTGGTGGACCCCGGCATAAAACACTTTCGTGTTAAAAAGAAAACGTGAAATTTCTACCACCTGGGGTTTTGCAACGTGCACCTAAATGTAAGCACACGGGCCTTTAGCATTTCGCCTCCATCTAAATGCAACCGCCGCAGCAACCTAAATCTCATTTGATGGCATATAGGCTCCATCATTCGTTGAAATAAATTATACCTAACTCATTGAGTTCCCGTTATCAAAAACGATAGATTTTGCGTTGTACAAAATATATCGCGCCGGTAATTTTTCTGTATGTGACTCCATTTTTCTCGTTAATTTACCGAAAAAACTTGGAGTGCGCTGCAGCTTCGCCTTTAAGAGTAGAACGCGATCGGGCTCCGTGCGTGTCGCCTTCTCAATTGCTAGCGTCATCGACGCCGACACCGGTATTTCTGCGAAACGAGCTCTTTAACGCAGTCCCGTTATAATTTGGAGACGGCGAGGACGCACAAAATCACGTTCATTCGGGCGTGAAGCGCGAACGGCGAATCGGCGACGAATGGCCTTGAACCGACGAGCTTCGTCGGAGAGCTCGGTGAGAGGGACGCGCGCATTTTTTCTTCTCCGCTAGCGAACTCTCACGACAGAGGGCGCGTGAGCGCTGTGCCCGATTCCGTGACCTTATTACGACGCGCGAGTGAGCGCAGTTTCGCCTCTTAAAGAATTCTTGCTCCGTGGAAGGAGCCCATTAACGGCAGCATCAAGTAGGCACGCAAAATACGCGATGTTTAGCAACAACTACAATATCACTGCTTCAAAGAACAGCCTTCAATTAAAAAGGCAACTCAACTCCTAAAGCGACACTGAAAATACGCGTAGCAGCATTTGCAATCTTACGTAATCCGTAATGTTCCCCATCCTCATCGTCTGAAGTTTGAAAGCTATAGTAAACAAGTGCATCTAGGTAAGGGATCAGCGCACACGGCTTAGCCCAGACCAGCGCAACGATGCCTTCGAGGACCGCTGAAGGATCTACACCTGAAGAATTTCGCTCCACGAGTGCCCAGCCATTCTGGTTGCGCTGTTGTTAGTCTCAGTCAATGAATGACCTCTCGCAGGTGTTCGTAACACTAAGGCCGGAAGGAGGAGCAATGAAATGCCTGGCTAGATGTTGGCACCCTTTCTTGAGCGGAACGGGTGTCATGGGCACGTTTACGAAGCGTTTTTAGCGATCTTGAGTTGAATAATATGATTACATCATGGTTATTTCTCATAATTTTATTACTTTAGACCTAGTTCGTTTATTTTGACCTGGTTTGGAGAATTGCTAGCCATGTTGTAGGCCTATATTAGCCACTTGATTTTGATCAAGATCACGCCACATGAGATTTAGGGATAGACGACAAGCCGGGTCCCTAAAGTGCTCCGCACTTAAAAACTTTCAAGTGCGCACGTTCTGTGTTCTTCTAAGGGTCCCTGCAGAGTATTTATCCAGTGCTGTATAACAAGGATTGCACCTGGCCCAGCTAGGTTGAATAGACCAGTACATGATACCTTCGAGAACTGCTGAGGGGGCTACAGCTACACAAAATCCATAAATACGCACGTTCTGTGTCCTTCCAAAGCACCCCTGCGCAGTTAGAATCTGTCTGTATAACGATATTGCTTATGATCTTCTCACGTAACGTAGGCTAGTAAAACGATGCCTTCGAGGACTGCTGTGGCCCGTGGGTCAACAGCTAAAAAAGCCCGATGAATGCGCGTGTTCTGCGTCCTTCCAAACCTCCCGGCAGTGTAATCATCTAGTGCTGCATAACCAGGATTGCACGTGAGTCAGCTACATTACAGAGACCAGTAAAAAGTACAGCTACAAAAATTCTGTTGTAAATGCGCATGTTATGTGCCCTTGAAAAGCTCCCTCCAGATTGTTCATCTTGGGCTGTATGAATAGGATTGCACCTGAACCAGATATATTACTCAGAGCAGTAAAAAATATGCCTTCGAGGACTGCTGAGGGAGCTACAGCTAAAGAAAATCCATAAATGCGCATGTTCTGTAACCTTCCAAAGCTCCGGCTGTACGAACCAGGATTGCCCGTGACCCAGCTACATTACACCAGCGACCTCACTTGATAGTGGCATGTTAATAGAACCCCAAGTAGTTGAAATTTCCTAAGACCGTTATTACGGCATGTCTCATGGTATTTTCGACACGCGAAGCTCCACAAATTATTCAAATATAACCTGATCGTACCCTACAGCTTATTTACTAGCTGACCTTCACCCTTGCTCGTCTATCCTCGCTGGAAATATCTTACGGGGCAAATGAAAGGAACGCTAGTGAGAGAAAGGCCTCAAAACAAAGGATGACAAAATGTCTAATAGCTCAAATAAGCTAGGTGACGACCCTCGTTACAATACTGATATAAAGACGTGAAATTTATTTATAGGTTCCAATAACTACACATTTGTGGTGCGACATGTAATCTATAGCAGTAATTCAAGCTACGCTGATTGAGAAATCTCAGCTGTTCAGCGAGGAATAGTGGCTTGAAGTGATAATAAATGCTGTCGCCATTGTAACTAAAATACGATGTCAACTTCTCAGAACGTTACCTTCGGTGACAATGTCCTGTTATACAAGTTCTCCGTGCTACGCTCAGTATATCTCTGTCAAGCACGGGATATTTTACAGCCCCGTTTACTTGCCTGCGTAACCATGCATTTACTAATTTTCAGTTCTCGGTTATTGACCAGATCAGGTGCACTGATATTAGTGTCTATATTATTCACAAATTACTGTCATATAAACGTTTCATCCTTTTCTAGAACTTTACTGAATACAATGGTATACTACTTTGCGAGGACACACACGCACGTGGTAGCAGAGTGGGTAAGTAAATAGAGGCGATGGCGTCCTTTAGTATTCCTATTCAACAGCTATTCTGACAGTCTTTTGCTACTTCACGAACCAAACGCAGTAATCGTAAGGTGGACAGGAATGCAGCGGGTTTTCTGCGATATTAACGCATAGGAGGAATTCAGTTTTTTCGAAGCACCTTGCGAAGCGCTTTATCAGCTGCAAATCTTTTAAGTAGGTCCCGATCCTCATGAACTGTGGAGAATATAGAAAGCTTACATTTCGAAAAACACTAGCAACGTTAATGTCCCGAGTGGCAGTTGGCTAATTCTAACGAATGGCTGTTAAATTACAAATTCGACAAACAGTGCGCCCCACAAGACGAGGAATATTGGTTGGCGGACTGACGGTGTAGACAGGAAGATGTTCACCAATGAAAGCTTAAAGGACGCGAGTCAACCCAACAAAGCACCTAAAATCTCGAAAGATATTTTCAATACCATGAAGGCAGAAAGTGCCGGCCTTCGCTTAGCAGCAAAGTACCAGTCCCAGAGAAGAAATTTCCACAGATTCCAGGCATTGTGGGAATTGACTTCACGCGAATGCGTCAGCTAGAGCTGCGTCTGCTGCATTTCCTTTGATTTGACAAGGTGTAACGTGGTAGATCGATTCCTTTGTGGAAATTGAGTAGTTTCGTGGAGGCCTATCAGGCATGTCGTATATACTGGCACTTTAAAGGGACCTTGCAACACAGCACTGTGAAAACACGCTGCCGATCGATAGTCGAGGTTCCCGAGAACATGTGAGCCAAATTTAGAACTAAATATAGCGCAACATGGGGCCGGAAATTTAGAGCTAGTTCTCCAATCCAGCAAGTAATCGTTCCCCTTCATTCTAGAAATCACGCCATATGCCCAAGGGACCGAGCCAAGTACACAATTTCACGGCCATTGGCCGATTTAAAGCTCTTCAGCTGCATAGTTACCGTGCTCGTCGCGGGAGACCACTACTTGCCCGCGCTCGCCCTCGCAATAATACCGAAAGTAAACCGCGCGTTCGAAGAAAAAAAGAAAACAAAAATCACCGATGATTACGATGCTGCCTAATGCGAATTCTGAGCGCAGCTCTTTAGGTTGAACTACGGCAGTGCGCACTCCGAGTCTCCTAAGCGACGGCGCTTTGATTCTGCTTTGGCGGCGCGCACCACTGGATTGTGGCGTCAGCAGCGTTGAGCCTTTGTTTGGGCAGCTCGCTTAGCAGCAGCGGCAGACGACGCACTTCCACCATTGACGTCACTCGTTGTTCAGAATAACTGGCTGAGACTATTTTGAAAATAGGTACACGGTTTAAATTAGGATGAGAACGCCGTGAGTAGCGCGGCTGGTGCGGACAATATTGTGCAGCCCATTTCACATCAAACGCCGCACACGGAGCATATTGCGACTGCCCGCTAACCGCGAAAGGCTGCACGTGGGCGCGTTCCACGACACCCGCCGCAGACAGCCATCCGTTCATGCAGCGCTTTATTTCCATATAAGGTAGCAGTGGACGGCCTCACCGCATACCTTAGTGATGACGTCATCTGAGGCTGGACGACGGTGCGCACTACTGTGGCGCGGCGGGTGGCCGCTGCAGAATCTGTCCCGCAATTGCCGTTCCCTCCTTGTCGTGCTCTACTCGCTATCGCCGTCTTTCACCCTCCGCTGCGCTCACTCTCCCTCCTCCGCGCTCGCTATTTCGGTTACGACGACGCCGACGCCGCTCAACGCAGGAACGAACGGCTAATAGTTGCGATCTAGTGTGCTAAAGTTATGACACTCGTGTGACGTAACTTCTGTCACCCGCGCCATCCCTCTCTGCTTAGCTTCCATCGCACTCGTCGGGACGAGAGAAGAGAGAAAGCAATTACAGCATTGCCGTGTACAGCGACCCGCCGGCAAAGCCATGTATAGCATAACCATGTTACGTACGGTGTAGTAATGGCGCGGGAAAGAGAAGTGAGAGTGAAGAGGAGGAGGGAAGGTGGTAAAGCACAACACAGCCATGTTTGGCGTCATGCAGACAAAGCAATGTATAGCAGGACCATCTATAGAACAGCCATGTATAGCTAGGTGTCGGGAAAAGGAAGTTAGGGTGAGGAGGGAGGAAATGAGGAAGGAAGTATACTCTCATGTGCAGTCATCTCAAGTCTCAGGAAAGAAGAGGAATTTTGAGGGCTCGTTTTAGGGGCGTAGCTCTTCTTATTCTAACCTTGTCCCATGTGAGGCGTAACCGCGGCAGTATCTGCAAAACAGTATAATAGATGGCGCTGTCTCATAGAGATGTACGCAAACTGCAGTTGGGTGACGATATACTAGATGGCGCTGTCCCATAGAGATAGAAAAAATAAATAAAAATAAAATAAAAATAAATAAATAAAAAATAAAAAATAAAAATAAAGAAATAAAAATAAAAAAATTATTAAAAGTATAAAAAGAAAAAAATACAGAAAAATAAAAAAGGAAAGGAAAAACGGCAAAGGTACAAATAATCGAAGCGGCGTATCGCTTTGATTACTGCTGGGCGAAACCACTGAACATTTCACGGTGTACACATGATTGCTTCAGGACCTTCGCCCAAGCTCCTCATCATTCACCCGTGGATATGCTGTAATTTTTTTTCGTTGTTAGACAGTATTACTAAGAAGTAGAAGACAAAAATGCCAAGGAATATATAGGGGATGTTCACATCCACTATACATTCCTTGGCATTTTTGTCTGTTGTTCTGATAAAAAATTACACCATCTCCAGCTAAAATGGACCATTAGTCGATACGAAGCCGGACCAGAGCACTTGCACGATCGCGTTCCGTTGGCGTTCGTTGGGCAAGCTACCTTCCTCGCGTCGTGGAACGCGAAGAGGAACACTACGCGCGTCGTGTTTTCCCTCAAGTATGGCCGTTAATTCTCACAGGGCGAGCGGGGAACGCGGTCGACAGGCGCGCGAGTGGGGGGAGCGTAGGAGACGAGAGGGACGCGCATGCGCAGGCGCTCTTCGCGGCGTTGCGCAGTAGGGGAAGGGAGAGTGGAGAGGAGGTGTGTTGACAGTGTTTGCGCATGCGCAGTGAGCGTGGTCACGCCGCACGCCGGATTGAACTCCGCCATAACATGCTTCGCATCTAATATTGCGCCATCTCATGTTGTCGCATGGCGTCACGCAGGCAAAGCCATGTACAGCATATCCGTGTATGGTATGTTTAGTAAGAGTACGGAATAGGGAAGCGAAGGCTAGGACGGAAAGGTGGAGGGGAGAGAGTAAGTTACAGCATAGTCATATTTGGCGTCACACAGGCAAAACCATGTGTACTGTGGCTACGGATGATCTGTCCAAATACGTGGAATTGGAAGCCTCACCATCCATTTCCATCTTTCATCAGAAGCAGGGGTCGACAGCATTTTGAGGCTGAGGGCCAACTTGCATGAAACCGACACAGCGGGAAGCCGGATGGCAAGAGGGGGGCGGGTGCTTGGCACAGAAAGGGAAAAAATTCGGCATATTGACAGCAACTTAAGAAGTGGCTTAGAAAGCGTGTTTATTTTCAGCACGCATGTCCCAATGTTGTTACACGCGAAAATTCTCTTTTAGGTCAAACAAGCCATGTCGGCCTTCACTTAGGAAGTGATAAGGGAAGAGGGTGAGAGTGGTTTGCGGCGTGCCGGGGCCGCATAAAACTGCATCGAGGGCCGCATGCGTCCCGCGGGCCACTGGTTGCTGGCACCTGATCTACAACGTAGCCAGGTGAAGCAAGGGGGCAGCAAAAGTAAGTGGGGGTGACGAGTGATGTGATGTGAGGAGGATGGAAATGAGCACGGGAGGAGATAAAGCATAGCATAGCCATCTGTAGTATATGTAGCAAAGGAGGGAAAGAGAAATGAGGGTGAGGAGGAGCGATGTGAGGGTAAGAATGAGCGAAAGCAGGAGGGGGAGGGTAGATCATAGCATGGTCATGTGCAGTACAATATAGCAAAGGGGAAATGATGTGAGGGTTAGGAGTGTTGCGAGGGTGAGAAGTATGGAAATGAAGAGGGGGACGGTAGAGCATAGCGTAGCCGTACAGCCAACCAAGGTGGCGGGAGAGGGCAGCGATGGTGAGAAGAAGAGATATAAGGAGGAGGTGAAGCGTAGAGTATAGCATAAGCATGTATAGTAAGAAGAGGTGGTACAGTGTAGCAACGGACTGAAAATAAAGTGAGGTTAAGGAGAGAATTGAGGGTGAGGAAGGGAAGGAGGAGGACAAAGCATACTGTCACATCTGATATTGTGTGTCAACTGTTTATGCTACTGGCCCATTACACGTTTAACTACTGCCTTGCGCAAACCGCGCCCGAATGACTGGAAACATTTCATGTACCTTAACCCTCCGATAACATTACCTTCCATAAACTCCCAACCATAACCTTCCGAACGTTACAGTTTATTTTGAAGCTTAAGCGTCCACCAGCGATAAGGCTGGAATCTTCGGTGGATGCGTATGAATCCCGATATGCTTTACGGCTTGGCAGGTCATACGACTGGCGATGCTGTTCTCGCCGCTAGTAGTGTACAGCTTGAATTGCTTGTTCTTTTCCCCTTCTGTTTCACGGGCACAGGTTTGGTCTTGAACACACCGGCCACGGCCTTCGTCACCGTCACGAATATGTGACATTAGTGGATGTGCTTCCCGGTCAATATACCAAACGGCCTCCTCCAGCCGTGAGGCAAGTGCACGCTGTCAAGAGGACATCGACGCCAACAGCGGCCAGCGATCCAGCCACCTGCAGCAAGGTCTTCCACCAGAATACGGACCCCTACCTCACAAGACCAGGACCAAAACGACGAACACAACAGCCATAATGACGGGCACTGTGTCGCCTACAACTCTGGGATCCGTGAACACAGGGAATCATCGACTTTCCGTGGATCACAATGTGAAGATCCAGAAAGCTGGCTGGCGTCATACGACCAAGTCGCCATGATCAACATCTGGGACTGTGACGGGGAGCTTCGCCACGTCTATGTCACCCTTGATGATAACGCAAGGACCCAGTTTGAGAATCGAGTGCGCACGCTAACATCACGGGACCTCTTGCGCACCGGATTCCTCAACAACTTATGACCGTCGTCCAGAAAGAAAGGGCTGAAAGCCTTCCGAGAACCGTGTACAGTTCTCTAACGAGAACGTCGGGATGTACTATCGTGAGCAATACGAGCTCGAACGTGCGAGCGCGTGGCGAATAGCCTCGAACCCTGCATCGGCTGATTCGAAGTGGCCAGTGCCGGAAACAAAGTGGAAAGGGCGCCGCGCTTCCGCTAGCTGTTGACACTCTCGCCTCAATATCGTTGCTGCAAAAACGGCAGCCTATAACGTGTCAGTGATCGCTAGCGGTGATACGAATTCACACCAACGCGCACGGGCACACCCAATGACCCATCAGCTATGTAGCTATTGAGATATCGGCGGGGACGTAGCCTGCCGTGATGCACAGGCCATGATTGTATTATATCTACGTGGTGTTGGTTGAGCATATTGATACGCCTCATTTATTTATTATTGTTTTTCGTGCAATATTTGTTCGCGTTTTCATTGCTAGCAGCCGATAGCACGCAGTCAGCTGCCGTTTCGCAGCAACGCTATCGAAGGGGGTGTGCCAACAGTGAGCGGAAGAGCACCCCTGCTTTCTTCTCCGGTTTCGGCAGCGCCATCCACGTATTGCGCTATCTCGGTTTTGAGGCTATCCACCACGCGCTCGCGTGTTCGAGCTCATATTGCTCACGATAGTACACCAAAAAATAACTCACCTGTGCTGCCAATGCCACCACGCCATGGAGAAAAAAGTTCGCTGCCTGATGCAAAGTGTGAAGGAAGCACTTTTTGCTGGAAGGTTTCGGAATTTGTTTCGGAAGCCGCAACATTCGATAAGGTGGTAGGAATCTGCACTAGGCAATGAAACCACCGCATGCACAAGAAGACCTACTAGCAAGTTCAAGCGCAGGGAACCAACGACCTGTGCGAGACGATAAGAGCTGCACACGATCTCCCCACATCGCGAGATCAGGTGGACTCGACCGCCGACATCGCTACTGAGGAAGTCTAGCGATCGCTGAGAATACCCGAACCACCTCCGCCTCATCTGGAAGCTGTGAGCTACGCTCCGTGCCCAGTCAAGACGCCTCACCGCTGCTGTTCCGTCGCGAGACACCGACGCCATCCCTTTTCCCTGTCGACGAGCGCTTGCCCCTACCACTTCCCACTTTGTTACCACTGCGTATAATGTGGCCACACGTACCGGCGCCGCCAGTACCGTGATGGGACTGCGTAGTTTGGTCGTGAACGCGCCGCGTCCGCAGCCAGGTGCACGATCTCGCGACATCGCCGACGGCAGCGCCAGGGCACATTAGTAACGACAACGACCATCCCGTTCACCGTCACCCGGTCGCTATATTTCGCCGCATCGCCGTCAGTACACCGGCCCAACCCAGGGCTGATCCACCACCTTATCCGGAAAACTAAGGACAGCAACCGACGGAGGTGCGGTGGCTGTACGGCAAAAAGCCGAAGATCCTCTGCCGCCTACGACGATGATCATCAGACATCAGCTTGGCACCTAACAGAACGAGCCTTGATGAGGCGACTTCACCGAAACAAGACCACACGACACGACGCTGCAGCATCGGAGCAAGTCGACGCAGCCGTGATCTGACGCCACAACCTAACCGTAACGCAAGACGACGAGCCGCTGGTCTCGACGTGCCTAATGATCGCCGCAACGTCCCTACTCTGGTCGACACCGCAGCCGAATACTCCAGCGCCAGTAGCCCGTTCGCCACCAAGCCGAAAAAAAGTAAGAATCGCTTGGGAATGACCCACAATCCGGACAGCTGGAGACCACCTAATAACGCCGACTGGAATCTGCAGAGCGAGAATCACCATTGACGGCCAGACTTATTCGGCGAGCTCTGTAGTCCTACGCCACTATTCAAGGAACGTAATTCTAGGCATGGATTTCCTAAATCAGCACGGCACACTCATGCACTTAAGATCCCAGTCGATAACGTGTTGTACAGACCATGCCATTCCTCTGGATAAAAAAATAAGTCACTTGCTTTAAAGGCGATAAGAGCTGGTCACCATTCCACCTTTCTCCAGCGCCACCATTTCCGGCGGTACCGAATAACCCACCGGCTTAGAAGGCGTCATCCAGGGCGACCAGCAGCTGCTTCTTAACCGTCAGATTGGCGTTGCAAGAGGCATAGCCGTGCTGCGTGATGGCAAAGCGAAGGTAATGCTGACAAAATTTAGCCACAAATACAGGCACCAGAAGATTCGTACGAAAGTCACCTACGTGGATTATTTCGTGGATCCCAGCAATGCATTCGTCCTCTTGGATGCTATCGAACCTGCTTCGACGAATCGAGGGCCCCAACCAGAGTTCGACGTCAATCTAAACATTCCGAAGCACAAGCAATATCAGCTCAAAGTCTTTCTCCTGCAATTCAAAAACTGCTGCTCGTTGTCGTCAAGAATCCCTAAACCCCAGTCGCCAAACATCGCTTCATAGCAGAAGCAAGTGCACGACCAATCTGTCAAAACCCATCGTATCTAGTTTGGATGCGAGTACTCGAGGTCGTAAAAATACACACTGACGAAATGCTACGCGACCAAGTTATCCAGCCGTCCAAGAGTGAATGGGCGTCCCCCGGGGTGCCAGTAAAAAAAAGGACGGGTCCTTTTCTGCGCCAATTATCGTCGCCTGAACAAAATCACAAAAAGTACGTGTACCCTCTCCCACGGTTAGACGGCGCCCTTGCTCGACTACACAACGCTTCTCGTAGATAGACTTCAGGACTGGCTACTGGCAAATCGACTATCGCCGACAGAGACCGATATAAAACAGTTTTGACAACACCAGACCGCCTCTTCGAATTCAATGTCACGCCCTTTGGTCTTTGCTCGGCATCTGCGACTTTCTAACGCGTTATGGATACAGTACTGACAGGCTTGAAGTGAAAGACTTGCCTCGTGTACTTGAACGACATCGTTGTGTTTGCCTCAAACTTCGACGAACACCTCTTGAAGGGGGTCCTTGATGCACTCAAGACATCCACACTCACTATGAAGCCAGAAAAGAACCGCGTCCCCTATGAAAAGCTGTTCATTTTGGGGCACGTTATTAGCAAGTGTGGAGTTCGCCCAGATAAGCAGAAAACAACTGCCATCGCTGCCTTCCCTCCAAGCACCGACAAGATGGTCATACACAGATTCTGAGGCATGTGCGCCTAGTACAGGTGATTCGCCAAAATATTACAGGTGGTTCGTCAAAACAATCGCCGCGCCACTACCGAACCTCACGAAGACCGACGTGGAATGCAAGTTGGAGGCGGCGTAAGTCTAAGCATTTCATGAACTGAAACGACGCCTGCAGACGCTTCTGATACTTGGGGCATTTCGACGAATATGCCGATACGGAAATGCACAGCGACGCAAGCAGTGTAGGACTGGGCGCCAACCTTGTGTAGAGGACTGACTGACTGACACACTATAAAGCGTTATCAGTTACGCTAGCCGGTCGCTATCTACAGCGGAAGCCAACTTTCCACAAAATAAAAGAGTGAATTGCCGTCACCTCCCCTGCCTTTACGGCAAAATTTTAAATTTGTGAGCGACCACCAATCCTTGTGTTGGCTAGCCAGCTCTAAGGAACCTTCAAGTGGCCTCGCACGGTGCAGTCCAAGACTTCAAGAATTTGATACAACCGTAGATTGCATGTCCGGAGCAAAGCACTCCGAAGCCGGCAGCCTGCCTCGCGCCCCCATAGACCTTCGATTTCCCAGCACGCTCGAGAGGATACAAGAAAGATACTACTGGTCTCGCCTCAATGCCGACGTTGCCAATTGCGTAAGGACTTGCCGAGATCACCAGGAACGAAACAGACACTGCCGACTAGGCCAGCGGGATTTCTACAGCCCATCGAGCCACGTCGCCGGCCGTTTCAACGAATTGGAATGGACTTCCTGAGGCCGTTCGTCCCATTGAATGAATCGTAGTAGCTACCGACTACCTCACCCGTACGCCGAAATGGGCCCTGCCCAAAGGGAGCGCCACCGCGGTAGCCAAGTTCTTCGTTGAGAACATCGTTCTGCGTCATGTAGGCTATGAACGCATCATCACCGCCTGAGGTACGGCCTTTACTGTGGACCTAACTCACGCCATCCTGAAATATAGGCATACGAGCACCGGAGCACCTAACACTCACAGACACATGGCCTTACCAAGCGTCTAAAAGAGGTCATCGCAGAAATACTGGCCATGCACGTCGACCACCCTTCCGTACGTGACCTTCGCATACAACACGGCTGCACGAGAAACGACACAAACGACGCCATACATGTTGCTCTACGGAATGAACCGGCAACGACACTCGACGCTATGACGTCAAACATCACCGATGAAGCAAACGTCCACGTTGCTATCTACTTAGAGGGCACCGACGAAGCTCGACACCTCGCCTGCCTGCGTATCAAGAACCAGCAGAAGGTCGTCAGCCGTCACTACATCCTTCGACGACGCAACATGGAATACCAACCCGGAGACCTTGTTTAGACCTGGACACCGATACAGCTCCGAGGGCTCTGCGAAAAACTTTGGCGATACTTCGGGCACAACACGTTGCTTCGATGTCAGGCGTTCTGCACAACGAGGTCGTCCCGGACGCGATTATGAACTATCAGCGCTGCCGCACGCGACCTGAAGTCACCCATGTCGAGCGCCGTAAGCTGTTTTAAACGCGTTAGCGAACTGAACACAACTTTTTTCCTGCTTTATTATGGTTCGTTGTTTCCGTATGCGTATTTTTTCGTCTTGCATGTTCTCTAAGCATCGGGATGATGTTATTTCAGAGGGGGCATAATAATAATATTTGTGGTTTAACGTCCCGAAACAAGGATATGATTATGAGGGACGCCGTAGTGGAGGGCTCTCGAATTATCGACGACCTGTGGTTAACGTCACCTAAATCTAAGTACATGGGTCTCAAACATTTTTGCTTCCATAGAAAATGCAGCCGCGGCGGCCGATATTAGATCCCGCGACCTTCGTGTCAGCTTCAGAGGGGGCAATGCAATACGGGTTCCTTTCTATATATCTTTTCTTTATGTTACCGGCCCATTACACGTGCAACTACTGCCTAGCGCAAGCATCGCCGGAATGACAGGGAACCTTTATTATTGTAGAACCTTGCGATAATATTACACGTGCACCGTGGTTATTACAGTTTATTTTGGAACCTATGCAGAAACCAGTGATAACGGTGGAATATTCGATGGCACATTTACTGCTTGGCAGATCACTTGATGGCCGACGCTGTGCTCGCCGCTATGGGTGTACAGCTTGAATTCTTTGTTCTTTGCCCCTTTCATTTTGCGGGCACAAGTACACCCAAATAAATAGTTTTGTCTTGAATACACCGACTGCAGCCTTCGTGAGTGCCACGACCACGTGACATCTGTTGCAGGTGCCTCCCGGTCCATGAACCAAACGCCCCCCTCCGAACGCCGTGAGCTAAGCTAGCGCCATCAAGAGGGCACCGAAACCAACACCGACGAGCGATCTAGCCGCAGGCATAAGGGTCTTACACAAGAATACGGACTCCTACCCGACATGGCCTGGACCACAACGACAAAGAAAACTATCACAATGACGGCCGCTGTGTCGCCCACACCGCTAGTCATGCATAGGGAGCCACCGACTCTCTGTAGATCACAATGTAAGGATCCAGAAAGCAGGCTGGAACCATACGACTGAATCGCCACGTTGAACACCTCGGACTGTAAAGGGAAGGATTCGCCACCTCTCTTTCGCCCCTGAAGATGACGCGATGACCTGGTTTGAGAATCGATAGCCCACGGGACTCTCCTCCGTCACACTAGCGGACGGGGGAAAGTAGGAAAGGGCGTGAAGGGAGGGTGGTGAGCGGCTGCATTGGGCGCATCTGGCAAGGATTGAAACTATACAGGAGGCGCTGTATAGATGTTCGTCGCGTCCACGCAGCTCGTACTTACCGCTTAGACGCATTGCTACGAGATATGAACACGTGCAAGCACAGAGACCGGCAGAACAGATATTCCAAATCTTTTTCTCGTTCAAATCCAAAAAGTTATTTGATAAAGCTTTCTCAGTTAGTAGTCACCAAAGGTTGCTAGTAAATGCGCTATTAAACATGTGTTTATTAAGGCCACCCCAACAATAAATGTAAGACTCAATATGTGCAAAAATGAACTTTTTTGCAACTTTGTCGCCAGTTGTACATACTGTTTCACATAGTATACGTTAAAAATTTTTTGCCGCCAGTAAAACTTCGCTGAATATTAGTGCACACTATCATGCTGCAATTAACGTTTCTTTCCTATCACAAAATTTTAACATGCACTATATTATCCACATTTATGACAGCATAAAAAAACCCACTATGGTGTAATAGCTTGCAAAACCTATTTTAAACGAAATGCCTACAATCGTAAAAAATCGAAATGAGATCTAAATCGAAATTGAAATGCCTCTCACAGTACAAAAATCGGCAGATCCCACCCCTTGTGGCAATCGGATTCTTACAAAGAAATCAGCGAGCATTTGTCACTGCTGCATTTTCTGGCTTTCATCCAAGCGTTACACGGTGGATGGACGTATTTCTGTAAGCGTAGCAGTTGCGTGTATATCGTGGCCTTACCACGATATACTGACGTTTACTGACGTTAACCCCGCATGACAGCTGTGTCATAGAAGTACATATAAAATAGTTTTATTGATTTGTTATAAAATTAGCCAGCAATGAAACCACAATTGACATAGCACCGACGTCATAGGGTCTCTTTCCAACGCAGTTTCGAGACGTGGAATACCTGACGGCTACGCAGAATGCTTGGTTAAGATTCCTGCTGGGATCCTGGTTTTTACTCTTTGCATTCCTTGGGTCTATGCTGCCGATATCGGTTTTTCTTTACACTCTGGCATTTAAAATAACAATATGTGTTCTCGCCGTTCCTGGAAAGATATAAACTGGCAATCGCCTGTGGCGCATACCCGCTTACCGTGGCCCGTGGTAAACGGGTATGTGCCACACGTGTCTGAAGTAAAAGGTTTCACGACGTACGCGACAGGATTTTAACGTTATTCATGCCTTGACCAGGCAGTCGTATTTGTCAAACCCTCTTAACCTTCCATGCCAAGTTTGGTCACCTCCAAGCTAAGGATGCGATCACGAGAGCATCCAGACGTAGTTGGCTAGATAGATACCCAGAGGCTCAAAGTGCCTTATGTCCCCTAAGAAATGCTTGCATTTAAATTTTTTTCTAGCCTTTTTAGGAAGATCGAATTGTTTCACACTGTGTTTTGCGAGCCCTGGTTTCGAGCTTTCCGAAAAAAATCATTTGCGGCTTGCTGTACTGACACGGCCGGACTGAAAGGGGGCGCGAGCGTAGCCCTCCCGAGCCTCTCCAATACAGTCATGGTACTGAAAAATGTTTTCGCCAAAATACTTTGGGGGAGGACTTCTCGTTTAAGATAGACAGTCCTCCATTTTTTCAGCAAATCGCAAATCGTCGAGCGCCATGGTTGGACTGTTGGTTTCCAATGAACCATATCTGGTTCGTGATTTTTCTTGAGAAAGGCACTTCTACTATTCATATTCTGAAATATTTGAATGTCACTCGGTTGCGTTGGCACTTTGTTTTCATATTCGCAGACTCATAATGGTAAACTTTTAGTTTTTGTATGCTGTATTGCTTTGTAAGACTTAATTCTTAGGGAATTCATATCAGTTCGCAGTGGTCAGGCGAACTAATAAAATCGACTGCATAAAAAGTACCTTTAGTGCATTGAGGGCTTCTGTGACCATGGCAGCGTCCGCGTACTGCCGATAGAGATTCAGGAAGCCAAAGTGATGGATCTTGTAGTTCCAAATGACGTCCAAAAATTTCGGGAACAAACGGTCCTTGAATTCTCTCATGAAGAGGGGCCTGCAGAGAGATTACACGCAAGAGATTGGTTGCCAGAGACGGGATGCGTGCGTGCACATACCACAGTGTACAATATTAACACCTAAATTCGGCACCACTCCTTTTCGCCGCGGTGTGAGAGTACATTTAAGTCGAAAACCTTAGAGGTCCCATCAAACGCGAAAATTTACCCTCGGCGCTGGCGGAGCACAGGGGATACAAAAAACCATCACGTGACGATGTCGCCATTTCACATCACAGATTACAAACATTTGTGACGTCGTGGTGGTCTCACGATGTTGTCCATACCGTGAGGTGACGTGAGAACATCGCATGACACCGTCGCTTGGTCAAAGGTGGGCAGCTCACGCAGGCAGTGCAGTACCATGTGAGGTTAAGAAAGCTTGCATTGCCTCCACTCCTAAGGCAGTGCGAAACCACGCTAGGTGCAGAAAGCTTTCGAAGGTTGGAGGAGGAGGATCAATACATCGACTGAGAAGAATCGCACCACCTCCTGCTAAAGGGGACCATGAGGCGAAAGGAAGTAGCGTTTCGGCATGTCGAGCCCGCGTTTCAGAGGGGGAAAGGAGAGGGGAAAAGTGGGAGAGGAGAAGCGGAGAGGGGTAGGGGAGAGGGGAATTTGCGAGACAAGGGGGGAGAGGGGAAGTGAGAGAGGGGAAGTGGAGAGGCGGAAAGTGGGAGAGAGGCACTGTAGACGGGGAGAGGGGGAAGTGAGAGAGGAGGTGTGTGGAGAGGGTCGCGCATGCGTAGTAAGGGTGGTCACGTCGCACCACCGGTTTGAACTCTGCCATGAGATGCATTCGCATCTAAAAAAAGAACATGCCTTTCGCCTTCGAGTCACCTTAGGGGAATGCATAAGGAACCGTGCGAGTTTTTTGGAGAAGGCTATGATGTTATAGTAGGCCTCGACTCATGCAGCTTTTCAAGACCTAGTTTATTATAATAAATAACGGAGTTCATGCTAGGGAAATGTGTTCACCGTAGGAAAATTGACATCATAAATAATGCGCAAAGACTATAATGCCACAGCAAAAAATAAATCCAGTTGCCAGTTATTGTTTGCAGGAATATTCTGGGGCATATCACATTGAGATATAGAGCGGCTTTGCTGCAGCCTGCCCGTTGTATTGAAGAAAATTATTTTGCTTCTGTCTTGCATTCACCTCGATGTACAACAAAAGCAATAGGACGCACCTAGAGGTGGTCACGCGCGAGCAAGTCCACTAGAGATATAGAGGCTCCGTCAAGGTGATGCTCACGATCTCTTCGATTTAAGTATGGAACGGCTTAGACTTCGTGCAAGCGCACCGAGCTTGTGTGTACGCGTAGAGAGAGATGACACGTACACACTAGCGCTGACTGATACCTGGTATGTGCGCTTGTGCGTACGTATTGTCTCTCTTGTGGGTGTCTGCGCTGGCGCTGCCTTTTTTCGAATATTGACCTATTTGCTCAAAAAGAAGCATTGATAAATACGTTGGCAAATCAACGTTAAAAAACGTAGTATAATATACGTATATAAACAGTCGTACTAATCATTCGTCAAAAGAGCTGCATAAAGCAAGAAATCTCTGTAAGAAAGTGATCTAATTATGAAGGGCGGCAAGCAAGGAGGTGCAATCTCACAAATATCACTAAAAGATGTTTTTCAAAGCTATGATAGTCGAAGTTACGAGCGAAGGCGAACGCGAATGGGTTTGCACAACTAACAACCGGAAATCACGTGGTCTATTTAAACAACACTAAAAATTTCCTCTCAAAAATTATTCAACACATTCCCCGCAAAGAACGAATGTTATTATCAACAGAAGAAGGCTATGACAGCAACATTCGTAGAGATGGAAAAGTTAGCGGCAATGAGCTGCTACAATATTTGCGTGTACACGTAGCACAAGATTACCACGGTCCCCAATGCATTTCTCTAAAACGACCCGAAGGGGAAAGCCATCCCCTTTTTTTCACAGTATATTCTAGTGACCACCCCCACCCTCTTCTCCCGTAAGCTTACTGCGCCAGCGGAATTTCGCTCTGCCTCGGGGATCAGAGGCACTAGAAGCACCCTGCACCTCACTTGGTTTTTGAAGTTCCTGCGGGATCCGCCCATCGCTAACAATCGACGGATGTCATGTATTAACGGAATCATGTGAGGTCACGTCATGTGATGATAAATCCCTGGAACAAGGAGTCTCGTTGGAAACATTGTTTCGACAAGCCGTCTTGTCTTCTTAAGGCAGCAACTATTTACCATAGTGCGTGTATGTATATGGTTTGGGAAAGGGTAGTAAGCAGGTATTGCATACACACACTAAGCTAATCAGTTGCTGTATTTCAGACAAGAGGGGAAGTCGAAACCCCGTGTTCCAAAGATTTTTCGTCGCTTCATGCTTCCATCTTCTCCTGAACTCCGACCTTATTGGATGGTCACGTAATGTGACGTCAAAGTGACGTCATCACAGAATGATTTTTTTTGAATCCCTCATGTTAGCGGTGGCGCCACCGACGGTCACTTTTCGCGATTTATAGGCATTTGAGGCTTTCGCCTAAGTAACACTTGGCAAACATTGGCAAGCGGTATTAGCGTTATTGGCATAATAACGCTTGGCAAACAGGGCAGCAGATGTGAGCGTGTATTTGAGATAAACCTTGGTATCTAACCAATATTGTAATCAGACGAGATGTACGGAGAGGTGTGGGAAAAGTACTTGCTTAGGCCGAGCAACGGGTTGTTAGAAAGATAATGTGGATGCCACGGGAAACTACCTCATTGACCCAGAGATTAACAGGTTACGATGAAATTAGAAACTCCGGTAGCACGCTGTGCAGCCGGAGCTAATAACGGAGGCCGCGATAGTTTCCACTCGTGAGGTATAACCAGCTCTCGCAAGATAATGGTAGTTATGGATCCTTGGGCGATGCCTCCGCCACGCAGTAGGCACCAACACAGTGCGCGAAATACCGTGATAGACGTTTCATCCCCAGCGGTCAACCTTGGAACAACGCTGGCCTTTTTATAATGCTTGCACCTTGCCCGGTCACTTAATATACTGACAAGTGGACTTTTTTTGTTTTTTTTTTGACAATGTAAGCTTGCATCACCGACTGCAAAGGTTACACCTGTTGTCGATCTAGGAGCGCACGCAATGCCTGAATTAATAGACCATTCTGGATTGCATTTGGGTGTTCGGATCAGGTTGCATGCACGGTTTCACACAGTTCGGAACCGCGCGCAAACACCAGCACTCACCCTGGAATGTACCAAGAATCGTGTATAAATAGAGGAGTCGTTCGAAATCATTTTCGACGACCGACTGTACCGCTCACCACTATCCCTGAGTTGTGGCTGTTTAGTTTTGCTGCGCACATGTACACCCATTTGATATATACATATTTAGTGGTTTTACTAGGCCCCGGAAACTGAGCACGAGTTTCGGTTTCAGGGAACATGCGCGCTCGTAGCGGTTGCTTGGCATCCTAAGATCTGGTTGAACGAAATAAGGTCCATGCGGATGTTCGCATTTATTGTCTTTCACGAGTTTTTACAGATAAAGAAGTCTGTCTGAATTGTAAAGAACTCTTATTTAGTTCATTTGTTTTTTTATGTCTTATTTTGCGTATTTTAAATTGGGCGACGCGCGGGAACTTGTTGAATTGTGTTCGTAGCTCTCCACTCGCTCAGCGATATCACAGGTTGGATCATGCTGGGTTATCTTCGCTCGGTTACCGAGCCAACTATGTACGCGGGAAAGATAAGACGTTCGACGGGGCGTGCTGCGAACGGAAGCCGCAGGGAGCCACGTCGAGGAGGTCAATCGAGTATTAGAAGAAGATGGCTAAATCGGGGCATCACATGTTTTGCGCGGCACTGTGGTTTCTCAACCCATAGATTTCCAGTCCCGTGAAGGTTTTTTTAGGTTGCCTAGTCAACGCGGGTGAGCACAAGTATTTGGGTTCATTATTAGAGCAGGTATTCAGTTTGCATGAGTACATGAGTAAATCCAGTTTTCTGCAAGCCCGAGTGGACTGACATAAGCGCAGTGTCGCTTGACCAATTCGTCATGACGACAGCCTACCTGTTGCCGGCAAAATACGTTTATGAAAGGCTTGAATGCGTGCTGGCTCGGCGACACAGTTTTTTCATGTTTTACTTTTGCCGTGTACTCCAATGATGTGAAGCAATTATAGGCTCCTTCCTGTTCATGGAAATGCATGTAGCCAGTTTGAAACTTTGTGGGCCTCTACTTCTAATACTGTCACTGAAATACATGTAATGGACTGTTTTTTAGTAATAAATGTAAGGTAATTGTGAAGAAAGAAAAGTGGACGAAAAGATAGCTTGCAGCGGGCGGGGACCGAACCTGCGACCTTCGAATAACGCGTCCGATGCTCTACCAACTGAGCTACCGCGGCGGCCATCCCCCCGTCCACTTTATAGGGTACATGTGTGCATTTAAACGTGGGAGCGTCAGTCAGCGCCGCCAGTAGCCATGATGGCGAGTGTGGAACACTCTCTTTCTGCCTGTTGGCGTCACGTAGCACGTGAACTTATTACGAGCTGTCAGCTGACCAATAATCCCTCGCATACTACCTGAAAGCATCAAGTCTGCCAGAACGAGACCCTCGCTATGAATGAAGGAAAGAAGTGTTAATTTCAAGGGCTCGTTTTCTTTGTTATACGCAATAATAATGAGAACTAACAGACAATAATGCCAAGGAAAGTATAGGGGATGTTTTTTAGTAATAAATGTAAGGTAATTGTGAAGAAAGAAAAGTGGACGAAAAGATAGCTTGCCGCGGGCGGGGACCGAACCTGCGACCTTCGAATAACGCGTCCGATGCTCTACCAACTGAGCTACCGCGGCGGCCATCCCCCCGTCCACTTTATAGGGTACATGTGTGCATTTAAACGTGGGAGCGTCAGTCAGCGCCGCCACTAGCCATGATGGCGAGTGTGGAACACTCTCTTTCTGCCTGTTGGCGTCACGTAGCTGACCAATGGATGGGATGGCCGCCGCGGTAGCTCAGTTGGTAGAGCATCGGACGCGTTATTCGAAGGTCGCAGGTTCGGTCCCCGCCCGCGGCAAGCTATCTTTTCGTCCACTTTTCTTTCTTCACAATTACCTTACATTTATTACTAAAAAACATCCCCTATACTTTCCTTGGCATTATTGTCTGCTAGTTCTCATTATTATTGTGTATAACAAAGAAAACGAGCCCTTGAAATTAACACTTCTTTCCTTCATTCATAGCGAGGGTCTCGTTCTGGCAGACTTGATGCTTTCAGGTAGTATGCGAGGGATTATTGGTCAGCTGCCAGCTCGTAATAAGTTCACGTGCTACGTGACGCCAACAGGCAGAAAGAGAGTGTTCCACACTCGCCATCATGGCTACTGGCGGCGCTGACTGACGCTCCCACGTTTAAATGCACACATGTACCCTATAAAGTGGACGGGGGGATGGCCGCCGCGGTAGCTCAGTTGGTAGAGCATCGGACGCGTTATTCGAAGGTCGCAGGTTCGGTCCCCGCCCGCGGCAAGCTATCTTTTCGTCCACTTTTCTTTCTTCACAATTACCTTACATTTATTACTAAAAAACATCCCCTATACTTTCCTTGGCATTATTGTCTGTTAGTTCTCATTATTATTGTGTATAACAAAGAAAACGAGCCCTTGAAATTAACACTTCTTTCCTTCATTCATAGCGAGGGTCTCGTTCTGGCAGACTTGATGCTTTCAGGTAGTATGCGAGGGATTATTGGTCAGCTGCCAGCTCGTAATAAGTTCACGTGCTACGTGACGCCAACAGGCAGAAAGAGAGTGTTCCACACTCGCCATCATGGCTACTGGCGGCGCTGACTGACGCTCCCACGTTTAAATGCACACATGTACCCTATAAAGTGGACGGGGGGATGGCCGCCGCGGTAGCTCAGTTGGTAGAGCATCGGACGCGTTATTCGAAGGTCGCAGGTTCGGTCCCCGCCCGCGGCAAGCTATCTTTTCGTCCACTTTTCTTTCTTCACAATTACCTTACATTTATTACTAAAAAACATCCCTATACTTTCCTTGGCAATATTGTCTGTTAGTTCTCATTATTATTGTGTATAACAAAGAAAACGAGCCCTTGAAATTAACACTTCTTTCCTTCATGTAATGGACTCAGTGATGTTTTGAGAAATCGTTTAACAGGGAAGGTCGCTGGAGCCAACATATCGACAAGTGGCCTTTTCATCGTCCAGGCAATGCTGCTGCCATGACAAAACGAGTTAACTCGTCGAAACATTGTCTCCGGCGGCATTCCCGTTTCAACAATTTCTCACTGATTCAAGCCTCCATATATTCCGAACTTCCGTCTTGTTTGGGACTCAAGTTCTGTAAGAAAAATGTGAGCGCCGTCATAACAGGCGTGATTCAGTCAAGTACGACGTGGCCTGCTCGTAATCGTTAATAATTTTCACATTGGTTCGGATATTCTGGGTTCAATGTTCGCTCAGTATGTGCATGTTTCAGTTGTAATATAAAGCTGATTTTGCAGACACACTTTCACATTACGTGTATGTCTGTTTTTTTAGTACGAAACGTGTGAATAAAAAAAAACGTTTAAATTTTACTTCTGTTGATCGAGTTTCGAGAACTCGATCATCTTTAGTTTGTCCACTTCACAACACCCGAACAAAATTGAAAAGATGGTTAACTAAATCTAACGAATGGCCGCGTCCCTCGAGCGGCCAGCGGACCTGCTAAATATCACTAACAAATTTCGCTTGCGTGCGAAGCGGGAAAGGGGGCTTCCGCGGCAACCCTCCTCCTTTCGGTTTCGCGCCATATCTCTCTATTTGCTGACCTCACCAGTGACGTCTTGAAGAATTGTTTTGATTGTGAATTATTTCTGGTAGACACCTGGCATCCGCCAGTGGTGGAAGCGGCGCTGCCGCAGCGTATCAGCATGCGAGAGCGCGTTCCATGGGAGGTATAGGAAGTTTCCGCCCCCTGGTTCCACTGCACAGTTGTTCGCCGTCCCAACGGCGTGACAATGCTGCGAGACGAACTGACGGCAAGGAGATAAATCAGGTACACGCTACTGGTTTCTTACAGGTTTGCTCTTCGGTTTTCCTCTCACATGGCTCACTCAGTAAATTATTTGTTAGTTACTATTGTCCGCCTCATTTTTCCTATTTGATCCATATACATTTAAGACTAGCCCGTGTGTTAAACAAAAATTCCAGATAATGCCACACTGTGAGAACCATTGGATAGCTAAGCTCCCGCCCTTTTCGTCGGACATTACATTTCAATTCCTAAGTTTCCGCAGAGGTGTCGCTATGGTGGAAATCGTTGCGCATACTGTCGAATGAGCACAGGCAAGCACGTTGTAGATAGAAATAGTGCCAACTATCAACTGGTTTCATTCAATTGGTCCCTGCATATGTATGCATTGCTCGCACGTCCTATACACGGGGGGGGGGGGGCAGAGAGAGAGGAGAAGGATATACACGTCAAGACTACTTCACATAATCAAACTGCACAAAAAATCGCTTTTCGTGGTATACAAAGCAACAGGAGTGTCACTTACGCAGTCATCGCCCATTTCCTTAATATAAAAAAAAGCTTGTAACACTTCACAACATATTGTGACCTTGACCCGGCCTAGAATTTTTATATTCTTGAATTCTGGTTCGCAACCCATGCATGAACTAGATTGAGCCGGTAGTTCGCTCCTTTTCGTCTTGTAATCGACGCTGCATACTCCCTTATCCGTTCACTGCGCTGTCTATGTCTACATCATTCTTTCCAGCGTTCGTACGACTGCATGCGCAATGATTCCACCCATAGACATGCATGAACTCGCCAACCAAGAAGTTCCTTTAAAAACCTTTCGCTAAGGATTTTTTGTTCAATTGTTGTTTTTTAGTTCTTCAGGTTAAGCCATGTGGATCCCACGCGACGGTATGCTCATTCGCCGCCGTGCAGGAACGCTACGTTAGCGTGTTCACGTTGTAAGCGTTGCTGCTCTGTATTACATGCCCGGCCGCTAGTAGCGTTCCAACATGGCCGCTACTCTCACACATTCAGTCACACTTCCTCTCCGCTGTCGATCGCGTGACAACTCCGAAATGAACAGGAGTGGTCCACGCGATCGACCACGGATAGGAGGTGTGGCTGAATGTGCAAGAGTTGCGGCCGCGCTAGAACGCTAGTAGCCGCGCTTCGCTGAACATAAATAAATGTTTATTCACTTAGTCGCCCACTCACTCACGTTACCTAATCTCTCTCGCCTTTTCACGAGGCTCCTACTTTGTTTCTGGTCACGTAATCGTCTCTACAACGCATTCACGTGCTTCCCACGAAATCACGGTGTGCGATAGTGTACTGTATAGCCCAGTGCTTATGACACCAGCGATAGGATTTTGGGGGCACGGGTTCAGTCCCTACCAAAGAAATTTAGCTTCTTTAACAATTTCTTTGTTCTCCCTCACATGAGTTACATATCCTTTCCTTTCACGAGGCTCCGCCTTTCTCCCTGGTCACGTGACCTCTTTTCACGAACTACGTTGGCCGAGGGTCCGCAAACACAGCTTCGCTATAAAATTCCGGCAGATGCTACGAGCTATGGAAATCACTGTTATACGTAAGCAGTGAGGAAGCGACTGCTTAATGTACATTAATTGAGCTTGAGTCATGTTTCACAAGCTGGTTCGATACCTCTGCCTAAATCGATCTCGTGACGCGGGCTCCCAAGGTAAGCTTACATCGCTGCGGCGCCCATGCGGTAGTGTAGATGCTGATCGAAACTAGGCGCGTATGTGATAGCGCGGGCGTCATCGAAACAAGACGCTTGCTTTGACGCAGCGAAGTGCATCGAATAGGCAGCACTCCTGGGCGCATTTTTGTGTGATGAAGTGATGCGAGACTACGTAGTACAAAAGGCAAAGCAATAGCAGTGGATGTGCTTGAGCGACGGCAAAATTAGCCCTGAATCATTATTTGAAAATATCTTAAAATATGAAAAAATTACACGAAAATTGGAGTCGGGCGAAAGTAAGCAAATCAATTTAAAATAGTTTAACAAAAGCATATCGCCATTCGCAACTCATGTGCCAATTGAAATACCATATATTTTTCTTCAACTTCCCACGCTTGAGTTTTGGCGCTCGGGTTAGCTTCGTCTTTGATATATTTCTTTCGTTTTTTGGTCAATACTGTACGCCATAAGAGAAGCGGACGTGCTATTGTTAGGCCAAGTAATCGGTAGAGTAATGAGTAGTTTTCGTGAAATTAGTAGCTTGAATGCCTTTGATTACTCAGCGCAACGAAATAAAGTTTAATTGCTCTAATTTTCCTACGGCTATGTCAATACTGCTGAGTCTGAAGTGCTTTGTAGCTTTGTGCTGTAGACGGGTGGTGCTACAGTGTGAAAAGTTTGGCTAGATGAAGCTGATTGGTGGGCTCACATTAGCCGGCATTCGCCAACAGCAACTGACGATTAGCCAATGTTAAGCAGTGCTGGCCAACACAAGCCGCCTATCAGCAGCCGCTAGCCAAAATTGGCAAACGCTAGCCAGCGTCTGTGAACATTTAGCACGCCGATTCATGATTAGCGAGCACAAGTCAACAGCTTACGAATATTACAAGTTAGCTATGATTCACCAGGGCTAGTCAGCAGTTGCCCACAACTCTAGGCACCCTTACACAGCCCTAGCCGGAAGTTCACCAACCTGTTCGAGTTTTATTAGAGCTAATACGGTACCTCTCAGTGCAAGCCTGTCATGTAATCTCATATTGTCTTTGGCACAACACATATTTCAGCTAAAGAAATAATGAAGACATGCAATTCGTGCAATGCGGTGTTCTAAAGAACGTATTACATAGTTCCTTCGATAATGTCAGATTGTTCGATATATCATATTAATCATCCATATAATGCCTTGACATGTATACCATGTTAATAAAAAGACGACAGCGGCTTTACGACATGTGCATAATGTTAAAAGCGTCATTGATATCGTGATATCTTACACATGTTTTAAGTTCAACCCTTAGTGGCGCGCTTCAGACGAACGGTGTTTTTGGCTTATTTTATCAGCAGGGCAGTGTTGCGTATCTGTAAATTTTATTTCCTCAATTTCCTGCTGCAGCGCGCACCTTCTGAGCATGAAACACGAGCAAAAGTATTCTGAAGCAAGGTGTGGGAGCGGGCTAGTTGGTATTCCATAATGCTAAAACTTTAGCGCAAACCGAGCACAGCGGACAAAGGAACGACGAAGACAAGCACTTGTCCTCGTCGTTCCTTGTCCGCTATGCTCGGTTTGCGCTAAAGTTTTAGCAAAAGTATTCGCCACCTGACGCTGCCTGTTCACCTGAAGTGCGCTAATATGAGGTGACGTCCCTCAAGAGGAACAGCCTAGCAGACGACGACCCTTCCTGTGCACGGTTTGTAGCCATGCACTTACCCTGGCCTTGCTCCCATTGCGCCGTCATATGGCGCTGATGCACAGAAATGTCGCCGCTCGCGCTCACTAGTTTAAGGTCTCAGGGGCTGTACGTGTTGACCATACCAGTGGAATGAAACGGCCATCGTGACATCAGAATGACATTTTGTCATTTACGTCATGACACAAGATATGCGTGTTATTCATGCCATGGCCTGTCATTGAAGTTCGCACTTCAATCATGTTTTTCCCTGTAAACATTGGCAAGCGTAAAAAACAGGGCGATCGTGAAAGCACCAACAGGCATGAGGACAGACAGACAGACAGACAGATACAGATAGATAGATAGATAGATAGATAGATAGATAGATAGATAGATAGATAGATAGATAGATAGATAGATAGATAGACTTGTTTTACTTAACCAAGAAATGTATCGCATATAAAGTAAAGCTTGCGCTGTTTCGTTCATGCGAATTTTTGTTCTGTTAAACACTTCCAAAAACGATGACACTCACTCTAGCGCAAAAGAGAATCCCAATTGGCTCCTGTTGCGCTTTGGCGCCACCGAGATGAAGCTCTGAACACCTCTGTCCAGTTTGTCGAGGCCACCCAGAAGGTTGTTCTTGCCGTCCTTGTAGAGGGAGTCGTAGAATATGTAGTCACATGTGCTTTCAGGAGGCAGGAACAGCCTAAGTCCCTGCGGCGTATTGCGCACCGGCTCGGCCACCGTGCAGACGTATGCATATGGGGGCATTCGTTGGGCCGCTATCGAGAAGAACCACTTAATCAAGGAAACACATCAATGCAAGAAGTATTACATCACATTCAGTCGCAGCATAAAGTTATGCGGATCCATTAACATCGCGCACTCTGTAAAGCGAAGCTGGTTTTCTTTTGGTGCCGCGTGCACCTTTTATCGTCCGTGTTGAAACACTCACCAACAGATTGATCTGTAGCGACACTGACGTTATTTTCAGCGACTTTAGTATGGCCTGGTACAGAAACTGGCTATGTGTCAGTGGCATGATTCTCCCAGAAAGTTTTTTTTAGTGGACATGCAGCAGCTGTGCTGTGACGCAGCCTCGCGCGACTTTGTCCAAGCTGCGGAAAATTTTTTTTTGGGGGGGTTGGACATTTTGAGGGCGGCGGTGGGGGAGGTATTAAGTTAAAAAATTGAACTTTTCAAGTTCCCAGTTTTGACGCACTCCGCAATACATTGCTCCTTGGGTATTTCTGGCGCGTATGACGCACACAGTAAAGGCAAGGAAGGGTACCTGTGTCCGAGCACGGAAATTGAAGTTGAGGATCTCTAAAACCACAAGGCTAGCTATTCGGAGTCCTTTCTACATAAATGAACGGCAGTACGAACGGCTCGCTGGCGTTGCACGCGAAAAGTTACTATTTATTTGTTCCACATGCGCGCATTTCAAAGGGATCAACCGGAGCGGTGGGCGGTGAACCGGAGATGTGGGCGGCATTTCCATCGCCGTCCTTTATAGTATAACCCTGGTCGCTGACCTTCCTCCCTTCATGAGCTGTAGGGCGTACTCACTTCCAGTCGTTTTACCTATAACGTAATTTTTAAAGCATTCGCAAGTTTTACATAAGGACGAGAACAATCTAGGTATGTGGGCTGTACAATGAGTGTTCATTGTTGCTTGCACTAAAAAAAGTTTAAGCTTCTATCACGGCGATAAACGACCATTGGTATTTCTGGAAGCCCTTTTCTGAGGCACTCGTTGCTTGCGAAACAGGACAGCCCGTTAAACGGGCATCGCCGAAAGCAGTGGCAGGGCATTTTCATGTGGCAGGTCACAACTTCGAGCTCAAAGTTTACATGATTGTGTTCGACTTCCGGTCCGCAGGAAATATAGACGCGCCTGTCTTATTCACATGAACATACTTCAGCCAGTCGGTACAAATGTTTCAAGGGGCCTCTTGAACGTATGGGACATGGTAAGTTCACAACGAAAACCAATGATTCTTGAGCATTTTTTCTAAGAATTTGCAGCCGTTTTGATCACCGTGAAATCATCAACTTTAACTGATGTTTGATGGCTAAGCTTCAGAACGGCGCAACAGGAAGACGAAAAGACGAAAGATCACACGAACACAAGCGCCTTTCAGTCTTTTCGTCTTCCTTGTTGCGCCGTTCTGAAGCCATGCATCTGTACCAACTCGCCCAATTGTCAGTGCTACTCAACGTGATGGCTAAGCGCCGTGCCCCCATGCTTTTACGCTTTCGACGCGAACAGATCCTGCTGCAGGAGCCCGTGTAGAGGCGATCCCTTTCTATTTTCTTTTGCAATAGCAATTATATAAAGAATCTGGCCTTGTTTTGCCGTAGGTGTCGCCGTCGCTGTCATGTCCCGTAGATGTATATGTAGGGTGATTCCACGTAAGATCGAACAAACGATAGCTCGTCGACCTCTTAAATTTATATCAAAATTTTATATATTATTGCCCGATGAGCGGAAAGAAGAGATCCGCAATTTGTTTTGCCGTAAAAAAATTTGTCGAAGCACACGAAATCAATAATGACGAAGAGGTGCAGTGGAGCGCTCATCCGGTCTGCTCTTTTGGCCAACTTTTGTTATGAATTGCACAAAAGATATTAAAGGTAGGTAGCTTAAATTTCTTTAGCTAAATATATGCATGCATATGCTTCTGCTCAGCTATTTTTAGTTTTTATGTGTAGCGTAGATGTTTTTATAAAAAACCTCAAAATTGGCTCAAGAAAGGTTATTTTGTTTAATTTGAAGGTCTTTATCTCAAAAAAGCCTTGTAGCAGAGTGACGAAAATTCCGAATTACGTTCTTCGCATACTTATCTACCAAACTGCCGAATCTTATATTTGTATAACTTTTCAGTAAAGAGATACAATCGGGGAAACATCAATAAAACACCGAACAATGGAATCTTCTGACGACAAATAAAAAAAAGCATTTTTTATACTTCTTAAACTTTGTCCACCTATTCTCCTCTACATCAGCTTTTACAATCATTGAAAACATATTGCATAATTTCGTTGCACTAATAGTTACGGCAGCTCCAATTAGACCCATAGGCAAGGATTGGCAATTCCGACTTCTCACCCAGCAAGTGTATAAAATGCAGGCAGGATAGAATTTCGTTTTATTTAAAGGTCAGCAGTTCCGAAAAAGGTGTCGGCGGCACTGAAGACGGTAATTTTGAAATTATTTGGTCACTGCAGCAGCCACGAGCGCGGGGCGACCATGCAGGCGCACGCGCACCCGAGATGCTCGTTGTAAGAGACGGTGCAGTGAGAGCTCGTTTTCGTGTCCTGAGCCGATTGAGTTCGGAACAGCAACACCTCTCGATTGACTCGAAGGCACGTGTACCGGAGCTTCGCTATTCTATGCGCCCTCTGTTCGCATCACAGCTAGGCGCTGATAACACGGCGGAGATGGAAGCAAGATGTAAACTCTATAAGGGAGCTATGAGCGCTCGCTTCACGCACGCTGCTGCCAGAGAAACTGCGCTGCGCCAGTTGCGATCAGTGGAAAGCATTAACGTGGCGCTCCAGTGGCAAAGCAAAATATGGAATGTCAAAGGAAACAAAAGCAAAACTATCGGTAACCGGATGCGCTTGCCTATCTTAGATGTCGGCAGCAGACGGCCTGAACTGGCCGCGCGTTCAGTCCGCTGTTGACACTTCATTCGGCGCCGATAGTTCTCGCGCTTTGCTCTTACGCTACTCCTCCTGTGCGTCTCATGGCGAGAAAGTATAGCTCCGAATGAGTGTATTGTGGAGACTACCTTTCGAGGCACAAGAAGCTTAAAGGAGTACTGACACGAATTTTAAAAAAATTCGGATTGTTGCTTTAAATAAAAATACTGGTGTCTAGGAACGTAAAACCACTATTGTGGTGTCTGGGAATGCATCGTACATATTTTAATTAGCGCCAAGACACTTTTGGTTTCGATGTGACGTTTCATAGCAGTGTGACCTCACAGGGATACAGAAACTCGCGGCGTACTAGCGGCAAATCCGTCATCTGCTCGTGGTGCACCTAAACAACGATGCGTGAATTGTCGTCCAGTGACGCTGACAGTGATTTCTACGATTTAGGCTGCATGCAGGACGCAGAACTCGCAAACTCGTGGGAACTGTCTTGACTCGTCGGGATAATGTCCTTGCAGTGGGGCTGGCTTGCAGACGCTCAGCGACAAAAAATTCAAAGTCAAATTCAAATATTTTATACGTGTTCTCCGACTCCAGTGTGTGGACAGAGTTGACACTGCATACAAACGAAGCAAAAATGTCCCTTTTGCGATGTCTCAAAATCGTGTCAGTACTCCTTCAATTATTGCAAAGAAGCCAACATTTCGCAGAGTTACCGACTCTTAGAAGCACTCCTGGAAGCCTGGCCTTTACATTTGAACCCCTCTATAAGAGACACTGATGTGATAGACAAATGGGTATAAGACATACCACTGTGCCTGCATCAAAATAGGGTTTGATCGGAAAAATCGGAACATGGCACCCTGCTTATAAGACACACCTCGCGTAAGGGACAATAGCTCTGGTGTATGTCTCTTGTAAAATCGTTCAACTGCATTTATCAGTCGCCACGGTAGTACAGTGGTTACGGTGTTCGGCTGTCGACCCAAAAGTTGCAAGTTTGATCCCAGCCGCAGTGGTCCCATTTTAATGGAGGCGAAATGCTAGAGGCTCGTGTACTGTGTTATTTGAGTACACATAAAGAACACCAGATGGTCAAAATTTCCTGAGCCCTCCTCTACGGCATGCCTTGTAATAATATCGTGGTTTTGCCATGTAAAGCTCTAGATAATATTACTATACTTATTTTTGTTCTTATGGTTATGAGATTTGGTACCTGGTACTCCTTTTCACAATGCTTTGAAGGAACGTTTAACACCCGAAAGCTCAGTGACTGTCAGTGAGATGGACTACCTGTGCTACGCGTGCTTTTGCTACCATTGCAATGAAAGATCTTCACGGAACGCGCTGTTGAATGATGACATTCTTATGCCCCCTGAAAACGAAATCGACGTCGTCGACCAGATCACTGCGACTACCGGTGCACGTGCGTTTAAGTCACCCGAGAGATGCTGCTGTTTCAAACTCCGTCGGTCTGAGGACCCGAAAACGACCTCTCACTGCGCCGTCTCTTACAACGAGCATTTCGGATGCGCGCGCGCCGGCAGGGTAGCCCCGCGCTCGTGGCCGCTGCAGTGACTAAACATTTTAAAATTAACGTCTTCAGTGCCGCCGACACCTTTTTTGGTACTGCTGACCTTTTAACAAAAAGAAATTCGATCCTGCCTGCATTTCATACACTTGCTGGGCAAGAAGTCGGAATTGCCAATCCTTGCCTAAGGGTCTAATTGGAGGGGCCGTAACTATTAGTGCAACGAAATTATGCAATATGTTTGCAATGATTGTGAAAGCTGATGTGGAGGAGAATAAGTGGACAAAGTTTAAGAAATATGAAATATGATTTTTTTTATTTGTCGTCAGAAATTTCCATTGTTCGATGTTTTCTTGAAGTTCGCCCGGTTGTATCTCTTTACTGAAAAGTTATTAAATATAAGATTCGGCAGTTTGGTAGATAAGTATGCGAAGAATGTAAAGCGGAATTTTTGTCGCTGTGCTACAAGGCTTTTTTGGAGATAAAGACCTTCAAAATAAAGAAAACGTTTCCTGGGCCATTTTTGTGGATTTTTATAAAAACATCTACGCTACACATAAAAACAAAATAGCTGAGCATAAGCAAAACACGCATATCTTTAGTTAAAGAAATTTCAGCTACCTGACTTTAATATCTTTTGTGCAATTCATAACGAAAGTTGGCCAGAACAGCAGAGCGGATGAGCGCTCCACTCCACCTCTTCGTCATAATTGATTTCCTGTGCTTCGAAAAAATTTTTTTCCGGCAAAACAAATTGCGGATCTCTTCTTACCACTGATCAGGAAATAATATATAAAATTTTGAAATAAATTTAAGAGGTCGACCAGCCATCGTTTGTTTGATCTTACGTGGAATCAACCTGTATATTTATACATATAAAAGCCGCAAAGAAAAATGCATTCCGACGCGCGGAATCGAACGGGCGACCTCTCGCGCCGAAGCGCGCAGCGTTGGACGGCTAGGCCACGAAGAGTACCGCCTGTCAACAAGCTAACGGCGAGCTATTTATATACACCATTTACTTCAGCGTATTTTCTTGTTCACCAGCGAGCTGACGCAAAGTGCGCGAGGGGTGGCTTTAAAGCGCATCGCCCCACTGGTAGCGATGCCCTTTAAACGATACGAGCACGCTGTTCAAGAAGAAATAAGTAACAACGGTGCTAGTTATTAATTCGTTTTCGTCCTGCATACCTGTGCGTCCGTTCTGTGCGTATTTTTTTACATTTGAGCAGCGAGCTTCAAGTGTCGAGGCGAGACACTTGATAGTTCGCACTCGTCCTGTGTGTGTTGTTTTCGTGCGTCCTTTGCGCTTGAGTACACACGACTGCTGAGCCGCAGATTGCGGGATCGGTTCCCGGCCGCCGCGGCTCTAGTTTCGATGGAGGCGAAAACGTTTTAGGCCCGTGTACTTAGGTATTTAGGTGCACGTTAAAGAACCCAAGGTGGACGAAATTACCGAGGCCCTCCCCTATGGCGTCTCTCGTAATCATATCGTGGTTTTGGGACGTTAAATCCCAGATATTATTATTATTGTTATTATTATTATTATTATTATTATTATTATTATTATTATTATTATTATTATTATTATTATTATTATTATTATTATTGTAGCGGGGTTGCAGCTATGACTATGGTGAGGTGTGCAAAGAAGAGGCAGACGATGTGTCGGTGTGCTGGAAGTAACAACCGCCATCTTGACTGCTGGACCATCCTACACTGTAAATAAGTTATAAATATATTCGCAACATTTTGGTGGAGGTGCGGGGTACTACGCAAGACGGAACTCCGCAGCGGACGCATCCTGGACAGCAGCAATATGTCAACAGAAAGCAACTCTGCTGCTGCCGCTTCGACCGCGCCTCCGGTACAGCCGGTACAGCCGGTCGTATTGACTCAACCCCGCGATCCCGGTAACTTCTGCGGCACCGACCACGTTGACGTCGATGACTAGATCGCGAAGTATGAGCGGTTTGCAGCGGTCTACCGGTGGGACCCTACAATGATGCTTGCCAACGTTGACTTCTATCTCTGCGGAACAGCAGGTACGTGGTTTCAGGCTCATGAAGCTGCCATAACCAGTTGGGATGCCTGTAAACAGAAGCTTCGTGACCTATTTGGTAGAGCCGTCGGACGCCAGCGGGCCGCTTCTAAAGAACTCTCCTGTCGGGCACAATCTTCGACCGAATCGTATGTCTCCTACATCCTTGACGTCCTGGCCCTTTGCCGACGTGTCGACACCAACATGTCAGAGGGTGACAAAGTAAGCCACTTGCTCAAGGGAATTGCGGATGATGCTTTCAATTTACTAGTGTCTAAAGACTGCTCCACCGTGGACGACATCATCAAAGAGTGTCGCCGGTTCGAAGAACTGAAGAGTCGCCGCATTGCCCAGCATTTCGTGCGACTTCCGAACACGGCCGCTACATCATCTTGCGAGGACCTTCAGCCGCCAAGCGGTCAACCGCCTACCAACGAGAGCGTAGTTCGCATCGTGCGCCGAGAAATCGAGGCGGCGTCGCCACCATCTTTCCTGACACGGCCATCTGATGATCCTCGACCAACGATCTCGTTGATCCAGCAGGTTGTGAGGGAAGAGCTTGCAAATGTCGGACTGCAGCCGGTGTGTTCGTTGACGGAACCTCGTGTCAGGTCCATAACGCCTCCTCGTGCACCGGAAATGTTTCGCCGCTATCGTGACCCTGCCCAGAGGAGAACGCAGGACGACAAGCCGATCTGCTTTCGTTGCCACGGTGTAGGACATATTTCTCGCTACTGTCGTTCTCGCACCTTTCCATCTCGCTCGTTTTCTGGCTATCGACGTGACGACAACCACCGGCCCCTGCAGTTTCCCGCTCGTGACGGTGGACCATACGCTGAGGCTCCTGCGACATCGGTCCGACGCTCCAGCCGTTCGCCGTCCCCAAGCGATCGTCGCTCCCGGTCACCTCAGCCCCGTCGCCATTCGTCGCCCCGCCCTACTGGACGCCCATACTCGGAAAACTGAGCAATGCAGCTCCCGGAGGTGACGCTGCATTCGACCCCCGACCTGAAAACCCTCTGCTGACCCTCACTACGCACCAGAACCTGCTTGCTGTGGAAGTGGATGGCCTACCTGCTACTGCCCTCATTGATACCGGCGCACATATTTCTATTATGAGCTCTGATCTCCGTGCACGATTAAATAAGGTCCTTACGCCGCCCGAGTCCCTATTTGTACGTGTCGCTAGTGGAGGAACTCCGGCTGTACTCGGAATGTGCACGGCACGTGTGAGGTTCTCCGACCGCCAGACGTCCGTTCTGTTTCATGTTCTCGCTCATTGTCCACATGATGTCATCCTCGGACTCGATTTCTTGTCTGACCACTCTGCTGTCATTGACTGCTCGGCCGGTGTTGTACAACTTGACATGCCTGCGTCCGCCGACGTGTCGGAGGTGGTTCAGACCAAACTTTCGTGTGCTGAGGCTATTCGTCTGCCACCACAAGCCCTAACTTGCGTCGCTGTTGACCCCTATCCCAATGTACCGGATGGTGATTACGTGGTTTCTCCTTCTCCCAGTGTTCTACTGGCCCGAAGCGTCTCCTCTCCGTACACAGTTGTAACTGTTACAGCGAACAAGACGTGCCTTCCTCTTCTGAACTTCGGATTCAGCCCTCAAGTCCTACCACAAGGCATTGCTCTTGCTACTCTGTCACCGTCGCACGAGTGCCAGATCTCATCGGTGTCACCTGAACTGCCCGTTGTCGTCTCTCCGAACCCGCATAGAGTCGACGCAGTCACCTCTTCTACACTGCACAACAACATCACCAAGATGATTGCCTCAGAACTTTTGCCCTCTCAAGTTAAAGACCTCAGTGATCTCCTTATGATCTACTCTGACATATTTGACTTCGACGGTAGGCCCTTAGGTCAAACCTCGCAAGTCAAGCACCGCATAGATACCGGTGATTCAGCTCCAATTCACAGGCGTCCTTACCGAGTTTCACCATCAGAGCGCCAAGTTATTCAACAGGAGGTCGACAAGATGCTCACAAAAGGCATTATTGAGCCTTCTTCGAGTCCGTGGGCTTCCCCTGTAGTCTTAGTTAAAAAGAAAGACAACACCTGGCGTTTCTGCGTGGATTATCGGCATTTAAATAAGATCACCAAAAAGGATGTCTACCCGCTTCCTCGTATCGATGATGCCCTGGACTGCCTTCATGGTGCTACCTATTTTTCTTCGATAGACCTACGCTCTGGTTACTGGCAAATCGCCGTAGACGACCTCGACCGTGAGAAGACTGCCTTTGTAACGCCTGACGGTCTCTACCAATTCAGAGTCATGCCGTTCGGCTTGTGCAATGCGCCGGCCACGTTCGAGCGGATGATGGACACGCTTTTGCGCAGCTTTAAATGGTCTATCTGCCTGTGTTACCTAGACGACGTCATTGTATTTGCCCCCACCTTTGAGTCTCACCTCTACCGACTTTCGTCCATTCTTTCAGTGTTTCGTGCGGCTGGGCTACAACTTAATTCACCGAAATGCCACTTTGGCCATCGCCAAGTTGCTATTGTCGGGCATCTCGTTGACTCATCTGGCATCCGACCCGATCCCGACAAAGTTCGCGCTGTCCTCGATTTTCCTGTACCAACTTGTGCCAAAGACGTTCGAAGTTTTGTGGGCCTATGCTCATATTTCCGACGATTCGTCAGAAACTTCGCAGATATTGCCCGCCCCCTCACTGATCTTCTCAAGAAAGATGTGCCATTTTGGTGGGGTCCTGACCAAGCCAGTGCTTTTTCCCGCCTCATTACGCTGCTCACCACACCGCCGATCCTCGCCCACTTCGACCCGTCAGCTCAAACCGAGGTCCGCACAGACGCTAGTGGTTACGGCATTGGCGCTGTGTTAGCCCAGCGTCAGTCCGGTCATGATAGAGTTCTTGCGTATGCCAGCCGGCTCCTCTCCCCTGCCGAACGCAATTACTCTATTACTGAGCGCGAGTGCCTGGCGCTTGTATGGGCAGTTGGTAAATTCCGCCCCTGTTTATATGGTCGACCTTTCACCGTTACCACAGACCACCACGCTCTATGCTGGCTTTCAGCACTCAAAGATCCAACAGGGCGCCTAGCTCGTTGGGCTCTGCGCCTCCAGGAATTCACGTACACAGTGGTCTACAAGTCCGGCCGTCTACATCAAGACGCCGACTGCCTTTCTCGGTACCCCGTTGACGATCCAGACCACGTAACGGATGACACGTCCATCTGTATCTCCTCGCTCTCTGCTTTCGGCAACATCGGTGACGAGCAACAGCGTGACGCGTCCCTACGAGATCTAATCACCCGCCTGAATACTGACTCGACGGACAGTTCGCTTCGCATGTTCGTCATCATAGACGGTATCTTATACCGCCGGAACATGCGCCCAGTTGGACAGGAACTACCAGTTGTAGTACCCACTCATCTCCGCTCGACCGTACTTCAGCAACTACATGATGTACCAACGGCCGGCCACCTTGGTGTTGCCAGAACGTACGACCGTGTCCGCCGACGCTTTTTCTGGCCCGGCCTCTACCGTTCCGTGCATCGTTATGTCGCTTCTTGCGAGTCGTGCCAACGCCGGAAAAGGCCAGCTGTACACCCCGCCGGGCTCCTTCAACCCATAGACATACCTGCTGAGCCTTTTTTTTCGTGTCGGCCTCGACCTTCTGGGACCTTTCCCACTTTCTCACAACGGTAACAGATGGGTCGCCGTCGCTACGGATTATTCTACCCGTTTTGCCATTACGAGACCTCTCCCGAGCAGCTGCGCTACAGACGTCGCCGACTTTTTGATACAAGACGTCATCTTACATCACGGCGCTCCTCGTCAACTCATCACAGACCGAGGCCGCTACTTTTTATCCAAGGTAATCGAGGACCTACTTCGCTCTTGTGCAACCAAGCACAAGCTTACAACGGCCTATCATCCCCAAACGAACGGACTCACAGAACGTTTGAATCGCACGCTCACTGACATGCTCGCCATGTATGTCTCGACTGATCATCGCGACTGGGACATTGCTCTACCCTTTGTCACTTTCGCTTACAACGGCTCGCGCCACGACACTGCTGGATATTCTCCCTTTTACCTTTTGTATGGAAGAGAACCGACCTTGCCGTTCGACACGCTCGTACCCATCCCTGACCACATCTCCACGGAATATGCTCGCCACGCTATCAGCACAGCCGAAAAGGCCCGTCAGATCGCCCATCGACGCCTTTCGGACTCGCAACTCAGCCAGAAACATAGATACGACAGTTGCCACCGGAACGTTCGCTTCAATCCGGGTGACCTCGTTCTCCTGTGGTCTCCGTCTCGGCATGTTGGCCTGGCCGAAAAACTTCTGCCCAAATACTCCGGCCCCTACCGTGTGCTACGCCATGTGACTGAGGTTACCTATGACATCGCCCCTCTGGACCCTACGGCGCCCTCTACGTCTTCAAACGTCGTCCACGTCGCTCGCCTGAAGCCGTACCTTTCGCCCACCACCTGCTAACAGGCGCCGAGTCGGCGGTTTCGCCGCCGGAGGTCGATGTAGCGGGGTTGCAGCTATGACTATGGTGAGGTGTGCAAAGAAGAGGCAGACGACGTGTCGGTGTGCTGGAAGTAACAACCGCCATCTTGATTATGCGCTAACCGCCATTATGATTTGCGCTTGAGTGACGAGTTGGAAATTTCTAGCTGCTTTCCGTTCTTCGCGTTACATTCCAATTTGATGCCAGCGCATTTCTTGCTTCGCTGTTGCGGCGAAACTGACTTTTTCTGTCATATGTTTCCCATCTAATCATCCAATCACGGATGCCAGCTTATCTCAGTATCCTGTTTTGTCTTGTGTTCTCCCCACCTCCGTTTTGCCACTTGCCCTCTCCGCTTCCACTTTTCTGCTAGGGTGGAGCATAAGAACCATACACGCGCTACAGAAGGTAGTTGTCGACTTCAAGAAGACAAGACCACTTGCCGAGACAATGGATCCAGCAACATCACCTGCTCTGCAATTTTTCAGTTATTCCTGGAATGTGTTTCTCCCTTTCCCATTTCAACTTCTACGCGTGAATTCAATCTCGTAGTTCCATTGCTGTAACCCTCCCTCGACGTTATACCCCTACATCGGGGACGATTTCGAGGTGTTAATGACAATTAAGATTGACAGGTCCGACACGCGATATTGGACAAGACAAGAATATTTGTAGATTATTGAGGCAATCATTACATGTGCGTTAGTTACCATAAATTTCCGAGTATAGATCTGAGAGTGCTGACTTACCTACAAATGGCGTGGGTTCGCTGGTCGTCGGGCCTACGAACAAAAGAAACGTACAAGTTAAAAAAAATTCGAAAATAACCTTTTGTGGGTTGTTTTAAAGGGGGCCCTGGAACAATTTTTTGAGCAATCATCGAACGACCTCATGGTGACAGTTTCTTGCCTCACGAATCGACAGCCGCAAGAGTTTTCTGAATCCGTCAAGCACGAAGTAAGGAAATTCTTAACGGGGATGACAAAGGGTTCAATAATACATAAGCTTGCGCCATGACCTTCAACACTTTATTTTCTTTTAAAACGAAGATGATTTATGCTGGTGTCGACCAAGATTTCAGTGCTGTATTTCCTTGGCGAAAATAAAGTCGAAAAACACACGATGACATGGCAAAAAAACTTCAAGCCAAATCGTGCGCAAAGTATAATGTACATGCCCTATAAACACACACATACATAGGCAAGCATCTATGTTTGCAAGATTGCATTACGTGTACAAAATTGTGCGGCCCTGTTCATCTCTCAGTAAATGGCAGTCCTGTTAAAACTAGCAGTTGTTGCGCATAGGATTACAACCGATGAGCTTAGAAATAGGACGCAAACGACTATGCGCCTGATCTCGCTGCTGGCTTTCATGAAGGTGGTAGGGTGGGGAGCGGTTGTGGAGGGTTCTGCTGCGCTCGGTCGAGGAACGACTGAGCGAGTGAGTGGGGCGCGCGCAGCACAGGGAGAGGCAGGTAGGTGGGAGAGGGGTGCGAGCGGTGATGCGCCGGGGAGCGTCGACGGCGGCGACAGAACGCCGCGCGCATCGTTTCATTCTTTTTTTGCGCCGGCGCCGGGTGGAGAGACCGTCTGCTACTACGCACGAGAAAGCGTCTGTAGTGCGCTAGGATGATGGTTGTCATTTCAGAATCCACGATAAAGGTGGTAAAAGTGAAGACGACTATTATAACCAGTTGTGCACAGAGCTTATTTTTTTAACCTGGAATTTCTGGTGCTCTAGGACCAAACCGCTCAAGGCCTAAACATTTCCTTTAAATCACCAGCCACTGTAACCTAAAGCGACGTTTAAATACAAGGGCGCTTCGACGGCGCGGAGGAGTGTTGGCCTAAGGAGCTTCGCTCCTAGAAAAGGTTCCAGCAGTGAGAGTCGAACCCACGACCTCTCGTTCCGCGACAACAGATGCCGGATACGTCAAAAACTGCGACACGGTCACACCTTGGAGGCTTTACAAACGTTCTTTTATATCTCACAGTTTCCTCTCACAGGGCTCTTGGTGGGCAAGTAAAGTATTGCATTATGACCTTGGCCTCCGCGCTTAGCTCCTGCAACGCGTCCTTGCTACGCATCCGTGCCATTCGGCGCGTTTCCAATAGAAGTGCAATTTTGTCAACGCCTTCATACACCACGAGGTGGCGACCTTAGTCCACGACTTCGCCCAGCTCATAGCACCGATCCATGTTAAAAATAACCCTGCGACGCTCGCCTGCCTGGCCTGGCACTAACACCGCGTTCCCCGCTTACGATCACCCCGAGAAAAATCACGACCGGGCTAGAGGGTAGACACGATGCCATTGCCGTTCCTTCTAGTCCCGCTAAGGTGTTCATTAATTCTAATTATTGCGGCGGGATGGCCATCTCAGCCCAAGTTCTGCGTCTGGTCAGCGACGCTCATTTGGATGCCATATCACTTTGATTACGCTCTCACGGTTAACTACTACAGCTACCACAAAGGTTTGTTTAATTATTGATCATAAACGTTGGGAATGGGGATGTGCCACTAAGCGGCCAGTGTGTGTGAATTTACACTAAATGGTGCTATAGCTGACAACTGCCAACATACATTGTGCAAGCTCTCATATCAATGTACAATAAACATGCATATACTTCTTGAAGACATTTACTTTCGTGTTAAACTGATTCCTATGACGGAGCGATCAAATATGTATTTTTTCTTTGGACTCATTGCGTCACTTTCGGCGTGATGACGAGCTCGCCAGTAAAATTCTGGAGTCTGTTATCGCATACCCAGTCACGGCTACATGGTGACATCCCATGACAGATGCGGTAACTATGTAGCAGACGAATTCGCGAATCAGTCAGTTTACTTTCCTTCCCGCCTACGACGCCGTCGTGCCCGTCTATCTCGAAATTTGCTTAGTGAAGAGTCAGCGATTTCAAGCTGTCTTCCGAGCGTAATTGTTTCAAACAGTAGCTGGCCCTTGCCGTCTGCAGTGCTATAATATTTGGATCAGGTGTTCACAGCAGCAGCGACTGTCAATGGGAAGCATTTCCATGCCATGTTGAAAAAATATTGCACGGCCTTTACGAAGGTGCATCAGCAACTGGGAGTCATTAAAACGTCAAGACAAGCCCACAATTTCGTATTCAAAAACCACCCACCTTCCTTCCAAAAGTGCTAAAAGATTTACAGTCACACCCATTGTAAATACCTCTCACGCGACGTCGCAATGACAACGAAAATTCTCACTTTTAAACTGACACATGAACATCGATAATGCCCAAATATGCTGAAAGAAGCACAAAATATATATCTTATTTTTTACACCATTTCGCCATTACCACTTAACTTGTGGCCAATATTTAACTGGGCAGGGTAACATCGTCTATCACACGAATTCGATAAAGCAAGAGACGACCACACCGCTCAGTTGGTGTGTCCACACCAAGCTAGCCAATGTGTGCCGAGAAGAAGTAACATATTTTAAAGGGGCCCTGCAACACCTTTCTTAGTTATATTGGAATAGTCTCATTATTGACGTATGACTCTTCACGAGTCATATGCCGCAAAAATTTTTCGAATCCGTCAAGTCTAAGTGGTGTTACCAAATTATAGAGATCACGTTCCGCAGCTTTCTCCCTCAACTCAACGTAGCGAGCTCGCGGAAAGCTGCGCGCGGCGTGAAGAGAGGGAGGGAGGGAGGACGGAGGTGCGAGGAGGCCACGTCAGCGCCGGCGGCATTTTTTTCCCTCTGGCGTCTCGGCGCAACCACGTGGTCTGTGGCGCCACTTCCGGTCGGCTCGCGCGGTCGTCGTCAAGCGGCGGGGACCATCGCACAGTGTATCGCGCGTGCTTGAAAACTGCGAGTCGGTTTGGTAATGTTGGGTGTGCACCTCGAACTGCCGTAGTGTTTTCATCGCTCTGCCAACCATGGATGCAAACTTGCGTGCGCGTTTGGAACGAATGACAGCTGAGATGGGTTTCTACCCACACTCCGATACACCGCCTCGTCGCGCTGCTCGCGCTTGAATCGTATTCAACGCGGCAAAGCTGCGTGCACCCTTCTCCCAGTGGTGGTACTTCGATGCTGTTTGCTCTTCGAATGCGGGCGCACAGCGAGTGCGGGCTGACAACAAAGAACTAAAGACTAGAAGAAAGGATCGTGGGGCATCGGGCCGGCGCGGACCCATCCCCCGGCTGTCTGCAGCTACCGTGAAAATGCGAGTCTGCTTATCTGCTCTGTCGCGGTTTCTCGGGAACCTGAGACTACGGGGAGGATACGCCGAGGTACGGCTCGATGACATACTGAACAGACAGCGAACGGCGGAGCCGATCGCACTGTGTATCGCGCGTGCTTGAAAACTGCGCGTCGGTTTGGTAATGTTGGGTGTGCACCTCGAACGCCGTAGTGTTTTCATCGCTTTGCCAACCATGGAAGCAAACCTGCGCGCTCGTTTGGAACGAATGACAGCTGAGATCGGTTTCGGCCCATACTCCGATACACCGCCTCCTAAGACGGCACTGGCAGACGACCCCGAAGCGCCGCCCATTACCGGACGCCAGCACTGCTCTCGGAGACATGCTGCACGGCTGCCTCGGTTGGTCGTGAGAACGTGCCGACGATGCAGTTCCCAGCTGACGAGGCAACACTCGAACGGCTGCCACTCTCAACGGCAACCGGCGATGGTCAAAAGCACAGAAATATTCACGTTTTCGGCACTGCGCATGGCGAAGAAAACGGAACCACGCAACTACGAGCAGACGAGCTGTCGGTGAGACCGGAAGTGCTAATATTATTGTTTGTTCGGTGTTTTTAACGCGATAACAGAATATAAACATACATATTATCTACTTATTGAACTCAAAATTAACAACGAAAGTGATAATGAGGGTGTTATCGTGATTATAACATCAGCCAATGGTGGAACTGCCGACAATCGCGTCATATTTTGCGGACTAATACATCATTTGTCGAGAGAAGAGGGAGCGATTTTCAGCTGACTTTGAGAATTTATTGTAAATTCCAGGCCGTGCGCATCGCTATATTTGGCTCGCGTGTTCTCGGGAGCCTCGACTACCGATCGGCAGCGCTTTTTGAGCATGCTCGAAAAGTGTTGCAGGGCCCTTTTAAGGACAGGAGAGAGAGAGGGAAGCAGGGTGGGAGGACAGGTCTTTCGATTAGGAATAAGGTAGTGTTGCCGGTATCAGAGGTAATCGCAGCTGCCGCCTAGAGAGTACTTTATTCGAAATATGCTGTTTTGAAATCCTTTCAACACGGGTGCTGCTTAGCACGTGCTATTTTAGATGCGAAGTATCTTATGGCGGAATTCAATCCGGTGGTGGTGGTGGTGGTGGTGGTGTGCGGCGTGACCACCCTTACTGCGCATGCGCATACCCTCTCCCTCTCCCGTCACGAAGTATCTTATGGCGGAGTTCAATCCGGTGGTGGTGGTCGTGGTGGTGGTGTGCGGCGTGACCACCCTTACTGCGCATGCGCATACCCTCTCCCTTCACCTTACCACTTACCCTCTCCCCTCCCCCTCTCCACCTCCCCTCCCAGCTTCTCCTTTCCCCCTCTCCACCTCCCCTCCCAGCTTCTCCTTTCCCCCTCTCAACTTACCCTCTCCCCTCCCCCTCTCCACTTTCCCTCCACCTCACCACTTCCTCTATCCTCTCCCCTTTCCACTCTTCCTCTGAAACGCGGGCTAGACATACCGAAATTCTGTCCTGCGCAACGCCGCGATGAGCACCAGCTCATGCGCGTCCCCTTCCCCCTCTCTCTCTCCTCTCCTACGCTGCCCCCCTCTCGCACGCCTGCCGACTGCGTTCGCCACTCGCCCTGTGAGAATTAACGGCCAGGCTAGAGGGTAGACAAGACGCGCGTAGCGTTCCTCTTCGCGTTTCACGACGCGAGGTCGGTAGCATGCCCAAAGAACGCCAACGGAACGCGATCGTGCAAGTGCTCCGCCTTCGCATCGCCTTATGGTCTCCTTTAGCGGGAAATGGTGTAATTCTTTTAATGCGCCGCTGCATTCCGCCGTCGCATTTGGTGCGCGGGCGGAATAAAATAAAATAGACAGATAGCAACTGGCTGCGGCGATGACTCGTTATCGCTCAAATAGCTCGATTAAACCAAAGCTCTTAAGTAAGTTCTGCGGAATTCCACAAGGTGGCGGAAGTGTTACGAAAAGAATAATCGTGAATCACCCGTTTGTAGACAGACACCGTGAGGAAACCCATCGGAATTTAGGAAGTAAAGCTTTGTGTTGAACAAAAAAATCGCTAAGCCTGCTCTAAGCCGCGCAAGATTTGAAACAAGCGATACTGGACGATTCTGAAGACTGATCTTGTAGCGTCTAGATTGATTCAAGGCCTTAGTTATGTGCTGAAGGTTCTGTTACTTCTGGATATTTGCTAGGCTTTCGCTTTAGCAAGGCTGTTTCTACATTGATACTCAACGCAGAAAGGTCCAACTTAAACTACAGACAGTCACAGACACGACATGGTTGTCCAAATTCGAGAGACAGAAACTCACGCTGAAACCAAGTGTTCGCACCTCTCACAGATCTACGGGCACTTGTTCGTTGGCGTAGGCCTTCCATCGTTTCGGGATCTTCTCGTAACCGCCGTTGTTTTCTCGTTCCCTAGTATTCTCTCGTTGCACGTACTCAGGGTCTTCGGCTCGCTGCCGTCTCTTCGCAGCCATTTGTTGGGCTAACTGTTACCTTCTTCCTTTTTAGTTGACCGGTGGTGAGCAGTGGAATTTAGCTGATTTCTGTGGCACATACCCGTTTTTCATGGTGGTAGGTTTTTCGATCGACACAAAAGAAACAATTTTCTCAACAGATTCACTGGTGAAAGTCGACTTGGTCCGCGGATTGTACTCCGGACATAATGCAAATGTTTTGGTATCGAGTTCAATACCAGAACTACGATGCATCTTGCTTGAACTAAGAAGCTTTCCATTCTAAGAAATATGTATGAAGTTCCTGATCGTTTCTTTCTACCAACGAGTGGTTGGCAAGTAACTCTTCCAAATAAAGCTGTCCTCACTTCTGGCAGCTCCGTTGTCCTCATCAGCCGGGGGGGGGGGTAACAAAAAGACGTTAGAGAACGTGATGCTACTCGCTCTCAAATAAAAAAGAAAGAGTACTAGACGCGAACAAGAATAGAGTTTGGATCCGCGCTTGCGTAAGCGCTCCGTGTGCCTGGTTAGCCTTCCGCACTGAGTTGTACTTGTATGTCATTCAAATCATTAAAAGAAACTCGCGTGGTGTAGTTTTACTCTACAGTGCATAGCACTCACGCATCACGGTCAAATGCCTATAGATGAGACATCGACATCTGGATGCTATTATTGACAGGTTGGCAAAGTTAAAATCATCTTAGGTATTCATAATGGTACAGAGCATCCAAGGCATCTTTGCAAATCATCCATGTTAAGCCCATTGAAAATTAGCCCACCTGTCATTATCGTAGTCTACAACAATGAGGGAATGTGTTTCATTATAATGGTGGATATTGTGGTGGGCATGTTTCAGGCAGTGGGGGTGATCAGTACATCTCTGAGCAAATGAGAATCCTTCGCTTCTGTGCTATTTGGTTAACCTGAACTGGGATTCAAAGAAAGCAGGTCATCCCATGAACAGATGCGCAAGGTAGGCTCCACCTGCGACCCCAGAGGAGGCTTAGTGTCTGCAGCCAATAATTGGAACTTCTGTACCCTTTCGATCCTCGTTGAGACTATAAAGTGAACGCAAATACATGGGTTTCCAATTATCTTAGGGGCGTGCGGGGGACACCTTAAGCGGGATCGCTTGCACATTCAGTACTGCACACAAACACCTCCCTTGTATGCGCCATGTGTACTAAATGCCCCACAATTATAATGGAAAACATTCCATGATAATGTTGAATTATGGTAAAGGATGATGTATAAATCTTAAATAGCGAAGAAGACTGGTATTTAGAGGTTTCGTGCAACAACCCTTCAAAACTCCTTTGTACTGCGTACTTGGAAGCCCTTGTCGGATCAACCACCTGTATTGAAGAGCCGGATAGTTTTTTGTTAAATTGTAGCTAACGGGGCCTCACGATCATTATACGCTCTTTGATCTCGTGCATATTGCCGCGGGTCATACTGTCATGCAAATTGGCATTGACAATATTGCTACATTGCTGCGTACACGCGCTACAATCTAACAGTCCATTTGATGCGCAGTTTATCTGTAGACTTCTTTTTTTCCCTGCAATTGATAATCCTTTATGCATGCTTATTAACATTCACCACTCCTGTCTGCCATACTTAGGACATCGATAGCACTAACAAGTAAAGAAATTACCGAATCCAGCCATCTCTCGATTCTCTTTCATTGGCCGTAATACCGTAAAGACCTCTGTGACTGGGTCATAGTACCATCACCGCGGCATTCGAGAGCACGGCGCCCTCTGACGATGTTTACGAGAGTACCCCACGTTTGAGAAGCTCGTTGAGTTCGAACTTATGGATGCATAAACAGGCCATCAGTCCAGGTCGGCAACAGGCATTGGTAAAAAAAAATGTAAAAATACTGTGCAACAGGAATCATGAGGTATAGATAGCTTTACATACACGCAACTGTTATACGAAAAACAATATGGAGAAGTCTTAAGCGACGCGTTGGACTTCAGTGGCATAGTGCTTGACTGGCCGAGTTGCCGCATTATGAAATAGGAATGACAGACAGCTTACGGCGCACAATTGAAAACGGCAGGCGCGGCGACGTGTCGTTTTCGCTTGTTCTGTTTCAGCGTTGTTGCATTCCTCTTTTAGAAAAAGGAAATCGTCAACTACCTGCTTGTAGCCGAAGCCACAGGAAAATCCGTGTATATTTTTCACTAAGAAAGCTAATTAATTGCCGGAAAGTTTGTCCTGTTCCGGGGATTGAAACCAGGACTAACGCATTTGCTTTAAGCTAACGAGGAAAATATCAACGGGTAGCCCAAAGGAGAATGAATCGAGGACGCGAAGCACGCGGACTCAGAATATTGCAAATGCTACCTTTCGTCACCATCCGGGATTCCGCAAAAGTCATTTCCAATATTCTGTGTCGATCCTATTCGAGTTGCCGACCAATTCGCCCTCGCGCTGTCAATTGCAATCTACCTGTTTCGCTCAATAAGAAGAGCGACCGTCCCTTAAAGGCGTTGGCCCCGGGTCTGGTCCCCGGACGACGACCGATTTCTATTTGCCCTTCATAACGCTCGCCCCACCTTGCAGTATTCTGCAGAACTCTTCTGAAATATCCACTTTTAGTCTTCTATGTAATGTAATTTTAGAAACCATATGCGTGCTTAGTATTTTCCCCTGTGTCACATTAAATGTCCAAAAAACCGTAAAACAGATGTAGAGAACACTCTGATAGAGGCTCTTACTACCGTTATATAAACACTTATAATCGTAGTTGTTGCGGCTAATGGAGCTCCGGCTTTCGTCGACGTCACGGTTGTCAAGGTCGTGAAAGTGCACTTAAGGTAGTCATTCATGACTATGGTCTTGCTGTTTGTACTCACTGTACTGATAGCGCAGTGTCTTTTTCATTCACTCTAACGACCTTGGTTTGGCCGGTGTAATTGTGGCATCATCTTCAGCCCTTTAGTTATGAATAAAGCAGAAAAAACTCGTGTACGAAGAATTACTTCATCTCAACGTTGCCGTCCCTCATGTGCACATAATGAATACATAAACACTCGTTATGGCGGACCTTATAGTAATATTTACGTTCCGGATAATAAAGCACTAAAATCTAGACAATAATTCCAACTGACCTCTTGTTGTTGTAGTCGGAGTCGTTCGTGTGGTAGTTGGCCGTGGCGTGGGTGTCGTGGGCGTGGGTGTCGGCCTTCTGGTAGTTGGTCGTGGCGTGCGAGTCGTTGTAGTCGGAGTCGTCCGTGTGGTAGTTGGCCGTGGCGTGGATGTCGTCGTACTCGGAGTCGGCCGTCTGGTGGTTGTCCGCGGTATGGGACGTGGTGTAGGAGTTGGAGGTGGTGGCGTGGGAGCCGTAGTAGTACTCGAGGTCGAAGGTGAAGGAGTCCCTTGTGGCGTGGCAGCTGGTGTACTCGGAGTAACAGCAGGCGTATGGTAGGGAGTGGCATCCGTGCTCACTTGGTGAGGATCAGGCGACGCATTGGTTACAGACATGGTTGTCATATTATCAACCTTAATCACAGGTGGGCGTGGAATTGGGAAAGAAGGTCCGGAACCGCCTCCTCCTCCACCTCCACCACTTCCACCCAAAGTGTCGTCGTTCCTGTCGTTGACATCTTCAAGGCCTAGTGAAAAAAGATCCATGCAGCGATTAGGCGTGAACGGGAGGTGCAGAAAGAAAAGGAAGCAAAACCCATTTTCTTATGGCACCCTTCATACGTTCTGTATTGTTTGCACACTTATTTCTTTGAAATGTTACGTGCGGAACGCTCAACGCTGCTCCTTTCTCGCTTTTTAGTATTGTGAGGAAGAAGATCGACACACCCCGTCCGCTGGCGCGCACTGACAGTTTGCTCCTGGCTACACCGTGCCTGCTGCTGCTACGATCGTCGCTGTCGTTGAGTACCTCAATAAAATCTCGCAACGGCTCAAGGTGCCGACGCTGTCGGAGGGCTTGACAAAAAGTCGAGAATGGTAGTGATCTACGGACCCGTTCGTTATTCCGACGCCATATGCAGGATATCACTATAAAAAAAATGACTGATATTGCATACCAGTACTATAACAGCACTTGCATACACTGCCTTTACACAAGATTACTTGGTGGCTTTCATATGTTGACGCAATCTGCGAACCTTGTCCAGTGAATATTGACTAGCGCAATTACTCAAATAGTTAGAAGGCATCAACGAGGACGTCACTGGCCTTAGCGAGGTGAGCATACCAGGCGAGCATATATATTACTGAATAATGGGTGCGTCCTCGCTACATAAGGCACCTTGAATAAATAGAAAATAAAGATCAGGGCGCGGTGTTTCTCACTCAGAATGACACCGCAGACATCGCACAAGGTCATCGATGTGTTGTACAGTATGAATGAAATGTGAGCAAAACTAAATCTGAAATAGTTAACTTAAAGGAACATAAGAACGCGCTCCAACTTCCAGTATTGTTAACAAAGAAGAACAATGTTAGGATGATGTCGAATTAGCATTGAAATAATTACTTTTTCAGAAAAAGCAATTGGTAACTATGATGCAGGCTCAAGAAATATTAAAAAATAGCTGTTATTCGAACTGTTCGAATGAAACTAACTACCTGTAACGAACAGCTTCTTTCGAAAGTCCGAAAATATGAAGTGGACATGGAAAAGGCCCCAAAGCAGACAGAAGTAGCCGTATAGATTAAATAGTGCATTGCAACCCTGGCATAAAAATGTTCGCGCAGAAATACTGACGGAGGTTAACAACTAATTAACGGAGGAACCTGAATAAATTCCGAACAAAAAAGAATAAATATAAGATTGCCCTTGAGAATAAGTGCCATGGCTCAGAAAAAGTAGAAATAACGATACAGAGGGGCGGAAGGAAAACGTAATTGACTGATTTTGGTTGCAGTAATAGAAATTTGAGGTTAGGTAGCTAGGCAAAAAATATGCTTACCTAAAGCACTAATGTTTCATAGAAACTATGGCTGGTGAAAGTCACCACCTCAAAGAATAAAACAGTACTTGTTCAAGTATTGAAGCCGATCAACATTATGAAACTCAGTGACATACATGACTAGGACGCTAAACAGTTGAAAGCAGCAGTGAAAAAGGTGGCCCGGTCAAATCGGCTAAAAGGAAGCTCTGTACAGGCAGGACCAACATTCACACCAATAGGCCAGGCAGCGTCATTATATATTTTGAACAATAGTGAAGGTTGGCTAAGAGTTATTCTTTACAGCATAGTTTGAAGAAATACCCCCATGTTGGCGAGAAATCAAAGTAGAACACGACACGGTAGTTCTAAGTTACACCTACCGATGAGGGCATCAGGCTGTACGGGATACTGCGTCGAATAAACGGCGGGAGAAGGCAGCTTGAAGGCAGGAATTATCAAAGACTGAGGTGACTTTGAAGTGTATGACTCTTGCAAAAATCTAAACGCGATATCTTCAGAATATCTTATATGAATAACGGTATATTACAGTGGGTCTCACTTCCTTTGGTCCCAATATGTACCCCTAGATGCGTTTGCAGGGTACGCACGCTGGGTGGATCACGGGAGTATCAGCCTTTTAAGGGGGAACGGCGCATCTACAAGGATGGATGCCAGTAGGAAAGGAATGTAACGGCAGTCCTTTGGTCGGCTTATTATGGCGGTTCTACTACAGTTTGGCATGGATAAATGCGAGAAAATTAGGGACGGTGAGGCCTCACAGCGTCCTCACGCCGGAGAAACTGACGGAGTGGCGTCGACAGCAGAAAACGCCAAAATAACAAGCCACAGCTGGACCGTTTAAAAGCGGAGCTTGCGCCCAAAGACTGTACGGACAAAAAAGTAGCTTGAGTATTCTAATGATAATGATTTGTAGAAGGAGAAAACAGGCACAGCATGTTGAGACGCGGAGCAATTGGCTCATTCTTGATCAATTGTTGTAGAAAGCTAAACGAGAGACGCAGCAGTGTCGTTGTAATGGAAGCGGTAAGTCACAATAAAATCTTCAGATTACATTTAAGAAACGTGCTGAAGAAAATGCGACCTTTACTCTCCGCCTGAACGCGCAACAAATGAGTGACTTCACGACTTCGTCGTGACCGGATGTTGACTCTCGGGTGCGGTGCTCCCGGTCTCACCTAAGAGAAGTGAACATACTCTTACAGCATTGTCCAAATATAATGCTCATCGATGGCTTCGTTAACTTCCCAATTCATTCAGCATGATTTTTCATATAGGAGATTTTTCAACATGCACTTCTCAGGCGTAAAATTGATTGATATTCGTGTCAGCATCCTTCTGAAAATAAAAGCACTGCCGTGTAAAATGCAAATATTATTGGTTATCAACATTTCCACGAGCATATCTTGTGATGCAGCCCAGAGGTTTTACTGAAACCATGACATTTTCATGCAGCTGATTTTTCGACGTCGCACTGCCATTATCTTAGGTAAAACAGCTGCAACTATCTTTAGGAGCCTCGCCATCAGTACTTTTGCTGCAGGGTAATTGCACTTTGGAAGCAACTGAAGAACTCAGTGCGCTCGGTCCTGCGTTATAGTGTGTGGTTAGGGTGGTATGTGCTCAAGCAATGAGCATTCGAAGCTTTCTCCCACTATGGGCAAGATAAGTGGAATTGTCGCAAGGTAAAATAGCCAGCAGCCGCGAATATCAAAAATACCCCAAGTAAAACAGACTAAAATTGTTAGTGGTTGAGACGTGATTTGTTCGACAAGTCTCTGACCGACGTCACATCTCTGTCTGCATGCAGATATTCTAGAGCCGCAGCAGGGATAGAGCAGAAAGTCGAAATGATGCGGAAGGGGGGAGGGGAGATGGTGGTGTGAACCAAATTTAAAGGTAACGCTGCCTTTTGAAAGGTCTTATCTCTATAGAATATATGGGTCACTTATCAAGGGGATTTTACGTGAAGATTCGAGAAACATATGGGTGCTAATCTTCAGAATGACTGAAATATTGATACGTATTCTTAAAGATAGTTTTTCTTACAGGGTTATGTTTTAACAGAGGGTGACCACGAGGGGTGAATCATGGAGAAATGCTTTAAACCAGTCACGTCTGTGCATAGGAAGAACATAGTTATTACGAAAATAAAAATAAACATGAGACGAAGACTGATGTGTGGCAGGGACGCTATTGGAAGGTACGCGGGCCGCTTGTTTTAGACCCCTTATCTAGAGATATTACTTTTTAATACATACTGCGTACACGCAGTCAACGCAGGGTGTATAAAATGCATCATTACCTAAATAAAGTAATACGGCACTTTAAGTTGTAGCAATGCAACTTTAATCAGTACTAGGAAAAAAGCCAATGAGAACTAACAGACAGTCATGCCAAGGAAAGTATAGGGAATGTTATTTCTAGTCATTACGACATAAACGATGATAAATTAAAGTAGACGAAAACATACTCCATTTACTCGAATCTAGGCCGGCCTCCATTCTAAGCAGACCCCTGAAATTCGCAAGGCCAGACAAAAAATCATTTTACTCGATACTAAGCCAACCCCCGCCCCCCTCCCCTTTCGCACATCGTTGTCTCAAAAAAAACATCGGCTTAGGTTGGAATAAATACGGTAACTTGCCACCAGCAGAGACCGAACCTGCAACCTTCCAATAACTCGTCCGATGCTCTGCCAATTGTGCTACGGCGGCGGTCAACCTCTCGTACAATTTATTGGATATATATCTGCATTTAAACAAACCAGTGTTCGCGGGATCGAATCCCGGCCGCGGCGGCTGCATTTTCGATGGAGGCGAAAATGTTTGAGGCCCGTGTACTTAGCTTTAGCTGCACGTTAAAGAACACCAGGTGGTGAAAATTTCCGGAGCCCTCCACTATGGCGTCTCTCATAATCATAGTGTGGTTTTTGGACGTTAAACCCAAGATATTATTATTATTAAACACACCAGTGTTAATCAGCGCCATTCGTAGCCATGACGGTGAGCGTGGAGCACTTTTTCTGCCTGCTGACGTCACATAGCACATCAGCTGTTTAGGGGCTCGCAGCTGACAAATAATACCTCGCATACCACCTGAAGGCTTAAGTCTCCCAGAGTCTGCCTTGCTATGAATGAAATAAATAAGGAAAATATTAATGGCTCGTTTTGAGAAATAGCAGACAATTCGTTGTAACATCCCCTATACTTTCCTTGGTTTGGTTTTCTGCTAGTTCTGATTAATATTTATTGATTATTGATTAATAAATCTAACAAAGAAAAACGAGCCCTTAAAATTACGCTTCATTGGTTCATTTAGGTGCAAAGGGCACAACACGACATTTGCAAAGGCAAGTTGTTGCAGTCTTTAGCGGTGCGCGGAAAGAAATAGCATATAAACAAATTAAATTGGTCAAAATGGGGGATTAGAGCATTTTTGTGACATTGGCGAGTAGGTCCCGTCTTTAGTGAGCATACAAACGCACATTGCCAGTACGAGTGACTGCTTTCAGTAACTAAAAAAAAATTCACATTGCCTAAGTTTTTTTCGACGCACTTCAAGTGTTGGAAGTTTATTTGACCACTTTGGTTTTGTAGGAAGATGCAATTTTGAAAATTTATTACAAACAATCCGGAAAGCCCGTCTGAACCCTTCACGTTTACGTTATATTGTGCGTATGGGTCCAGCCAATAATGGCGAACTTCAGCGTCGGTCGATGCAGCACGAGGCGAGTAGTTGATTTAACTAATTTGCTCTCAATACTAGATATAAGCTTTACTTTAGACTTTCGTGACATTGAGGCCTTTAAATATAGTACATCAAGCGCTGGACTCCCTTTTCGTGAGGCTATTGTAGAAACAGAGCCAGCGCCAGACCGTCGTGTCGCAGTAGTATACAGGAATAATTCTTACTGCTGTCCGTCATAAGTACCACGACTACCAGGCCAATGAACATGAAGACAAGAACGGCCACAACGATCGTGAAGCAGTACAGCGGTGCCGATGAACCTCTGAAATGAGAAAGGTGATAAAACCTTAAGAAAACAGCAAATCCCATGCAACGTGTGGATCGATGAAATGCGAAGCTGTCAGCAAGGAGCTCCATACACCGTATTGCTTGACTTTGAGACAAGCCAAGATATTCTTGTCATGGCAAGTCATTCACCAACGCATGCTTTTCGTGCAATTACCTTCTGGCGCATTTGTTACATGCTAATGAGACGATCGGGATGGCTTCATGGCGCTTAAATCACTTCTGTTTTTCATCTTCTGATAGACATGTATGCATGGCATGTACATTAACGTCATCGCCTGTTACTCATGTTAGCCAAGCCCGAACGTGATACTGCGCATATTTTAGTACACAGCAAGGTAATGAAACGAACACTATCACAACAGGGTGGTGCCTTGTCGTCAATGTCATGACATACGAGGCATGTATCTCATTTCATGACATAAAATTCATGTTTTTCATACACTACTGTGAGGTCACGCCAGTTTTTTGGTATATGCCATGTTTATTAATTGAGTACGAGCGTTCCAACACCAAATCATGTAAATCGTGACGAATACGACGTGTATAGCATGATATTGATATTATGACGTCTAAATATGTATATATGTTCGTGGTGCACTCATGAAGTACCTTGAAAATTTTTGCATGTATCAAATTATTGAGTAATTACATGTCGGTCATACGTGTGTAGAGCACACATCAGAAAACGACTCGACACGTCCGTCTAGCGCCGAAGCCTAAAACCAACTAACTCTTTCTTTATTTTCCTGCCCCTCGCGCCAGCCTTGCTGCCGCGCCGCACGAGGTCACGTCCGACCTCTTCTTTCTTCACTGCGCCATCCCGTCGATGTCGGTGGCGCTACATAGCTCCTTCCCCTAGAGAGCAGCATGGTCTGCGAACGAAATCAGCACTTCCAAGAAACTCTGCGGATTGAAGTAGTGTCCGCAGCGACGGGAACGGAGACATGTGGAACTGGATTGAACCAGGCGACTGTGGGAGTCGTCTCACAGTAGGCTGGCTTCAGGCGCTCCAGAGCGATGGTTTCAGGTTTGCCATGAACATCTACGACATATGTCGACTCGCGTTTCTCCAGGACCGGAAAGGGCCCGAGGTAGTGTGGGTGGAGAGCAGGCCGAAGAGGTCCAAAGCGCACGAAAACGTGGGTTGCATTGGTCAGGTCGGATGTAATGTATGGTGTGCGGTCTGGAGGAGGACGTGTCGGACAGGGTTTAAGATCCCGGAAGAGGTCCCTAAGAAGGTGTACGTATTCGTGAGTAGACAGAGCTGCCGAGGGTGGTTCTGGGGAGAAGAAGTCGCAGGGCAGACGGAGCGGAGTGCCGTAGACGAGCTCCGCGCTCGAGCACCCGAAGTCCGATTTCAAGGCGCAGCGGATACCCAGAAGTACCAGTGGCAGACGTTGAACCCATTGCTATGGCGTGCCATGGGCCATCAGTGCTGCCTTGAGCTGTCGATGGAAGCGTTCTACGAGGCCATTGGTCTGGGGGTGGTAGGCAGCCGTGCGAAGACGATGCGTGCCAAGCAAGCGTAGGAGTTCGTGAAAGAGGGCAGACTCGAATTGCTGTCCTCTGTCAGTCACGATCTTGGTAGGGCATCCGAAGCGGGCAACCCATGTTGTGACGAATGCTGCTGCGACGGTTGCAGCAGAGCTGTCTGGAAGCGGGGTCGCTTCTGGCCATCGAGTAAATCTGTCGACAGCTGTGAGCAGGTAGCGAAATCCGTCACACGGTGGTAGTGGTCCGACGATGTCGATGTGGACAATATCGAAACGATGGTCAGGCTGGAGAAACTGGCGTGTTGGGGGAACAGGGTACCTGTGGACTTTGGCACGTTGGCAGGGTGTACATGCACGTACCCAGTCGCGTACGTCCGCGTTCATCCGGGGCCATACGTAACGCGATGAAACAAGGCGTTGCGAGGCACGAACGCCGGGGTGAGCGAGCTGGTGCAGCGTGTCGAAAAGCTGCTTGCGTAACGTGCGAGGGACAAATGGTCTGGGTGTGCCTGTAGAAGTGTCACAGACGAGGTTCGCGCCATCAAGCAGGATATCGTGCAATCGCAGTGCTGTTTTAGATGAGCGCAGTTGTATGAGATCGGGATCATTAGCTTGGTGTGCTGCGAGCGTCGGCACATCCAGTGGCGCAGGAGTTGCAGGTGATGTCACGGCGTCCACGCGGCTGAGAGTGTCAGCGGGTATGTTCTGGTCGCCGCTGACGTGTCGGATGTCGGTGGAGAATTCAGATATAAACAAGAGATGGCGGATTTCTCGTGGCGTGTTCGTCGACGACTCTCTGCAAAGCGCATATGTCAACGGCTTGTGGTCCGTGAAAATTGTAAATGGTCGACCTTCGACGATATGTCGAAAGTGTCGGAAGCGGCGGTAAAAGTTAACCATGCCGAGGAATTGCCGCAGCTTCGTGATCGTTGTGGGCCTAGGGAAGCTCTGGACTGCTTCGATTTTTGATGAAAGTGGGCGGATGCCACTGGTGTCCAGGTGATGCCCGAGAAAGACTAAGCTAGTGACACCAAACTCGCTTTTCGAGGCGTTGATGACGATGCCGTGGTCAGATAGTCGTTGTAGCAGACAACGAAGGTGTTGTAAATGCTCTTCCACAGATTTGCTGGCCACCAACAAGTCGTCGACGTAGGCGAAAACAAAGGGTAGACCACGCGTGACTGTGTCAATGAAACGTTGAAAGGACTGAGCGGCATTCCTGAGACCGAACGGCATTCGCAAAAACTCGAAGAGTCCGAATGGTGTTGTAATAGCCGTCTTGGGTATGTCTGATTCGGCCATGGGAATTTGGTGGTAGGCGCGGACAAGGTCAGCCTTCGAAAAGATTTTGTCACCGTGAACAGCGGCAGCCAAATCCTGTATGTTGGGTAACGGGTACCGATCCGGAATGTCTTAGTGTTCAGAGATCGGTAGTCTGCGCATGGCCTCCAGTCACCCGATTTCTTGGGCACCATGTGGAGTGGAGCTGCCCAGTTACTTGCGGACGGGCGAATAATTCCCAATTCCAGCATATGTTCAAATTCTGCACGTGCAACCTTGAGTTTGTCCGGAGCAAGTCGACGTGGCCGGAAGAAAGCAGGAGGTCCGACAGTAACGATGTGGTGACGTACGTCGTGGCACACTGGTTTTTTCCAATTAGGCGGTGCGGTGATGTCAGGGAATTCTCGTAGCAAAGCCGCGAAGGGTTCATTGTAAACCGTAGCACAAGAGAGGGCTAAATCTGTGGTTCCCGGCGCAGCAATGCCTTTCACCGAGAGGTAAGTTGTCGCGTCTAGGAGACGTTGTCGCTTGACGTCGACAATGAGGCCATGGTCGGTGAGGAAATCAGCACCGATAATGGCAGAAGGAACGTCGGCGACCATGAACAGCCAGCGAAACGGTCTTCGTAGTCCCAGGTTGAGGGTGAGCGACCGTTGTCGAAATACTGGAATCCGCGTTCCATTCACAGCTTGCAAGTACAGCATGGGAGTAGCGGTGCGATCCATTCGTGTAGCAGGAAGAATGCTGACCTGTGCGCCTGTGTCAATTAGGAAGCGTTGCCCAGTGACCTTGTCGTTGACATAGAAGAGGCGACATGGGGTAGGCCTGTGACCGCTTGTCGCCGCTAGCGGTCGGCCGGACAGTTTTCCGACCAGGTGCAAGGGAGGAGGCAGTGACGCGCGCTAGCGCCAAAACGGCGGTGGTACCAGCAGATGTCAGACTGCTGTGATTCACTGTTGCGCTGGCTCTCGATGGATGGGAAGCGTCGATAAGATGGAGAACGGCGACGTCGACGTGAAGGAGGAGAAGCGCTCCTACGAGTAGTGGCAACCAGAAGCTTCTCCAATCTGTCGCATAACTCAGCGACGGAAACGATGGTGATTCTGGCTCGGACCGCTTTGTCAGTGAAGGGCTGACGGCGTGCGATGCTGAAGCCGGAATTGCAGCTGCAACCACTGGAAGTGGATTGGCAACTTCCATAACCTTGTCAGCCAATGTAGAGAGTTCTGACAAATTCTGGGTTGAAGCAGTTGCCAGCACCATCTGGACTTGGGTGGGCAAGCGCTGAAGGAATAGCTCACGGACGAAGGTGCTGTCCGTAGTGGAAACGCGTGGGCCGAGCAGATTAAGGAATCGACGCAGTAGCTGGCTTGGTCGTTGATTGCCGAGTTGTTCGATTGAGAGTAGCTGTTGCAACCGTGTGCGTTCTGACACAGCCGTGCGGTCCAGTATAGCAGCCTTAATTACGTCGTAAGGCGACTCTGGTAGGTCGTGCGCGAACGAATGGAGAAGGTCGGAAATCTCGTCGATGACGGCCGCTGGAAGCGCGTCGACCACTAGGAGATACTTGCGAGTCTGGGACGTAATCCGCGACAGTTCAAAACGTGCCTCTGCTTGGATGAACCACGCTGAGGGGTTCCGTTCCCAGAACTCTGGCAGTCGGATGGTGTTCGAAATAACCGCAGCGGTTGAAGAGGTCTCGGCGTTGGCCGAGTTGGTCGAGGCTTGCTGGCGTTCGTTGCCGGTGGTTGACATGGCTCCACGTCTTTGTGTTTCGTGTTGCACGTTGTGATCAGGCACAAGTTGCTACTTGATCCAAACGTCCGGGTCACCAATTTGTAGAGCACACATCAGAAAACGACTCGACACGTCCGTCTAGCGCCGAAGCCTAAAACCAACTAACTCTTTCTTTTCCTGCCCCTCGCGCCAGCCTTGCTGCCGCGCCGCACGAGGTCACGTCCGACCTCTTCTTTCTTCACTGCGCCATCCCGTCGATGTCGGTGGCGCTACACGTGTTTCATGCGCATGCGTGCATATATATGCCAGTGTATACCATGCGCGTCCTGTCATTTATGTTTATCATACTCATGCCAATTTCTGCATATATCATGTCATGGCGGCGGCATCCACGTGAGCTCTAAAATATGCCATGCAATCGTAAAACATGCATGACAATTTTCATGGTATGTCCTGCAGTGCATGTTCCTTAGAGTGTCATCTCTTCGCAAGCCAATTTTGGTGTGCATAAACTCATTGAAACGCCATAAAGAGCAGAAAACCATGTTGTGTGATGTGTTGTGTGTTGTGTAGGGTGTGTGAGGCATATAATATGCACATCTATATTTTCATGTTACGAGTTGCAATCTATGTGGGTTCTACATACATGTCATGCCATATATACTTTGCTATGCGTATGAACGGCCGCGATAGCGGGATGATCGTGTCGTATAAAGTGTGGCGTACATGACATGCATTTAATGATTTTCATGTTACGGTCTGCCATTTATGTTTGCCATGTATACTTTGCTATGCGTATTAGCTTAATTAAATGGTTACGCGAGCGGGAAGATAGTGTCGGATAAATTATAGCGTACATGGAAATGCATTTAACGATGGTTATGTTACGATCTGCCATTTATGTTCGTGATACACTCATGTCATGGGATACAATTTCGGTGTATATCACGTGAGCGTAACGGCCACGACAGCACATAGTAGTAGGTGGCTAGATAGATAGATAGATAGATAGATAGATAGATAGATAGATAGATAGATAGATAGATAGATAGATAGATAGATAGATAGATAGATAGATAGATAGATAGATAGATAGATAGATAGATAGATCTAAAAGTGGCTAAGCTCACTAAGTAACGCTTCGCATTTCACAGAAGACTATTTTCAACAGTGAGAGGCATTGATGCATCGTTAGTGATTATTCTCAAATCATAAACGCTGTAGTTTCCAAGTTCTAGCTTACGCGCGAGGAAAAGGTGCACACGAAAATTAAAGATGAACGTAATATATGAAATCTTAGAAAAAACGAGTGGAATTTACGAAGCTTTTAGGTCAAATTCTTAGACGTCAGCCATTCTGCCTGGCCAGAGAAGTGTTCAGCACCACTGTACTCTGAAAAATTATATTAGTAGCAATTCTTCAGCCATACGTTTTTCTGAGTACGGGCTTAAATTTGCAGAAGCGAGAGGCGTTCGCACATACAGGCAATGCTTAGCAACTCAGATTACGCATCAGGTGTTTAACTCTACAGGTCGCTAGAGTCTGTGCTGGTAGCATCAAACCTGTCATGTGTATCAAATCTGTGATGTGTATTATAAGGTCAGTGCGAGGTCTCGAAATACCGGTATTTGCCGGTACATTTGACACGAGTCAAAAAGACTTGAGAAGCTCCCGTGTTCCGATGACGGAAAATAGGAGAAACATTTGCCCTGTAGTGAGCGCAATGAGGCTGATGATGATCATCACATAACTCGATATAAAACTTGTAAAGAATTCACTGTACCTTTAGCGGAACTTTTAGTGCACGACTTGGCTTCAAGGTATTTATACACAAAAAATGCAAGCAAGGTGGCTTCGCGGAAATACGCAGGAATTTTTTTAACCCGTGGTTCATAACTGGGGGTGCGGGATTACATGCAGGGGTTATGTGCACGCATGAAAATAGTGTATCGATGTCAATCGCACCAAAAAGTTTTCATTCGCAGCTGTGCGTACTCTTCGGGCAGCGGAAGCCTCTAGTCTGCATCTGCCCTGGTGTTGGCGTTGTTTTTCATTTCCATACTGAGCGTGCTTCTTGGGAGGGTCTACGCAGCGGCCGCGTGACACTTTTCTACACATTCGGCCTCATTGATCATCGGCAGCTTTCGGAGAACAGCAGGATCTTGCGTTTCATGGCTGTCATTACGCCAAAACAAAGGAAACGGTGAATTGTGGAGAACCGAACGCCGATCGCGCACAACTGGCCGACGTGCGTGACGATGAGGGGAAGGCACGTGGTGGCAAGCGGTAGGTTCTACTCTGTCTGCGCGGCGCCCTCGTGTTGACACCGCTCGCTGTCGAATATTTATGCGGGAAAGCCACCTTTTGGAAAAAGAAGTCACGCTTTGTGGGGGAAAGTCAACTTCTTGGAAAGTTTCGCGCTGTTCGATGTATCAAGTGTAACGGGTATTTTTGTTGTTTGTAGCCGTCGGTGTTCCTATGAATTGACCTTACAACATTGGCGTGTTCGAAAACAGTTCGAAAGAAAGAATAATTGGATTTTCTCGAGTTCGATATATTCGGGTTGGACAGCATTGTTTTACTGCCTTCGCTTCGAAACCGTCTTCGGCCTGTGATAAGTTAGCATATCGACAACCGAGGTTGCGAATGAAATTGCTGCTGAACTGCGAAGGAAAATATTTGCGAGATGCATACTTACTCGGAGGCAGCTAAAACAAAACGTCGTTTCGTAAAAATATTGCACGCTGAAGCCGCTATAGGCAGAATGCGGCAGCAACTGCCATATACTTACGAGATACCGTGCTCAGTGGCGACTGGCTTCCTGAAATAAGTAAAAAAATGTTTCCATTTATCTGTATTCCCGCAGCGTAGCGGCAAAAAACCTTTAATATTCATACAATAGTAACGCAACAGCGGGTACACTGAATTGCCCATGAGATTTCAAAAATGTACTTGCGGTAATTTACACAGTAAAAAATACACATCTCCCCCTACGGGCACGCATGGTGGCAAGCGAAAGCATCGCGGGGGGTGCGCATCGAGTTTCCGTTTCTCTCATGTGACTTATGAGATGGTGGTTGTCGAGGCGTTTGAATTACCGCTTGCCGACGCTGGCGTTTACGTTCCGCTTCCCCGGCCTTCCTCTGCTCCGCGGCGGTGGCGCTGCCGCTGCAGCTAGCGCCGACGTTGGCGTTGTCCATGGCGTTTCGCACACCGTTGCACAGAGAAAGACTGATGGAAGCACAGCGAACGCGGGCTTTCGCAGCCTCGCTGCTTCGAGATTTGCTTGCCGGCGTTGCCGTTTACGTTCAGCTTCGCGAGCGTCCATAGCGCCGTTGCGAAGGCGAGTGCAACGGGAGCGAGCGCGCGCTGCATTATATACGAGCGCACATCTGTGGCGGAGAGAGAAAAACGGGAGAGAAAAAAACGAAGCGGAGGCAACGCTCAAGCCACCTCCTCCCACGTCCTCGCGGTCACCCGAGGAGAGGGGAAGTGTTGGCGCATGCGCGGTATGGATGCGGACGCCGCAGAACAGAACGTGCCCCGAGCATAAGATGCTTTCGCATCTAAAAGGCAATAGTTTCTTAGTAGCCAACACCGACGAAAATATATTTCCTCACTTCGAAGAGACTCGGAAATACCCTACTCTTCTAGATGAGCTGTTTTGGAAGTGGAAAGAAGCACGGCAAAATTCTCTACTGGCAAAAATGGCTGTCTTCTCATGCAAGACTACTTGTACTTGGATGAAAGACAGCCTGGGCCTCGTGGATGCCAAACATGGGTGTGATTAAGTGCACGCATGCGGCGTTACCATCTGCTCATGCTGCACACAGGAACTGTGCCTGTAGCGGCACTGTACCTAGAACATGGTGTCTCTCGCCAGTTGAATGTGTTCTCCTACAAAAAATTTGGATGACGCGTGCGCGATGTCGGGAAATGTATTCACATCCCTAGAGAAGCACGCCACCATGACACTATCTAAGAGTAAAAAACCCTAACATGTAGCTTGACTAAATTTGTGGCAGGCCTAGATGGTTCATAGTCATAAGTACTGTATAGCACGTATTCAACGACGGATACGGGAAGAGCACTGACACACAGGACAAGCGCTACATGCAATAATCCTATCGATGGCTGTAGGAGTTGCGAGAAGCGCTTGTCGCGTGTCTCATTGCCTTTCCTGTGTCCCCTGACGAATATACGTTAACCAATATTTATCACTAAAACGTGCTTTGAATAATGTAACGTGAGGTGAGTACTTGAAGTGTGCCATGGTAGGATAGGATTATAGATGCCGCATCCGAAGCTATAGCGCAACCAAGACGGAGCAAAGCTAAACACACAACACACATTCAAAGCGTTGTGTGTCTTTCGCTTTGTGCCGTCTTAGATCTTCGATACCTTTGGATGCTATGGATCACCAAAAGCCGGCCGGGACACCTTAGTTGACATCCAGGCCGAACAACGTATAAAGTACGTCACTTACGCCAGGGCTACTGAAGCGAGACTTGTGGATGCTTACTGAGAAGGCAAGTGCTGTTGCTAGAAAGCATGCTGCTCTCGTCAACTTCCGCGATAATTCTTATATCAAGTCTATTCGACCACTGCCTATATGTACCTGAGCAAGCATTAGTGACGCGGGTTTTTTAGTGTTCTCGATCAGCGCGTATGAATACATGCATGAATGTGGCATATGAAGTTTTGCCGGTTCAAAGTAACCAGGCACTTGCGGGCACCCCTACCCATATTGCTCGCATCGCTCGGCTAAATATCTGGGCCCGGAACTGGAACGCTTTCGACGTCTTCGTTTAGCCTTCTAGTTCGAGGTTCGACTTAGCAGATGAGGGCATTAGTGGCGTAGATAAGATCTGCGCTTTTAACAGCGAAGCCGTTTAAGGCGTCGGTAACGTGTAATCCTTCGTGCAAAGCTCTACGGGTGGGTATGCGCCACAGGCACAAAGCAAGTCCCACAACCGAGCGCAGCACGTGCGACCTTTAAATCAAAACTATGCTCAGCGAAGGAGAGCACCTCGAATACGTGAAAAAGAGATAGAAAAAGAGAAATACAGCGATATAAAGAAACAGAAACAGAAAGATGGACAAAATAAAGTGAATAAAGTCATAAAATGTAGAAAGAAACAAAGTGAAAGAGAGAGAAAAAGCAGAGCAAGATATAAAGACAAAGAAAGACAAATAAAGAGATACTAAGAAAGAGAGAGATAGAAATGAAGATAGAGAGATAGAGTAAAAGAGATTGAAAAAAGATAGACAGACAGAAAACGATATAGAAAGAGAAAGAAACAGACACAATATGTGGATAAAAAAAAAAGAGAACAGGGCAGAAAGAGGATGAAAGAAATAAAGAAAAACAAAGAAAGAGAGGGAAAGAAATGGGAGAAAGAAATATAAGGATAAAACGAGCGAGAAACAGAAAGAAATAGTGAAAGGGAGATAGAAAGATATAGAAAGAAACAGATAACAATAGAGACACAAGAAATGGAGAGAATGAGAAAGAAAGCGAAGGAAGAAATCAACAAAGGGAAACAGAAGAATACCCAACGCCGCTCTTCCTTCAGGCTTGGCACCACTTGTGCGAATCTGCCATATTTTTTTCCCTGATAGTGCTACAATCCTCGAACGGATGGGGCAACGAAAGCTTGCCCTACAGAGGCGTTGACTCTAAACTGATGATATATTGGAACATAGAATATTCAAACTTAGAAAACATACAAAATGAGCAAGCACAGATGAGCTGTCGAGGAACAAAACAATGCAAACGAAAATCGGCAGATCCCACGCGCTGTGGGGATCGGTATCATGCGAAGCAGTCAGCGAGTACTCTATGCTGTATTTTATAGCTTTCAGCCAAGCGTTACGTGGTGAATCGACGTGTTTTAGCTGTGTAGTAGTGTAGTAGATGTAGTAGCTGTGTGCACATCGTGGGCTTACGAGGGTCGTCGACAACACTGGCGTTTAAATGATAACCTATGGTGCAACGTAACGTCAGCCCTCACCACGTTAGAGTACGTACGTATCTTTCGTTAATGTATTCCTCCGCCGTGGAGGAATGCTTGAATATAGCTTGCTGAGTCTAAAGCTTGCTGAAGAGCTTCGATTTCTTGAATTCTCCCGATCTGCGCAGGCGTTAGGCTGTCGCGACGGCGTCTTCTATGGAGAGGGTGAGCGCACGCCCTGGGCACCTCTTGATGCTTGTTTTTTTTCCTCTTTTTTCCGCTCGTTTGTGAAAAAAAGTGCTCTGTTACGAATATTACGATTCCCAACACTGTAGGTCGCATGGGAACACGTGGTACTTCACAGTAGCGTCTTTTCACGCGTTCGAGTTGCACAGCGGCACACAGCAGCTTCGCGGCATCACACCGCTAGAAAAAAACCGTCTGTCACACACATGCGCACCAAGAAACCGGACTCAGGCGCAGGAAACAGGAGGCAAGCTGCCCATACGTGCGGTCACACACAAGAAAGACACGAAAAGCACACGAAAGAGCACGCGGGTACGCATAAATCTTGAGGCGACCACATAGTAACACGAACCGGCGTCTGCCTTGTGTACCTAAAGTCACTGTAACGGGAAAAGTACCGCGTTCCTTTTCTCTTCGCCGCCGCGCCCTTTCGGCGGCTTCGCCACATAAATGGTCCAGCTCGCTCGCCTCGCTAGTGTCTCCCGGCCGCAGACGCACGGCGCTTTGGAGGGCGATTGTTTTTATAGGCTCAGGAAAGCGTGCAGCAACATTACGACATCCCGTATCGTTTTGAGACTTCATCGAAAGACTATCGAGGCATCGAAGAATGCCCGGGTAAGGCCCTCTTTGCTATTCCCGGCGGGAAAAAGGATGCCAAACGACGGGCTGTGTGGCTGCACAGAATTACGCGGGAAAAATTTGTTCCCACGACTGATACTGGCACTGTCAGGTAAGCGCTTCATTGAGAATTCGCGAATGTTTCGGGGAATGTTTGCGCCTACCCTGCACTAGTGCAGCTTGTTTCGCGTAGTTGTCGCAGGAGGTTCATGCACAATAACATTTTATAATGTTTCGCGTAAAATTCACGCCTTTGGGTTCACATATAATGATCAGCACGCTATGAAAACTGATTGCTACACATTGGTACTGCCTGACGTGACTGTATGACGAACACAAATAACAGGTGGTAGCATGAAAATAATGACTGATGCTCTCGCGGCCGGTTCGCTTGCTTGATATACACCAAAATCGGTATTCCGTGACGTGACTGTATGACGAACATAAATACCCTGCGGTAACATGAAAATAATGGCATGCATGTCATGTAAGGCATGATTTACATGCCATGCTCATGATGCTCTCGCGGCCGGTTCGCTTGCTTGATATGCACCAAAATCGGTTTGCGTGACGTGACTGTAATGCGAACGTAAATAACAGGTGGTAACATGAAAATAATGGCACACATGTCATGTAACGCATGATTTACATGCCATGCTCATGATGCTCTCGCGGCCAGTTCGCTTGTTTGATATGCACCAAAATCGTATTGCGTGACGTGACTGTATGACCAACATAAATACCGTCATGATTTTCACGTTACCACTTGTCATTTGTGCTCGTCATACAGTCACCTCACGCTATACCAATTTGGGTGCATTTCAAGCTAGCGAACCACCCGCCATCGCAGCATGAGCGTGGCAAGTAAGTCATGCCGTACATGACATGGAAGTCGTGATTTTCATGTTACCACCTATCACTAACGTTCGTCATACAGAAATAGCTCGTCATAAAAGTTTTGGTATATATGCATTTCATTAAACCACCACGAGCGCCCCGAAACCATGTCATGTAAATCACATTTTACATGGCATGTCTGTCATGATTTGCACGTTATAACCAGTCACTTATGTTCGTTATACACTCTTGTCACGCCGTACCAATTTTGTTGTGTATCAAGCTATCGAAGCGGCCGCGATCGCACCCTGAGCGTGGCATGTAAATCATGCCGTACATGGCATTCATGTCATTATTTTCATGTTATCACCTTAATTTAAATTCGTCATACAGTCATGTTACGCCATACCAAATTTGGTGTACTTCCCATTAACGAAGCGGCCAGGACAGCACAAAGTCCGGGGCAGATAGATAGATAGATAGATAGATAGATAGATAGATAGATAGATAGATAGATAGATAGATAGATAGATAGATAGATAGATAGATAGATACAAAGTCACAGAAATTCGCTAAGAAATGCTTTGCATTTAATAAATGCAGACAGCCGAGCGCGTAAATGCCGCGCAGTTCGCATTTCTTTATCGCGTTAGTACGCGTGCGTGCGCATGTAGGCAAGTGAAAATTGCCGCTATTTCTTTCCTAATCAGTCAGAGAACAACGGTATGCTTCATTCGGGGCTGAAAAAGCGCACGCAATGCGTAAAACATGCGTTACTCCACGTGAAATCAACACCGCAGCTTCGGCCGCGCTGGACCAAATATGGCGGCGCGCACGACGGTCGCGGTACTTTTCCCGTTCCAGTGACTTTATGTGTACCGTACTAGCGGCGCCCTCACCCAAAACAGTGTCCGCAACTGTCAACTCAGCCAACCCGCGCTCGCCCATTGACGGCGACGCGACGCAGCGAGCCGCACCTGTTATTTTATGTAGCGGCCGTGGCATATGCATCGAATTTTATTAACCGGGCACAATGTAATTTATTAATCCGATACTACAGTGCTGTCAAGAATAGAAGGCGAGACCCTGCTCTCGCTGCGTCGGTGAGAGAGTTTCGTGAGGTAGGAACAAGAGAGCTCGCAGTATATTTACTCTGCCTTCAAGAACAGAATAATTTCCGTGGTTAACTCAGCGCTACTCTCGCTTCGAGTTAAATACCTCCGGTTAGAGTAACACACTCGATGACCCATCTACGTGCTAGTGGAAGTTGCCGGGCAAGTTAGCATTCACAATTTTACACGGAGGATGCGCAACAGGACTTGGACTTATGAGAAGAAGACCTACACATAACCCTACGTACGTCTTCTTCTGAGTCGCTGACGTGCTGCGCTATTCCGTGTAAAATTATGTACGCATCTCCCTAGAGTTTTGCTTACAAGTGGTGCAACATTTGAGAGCTGGGTCAAAATGTAACCAGAAACTCAGAACGACGCTTCTCTAGAAGAGAGAGCAAATACATATATGTACGCACAAAGGCACATGTGTAAAGAGGTAATAGTTCTGTACATTGTGTAACGTGTGCCCATAACATGTGCCCATTTAGCAGTAATAAAAAATGACGAAAATACGAAAACAAGTTTGGCAACATACTTACCGGCAGTTGACTCAAACGCGGACGGGTAACCGTAGCTACTCTGTTGAAAAGCGGGGTCGTATCCGCTCTGGAATGCGGACTGTTCGTCTGTAAGAAAACACACATTGCTTAGCACTTCCTGAACTTTTAAATTAGACGCCCCTATGTAGTAACAGCCGTACACGTGCGCATGGTGCTGGAAAAAAATAGACGCCTTAGTTTTTCTTCAAGTTTTCAAGTAGACGTCACTATGTGCTAACTGTTATCCGCCTCGTGCGCTGGTATGGTGGCGCCACCACTCGGCTCAGGCGGTTGCACCCTCTTAGGATCCCATGCATTTTGAATGAAGTTTGCGATTCCGCTTCTCTCGACAATACGCTACACCTCTTTTTGCTGCCACCGATATGCCATGCTCCAAGGTGACCCCTCTCTCCACTTTCTTTTCTTTCTTTCGGTGGCTGTAGAGCGCGCGCTGTGCACTGTGCTGTCGACAGCGCACCCGACAAGACCGGCTGGGCTCGTCGCTTTCGTCGCGTCTTCCTTGGACGTTGCAACGTTAGTATTTTGTAAGGCGGTGGCCACTTGTCGGACAATGCGCACTGAGTTCGTTCAGCTGCCATCTTGTCAACTGCAATGTCTCAGACGCCTCAGTTGTGTACTTTTGTCCGTTGGTTGCTGGACAAGATGGCCTCCTGCAAGACCGCGTTTTTCCAAGTCAGCTGTACGTGTAGTTCTCGGCGTCGCAGCAGTTTGATGACGCGAGGAAGTCAACTGGTGCTACATCATGGGAACTGCTGAAGTGACTGCAAGCTTGACGACATTGTGCCATACTATTCTAACGTACTGTACGCGCACGATTGTGCTACACTTAAACAACCACGCTTGGCCTCGCGCGGCAACCGTATACGCATGTGTGCAACAATTGCGTTGTTATCGTTTTTGCAAAGGCAAGTGAATCTGTAAGTAGTTGCCTTTCTATATGCTCGCTACTCCACGAACATTACTTCTAGAATCGCATTTTGTTGAGTTGCACCTACCAACGGAGAATCTAGCATACGAGATACATTACACGTGTGCGCATTTTCTATATAAATCTGAGTAATGCCACGCGTGCGCATTTCCTATATAAGTCTGAGTAATGCCACACTCAATTTAAAGCGCATGTGTGAGAGAATTGTGGCTTCAATGGTGAAAGTGAATAGATATTGCGAAATATGTGAGGGTTATTCCACGTAAGATCGAACAAACGATGGCTGGTCGACCTCTTAAATTTATTTCAAAATTTTTATAATATTGCCTGATGAGTGGAACGAAGAGATCCACAATTTCTTTGGCGCCAAAAAACTTTTCGAAGCACAGGAAATTAATAATGACGAAGAGGTGCATTGGAGCGCTCATCCGCTCTGCTGTTTTACAGCGAAAGCTGTTATGAGATCATTTCACCGGCCGTTTTTGGCGCCGTAGTTGTCCGCCGCCGCCGCCGCCGGTGTCCGTAACCAGTATCGCTCGAAATAAGAAAAAAAACGAAATAAGAAAAAAATTCCAGGATGGAACGAGGTTCCAACCTGGGCCCTCTGCGTGGGAGCCCAGTATTCAACCTCTGAGCCATGCCGGTGCTTGAAACTGCTTTGCGAAAAGGTCCTATACAGGCTTCATGTCGGGAAGGAACCACATTAGCATGTTCAATATAGCGTGCTAGAAGAGTAAGATAAGCACCAAGCGTCGCACAACGTGAATTCCGTAACCAGGCGTCACACAATGCGAATTGCGCAACGAGTAGATTGTTGAATGCTTCCAACCAATTACAAAGGGCTCTGCCATAATTCTTTGTCGTCATCAGGCACAGCATCAACAAAGTGCGCATGCCTTACATGCGTTTAGCAGGTACCACGGCTCTCCGTAGAATGGCGAAAAATGGTACATTGCCTGCTGCCCTACTTCTCAAAAATTACTATAATTTATAGCGTAGTGGGTTCCTCGCAAGTACACTTGCATTGGTTGCCAAGGAAGCCCATAAGCGCATGATCCATTTCCTCGGGGTCTCAGAAAAATTACAATGATTTATAGCGTAGTGGGTTCCTCGCAAGTGCACTTGTATTGGTTCCCAAGGAAGCCCATAAGCGCATGATCCATTTCCTCGGAGTCTCAGTAAAGTTCTTTGCCCCCCCTCCCCCGTCTCTCTCCTACGTCAACGTATGTTATACATTAGTCCTGTATGTTATACAGCATGACGGGAGAGGGAAATAGCGACCGGCGTCACCCAATGCAAATTACATAACTGGTGGGCCATTTAAAGCTTCCAACCCATTACAAAGGGCTGAGCCATAATTCTTCATCGTCATCAGCCGCCGCGTCAACAAAGTGGACATAATTCCTTACAGACGTGTAGCTGGTGCCTCGCTTCTCCGCAGAATGACGAATAATGCCTTAGTAGGTGCTTCCCAACTTCACAAAAATTGTGATTTATGGCGTAGTGGGTACCTTTCTAGTGTACTTGTATTGTAGCCCCAAGAGAGCTTACAACGGCCCCTAGAAACGCCGCTCTTCCAGCTTTCGCTGTGACTGTGCTGCGGTTTCAGCGCAGGCCTGCCGTTTTTTTTCCAAGTTTCTTTTGCTTTGCGAATGCTTGCCTAGCTCTTTACATTTGTTTTTTGAGGACCAACTACTTGCTTTGTGGCTCAGTGAATAAACCAGCCACATTACATCGCGCTGAACGTGAGCAGAAATGACTGCACCATGTATACGCATGTAGCTCATCGGTTGTAGTACATCTAACGAAGTTATTTAGATTTCTGTGACATCGATCCATCAACCTTGACGTGCTGAAAATTCTTCACTATTGTGTATTCGAAACATCATGCGACACACCTTCATATTTTTTGATAAAAAGAAATTGTACATCATAGCATACGTTGAAATTTTTTCATCACATCGGATACAACATACAGTGCCAAAAAGTAGTTCATTAAGAACGCATGACAATAGCGGTTCGACAGATATTAGCACATTTTTCGTAACTATTTTAAGCGGCTGCGCAATGCTATATTCATTTGAAATGGCTTGTAATTTTTTGACCGCCCTTCGCAGGAAAATTACAAATTGCCATATATATAATGCTGATTAGTGCAGTGAGCAATATCTCGAAAAATAAAGTTTACAATATAAGTCCTTGCTCAAATTTTTTTAACTGAAAAATTGAAACAAATAACGTTGATCTCAATCTCAACACAAGATATGTATTAAGGCGTTACGTTCGCTTAGACTGTTCTGTCTTTTTTTTTCTTTTTTGTTGTTAAAAAGGTTAAGCGATGACTACACCTTGAGTTTAACTCAAATGGTGCCTCGAAAACTCACATTTGGAGAACTGTACGACAGTCGAGCACACGTGCACTTGTTAATAACGTATAAAAGTAGTAATAAATGAGAGAAAGGCATGAAATTGATCGCCAAAAGTCAAACGCTGTTTCTCCAAGCAGTGACAAGGATTCCTCAGTGTCTGTGCAACGGCTCACATTAAACGACCAAAACAGACGGTTTCATCGCTGGTCCAGACTGAATGTCGACATGACAACGAAAATGACTGCCAAGTCTGCCAAGGCATCAAGTAACAACAACGATACAAGTAACGCCAGAAAGAAAACGAAGGATTATAAGCGAAGTACCGCATCATAATTATTTTTTATTCTGGTCGAACTGCGCAGCGGGACGAGACACGAAGAGAGAGGCAAGACAAACGAACGCAGACTAACAATTGAGTTTATTGAACGAGGAAACCAGCACTTTTAACCGCCCCAGCCCATATGACACGTCCGCCTATGGGCTAACACATGAACCGCTAAAAGCCATGATAATAAGCACGTTAAGGAGTTGCAATGAGACACATGAAGCGCTATCACAGACACGTGACAGGCTATAAAACCATGACAAACAACATGGAAAAAAAACACGAAGTGCATGAGAACGATTGTGCGCACGTGGAAACAACTGCGTAGACTGAGGTGGTTACGTGCACGTGGAGCAGATATATGCATACCCTTAACATGCTTAACGTCCTTAACGGTTCCTGTGTTAGCCCCTAGGGTGCGTGTCATATAGACTGAGGGTGTTAAAAAAGGCTCGTTTCATCGTTCGATAAACTCAGTTGTTAGTCTGCGCTCGTTTCGCTTGCCTTTCTCTTCGTGTCTCGTCCCGCTGCATCATTCGACCAGAATTAACTCGTACCTACTCGCCCAACTCTCCACGCTGCTTACTCATATTTATTTTTATTATTTGTACACATTAGCACAAGGGAATCGACCCGCTTGACTTTGTACCTGTTAGTGCGAATATGCACGCCAGCCTCCCAAGGCGTGTGTTTTCTGTATATGCGTCTAATATAGACTCTTGTCATCTCGTACCCTCCGTTTTTTCCCGCGTTTTGTCTAATCTTGCATTACCCAGGTAAGATTGAGTGTGTGTGTCATTCCAAAAATGACTGCATACAGCCCAACTCTATAATAAAAGGAATGCGCGCACGTTCCGCAGCAACAGCAGCAATGCCACCTCGCAACACGAATCTACGCACGACTACGCAACGAGACAGCGTTTGAAATACAACGGGAAATAATGATATAGGTGCCGTTGGATGAAAGGAGAGAATTGAAAAAAATGATGGCTGATCCCTCCGTCATAGGAATCGGTATAACACGAAAGTGAAATGCGTCGTCACAGAAGTAGTTTATTCTTTATTGTGCATTGGTATATGAGAGCTTGTACAATGTGTACTGTTGTGTGACAAATATAGCACCGCTTGATGTCGACGCATCTCACTCATGTCGACGCCTAGTGGCACATCTCCGTAACGACGACTAACGCCCGTGACATGATTTAACCCTTGCGGTAGTTGAAGTTCTTAACATATACGTAGGCACCGCATATGGTGAACCCCGCGCAAAGATGGCATTAACAAACACACATTAAACACTGATACGCGATATGCACTCCTTCAAAGCGTCGTGAAATACAAAGAGAAACGCTACGCGCGTCGTGTCTACTTTTCTTGGCAATGAAGGGAAAGCTAAAGGGGCGGAGCGTCTGCAAATGTACTGCTACGCGAAGTAGTCCGGTTTGGCGCGCGTCTCGTAACATCGTGGAAAGTGATGGCTAGCGTTGCATTTCGACGCAAACGCTGCTAAGCGTCTAAGGTACGGGTAAAAGGCGCAACTTTTTCACGCACGCAAAAACGCAAAGTGACAAGGTATAAAGTAAAATAAATACAAATATTTCTCTTGTGTGCGCTGCGTTACGTCTCAAAAAGCTACATGTAGAAAATAAAGGAGTATCTTGTATATCTCACGCAGAAAATACGGACGCAATTGTAGGACTACATGCATTAGCGGTAGGATACGTTCATTGTGGCTCTGTAGCCTTCGCTTCAATGCCAAGAAAAGTTGTCCGCGAGTATAGCATGGTCATTACTTCACACAGGAAGAGCAGGGAACGCGGTGCGACAGCCAGGCGAGCGTCGGAGAACTATTGTTTGATATAGATGGATGCTATGAGCGAGGCTTGGGTTAAAGCTGCCACCTCACGGTGTGTTAAAGCGTTTACAAAATTAAACTTGTATCGGAAACGCACGTTTTTTTTATATTTGTTTCGAGCCTGGTGGCACAAATGTCACCACCCCGTTATAAAGGGGACGCTCATAGCTTCCATCCATCAATCCAACAGCACTGCGAGAGGGAAGTGTGAAATATAAAAGGCGCGTTCATATAGCCTCCGTAAAGTGTTTGGCGATAGCTCAGTAGGCTAAACGCCCGCCAGCCATTCTCGCGGAGCGAGAGGTTCATGGGTTCGACGGAACTTTTACAGCGAAAGCTGTTATGAGATCATTTCACCAGCCGTTTTTCGCGCCGTAGTTGTCCGCCGCCGCCGCCGCTGCCGCCGACGCCGCCACCGCCGGTGCCCGTAACCAGTATCACTCGAAATAAGAAAAAAAAAACGAAAGAAGAAAAATATTCCAGGATGGAACGAGGTTCGAACATGGGCCCTCTGCGTGGGAGCCCAGTATTCAACCCCTGAGCCATGCCGGTGCTTGGAACTGCTTTGAAAAAAAGGTCCTATGCAGGCTTCATGTCGGGAAGGAATCACATTAGCATCGCAATATAGCGTGGTAGAAGAGTAAAATAAGCACCAAGCGTCGCACACCGCGAATTCTGTAACCAGGCGTCACACAATGCGAATTGCGCAACGAGTAGGTAGTTGAATGCTTCCAACCCATTACAAAGGGCTCTGCCATAATTCTTCATCGTCATCAGGCACAGTATCAACAAACTGCGCATAATGCCTTACATGCGTTTAGCAGGTACTACGGCCCTCCGTAGAATGACGAAAAATGGCACAGTGCATGTTGCCCTACTTCTCAAAAATTACAATGATTTATAGCGTAGTGGGGTCCTCGCAAGTGCACTTGTATTGGTTGCCAAGGAAGCACCTTAAGCGCATGATCCATTTTCTCGGGGTCTCAGTAAAATTACAATGATTTATAGTGTAGTAAGTTCCTCGCAAGTGCACTTGTATTAGTTGCCAAGGCAGCCCATAAGCGCATGATCAATTTTCTCGGGGTCTTAGTAAAGTTTTTCGCCCCCCCTCCGTCTCTCTCCCACGTCACGGTATGTTATACAGCATGACGGGAGAGGGAAATAGCGACCGGGCGTCACCCAATGCAAATTACATAACTGGTGGGCCGTTTAAAGCTTCCAACCCATTACAAAGGGCTGAGCCATAATTCTTCATCGTCATCAGTCGTTGCTTCAACAAAGTGCACATAATGCCTTACAGACGTGTAGCTGGTGCCTCGATTCTCCGCAGAATGACGAATAATGGCTTAGTAGGTGCATCCCAACTTCACAGAAAGTGTGATTTATGGCGTAGTGGGTACCTTTCTAGTGTACTTGTATTGTAGCCCCAAGAGAGCTTACAGCGGGCTCTAGAAACGCTGCTCTTCCAGCTTTCGCTGTGACTGTGCTGCGGTTTCAGCGCAGGCCTGGCGTTTTTTCTTATAAACGGAACTCTTTCTTATAGTTCTTTTTTCTTTGTCATCTGATGGCGTTCATTTTGCTGACGTACATCCGTGACGCAAATACGTCATGAAAGGCTTGGTGGACCGCGGCACAAAACACTTTCGTGTTAAAAAAAGAATCAAGGCAAGAAACTGGCTTGTGGCGTGGTGTCACTGAATGAAATGGTTCAATCGGTAAGGTCAAACGGAAAGCCAAATGAATTTTTGATGCATTACACAAGTTGTTGTACGTCAATTACGGTCAGCCGTGAATGTCTAGGAGACCAGCAAAATTTACCTGCGATTACTTCTTCGATGAAAAATAATCAATCCGCGAAGATTCATCTCGGCGAGGGTAAGACCGAAGTTACCCAATACCTTAAAGCACCTTCATGCAAAAGCTGTAATTAACGAATATGAGCGCAAGGTGGATTTTGAAAACAAGAATCTGTGCCTGACAAAAAGACGCAAGCTCACGAATGCAGAACGCAGCGCATCTCATGCCACAGGAGCACGCGACACCCGTCCCCTTCCGGGGGCGATGTGGCGGTTGCCCGGAAAACTAGCCCCGTCGCGCCGGTTTCCCTGCACGCGGCAGGCCACATCGTGTGCGTTTCCATCCAGCCGCCGTGGCTGTAGACGCGCGTAAAATTGCAACGCCACAACTACATTTTGACCTCAGACAGTTCGCATTACGGCGGCTCGAGGTCATTGTGACGGGATGAAAAAGCTGCAGGTACTCATTAGAAAGAAAGAGAAAGTTAATGTACCGGAGAGAGCTCATAGCTACAAACGCTCAGAATGGGCGAGTGTCACTAAAGCGCGACGCGATGCGTACCTCTATGCACGTAAACTGAGAGGAAAGATAGCATCCCGCTCCGTAGCAGTCAAAAAGATAGCACTCACCCATTGCGCAGGATGTTCCGTAGGCCCTGTGTTTTGCTCGAGAAGCAGAGGAAGGCTGCGGCGCAGGTCCGGCTCTGGCTGGCGCGAGACAAAGAATGCGTTGAAGCGCGCGGCACGCGCTGTGATTGGCAATGATGATTGTGCTCAGCTATGGCAAGTACCCACTGATGGGCATGTAGGCAAGGGCTCGGGTCGAATGTTGCGCGGTGAGAATAAGAAAATGAATTGTTTAACGAATAAAAAAGTAGGCCAGGCAATTGTGCTTGTCCTATAAAACGGGAACTACAATAGCATGTTTAGGGAAAACAGCAGCAGCATGCGACTAAGAGGGACGATAACCATGGAAAATATGTAGCAGCACCTAGCCTAGATTGGCTTGAGCTTGTTCGAAATGGCCGTGTGTCCGTTGTTCTACTGAGAGAGAACACCTGGATGGTGGCGTTAAATTAGTTCTTCGAGCGCAATCTGATGCTCGGAAGTTAACTACACGAAATACTGCACTCCCGTCGCAATGATGAATTGCGCACAGACTACAGCCTCATGATTCAGGCAAACGCATACTTCATCATATGCGGGGAGCTAAAAAGCCAGCCAGCGAGATATCAACGTACAAGCGCACAATATAGAGATCAAGCATACACAACCGATGCCTGCCAGCAAATCGCGAAAGGAAGGGCGACCACTTGAAACAGGAGGTTTCTTCTATAGACTATCTTACGGGTGGGTTTCGGTGCCGCCATATTGCGCTGTAGCCCTGCCGTTTTGTATCTTTAACCCTTTCAGGCCCAAATAATTGTTTTCAATATAAGCAACTTGTTTTTACAATTTGAGATGTGCGTGTTCATGGTAGTCTAAAAAATGAAAAAAAAATCTGCTCACACATTTTAATGAAGAGTATTTAGTGACCATATTGATTCATGAGTAATTACGTAATATTGTGTTCATTATTTTTTATTTATTTATTACTTCAAAATTATTTCGTTTGGATAGCATAACACATAATAGAAAAACTTCAAATTTTCGATATAGAACGAAAAAAATGCCCTACCTGCGCACGGTAAAGAAAGAAGATGCCTCAGTGAAAGGCGAGAACCTTCGGTTTCTTTTACTGCGATAGCAATTATATGGACAGTCTCGGCTGGTTTTTGCCGTCGCCGTCCCCACCGTCAAGCACGATATATGTATAAGCAAGTGTATATATGCAGAAGTCCCACAGAAAAATAATTCAGAAAAATGCTTCCGAAGCGCGGAATCGAGCCAGCGATCTGCAGCGCGCGGCGTGAGACGGCTAGGCCACGAGAAAGAAGTATTTCAGCCTGATAACGGCGAGTTATTTATATACACCATTTACTTCAGCATGATTTATTGGTCACCACCGAGATGGTCACCGCCAGGCACGTTTTAAAGTTCGTCGCCCCGCTCCTGCGAACGCCGATGCTCTTCGCCCTACAGGGCGTGGTGGCCTCCATGCGCTCATCTCGAGGAAAGAAGGGGGCGGGTTGGGGGGGGGGGGAGCGGGGGGTTGCATGGTTGTATGTCTTGTGCTTTCCCCGCGATGTCCGCGCTGAAGTCACAGAGCGTACGAAGCTCACTTCGTTCGCTGCAGCGGCCGCGTTTGCGAAAGGAGCGTGCTATTCAAACAGAAATAAGCTCGTCCTGTGTGCGTTCTTCCCGTGCGTCCTTTGGGCTCGAGCGACGCGCTGGCAATTTCGAGCTGATTTCCGTTCTTCGCGTTACATTCCAATTTGTTGCTATCGCATTCATTCCTTCGCTGTTGCGGCGAAACTGTGACTTTTTTCATGTTGCATAGCGTTTGGTATTGCTTTATTTATTGCTTTTCGCTCATTTCTTTCGGAATCGAAACTGTGGTCGATCCTCTCGTGGGAATGAGCCAGTTTCTCCTCGGCGACAAACAAAACAAATTAAAGCAGAGCCCGTCTTTTCTGGGCTTCAGTACTGCGAACATCTGCTTACCTACATGCAAATTTCATGGTGAAGGAAAAATTCTTTGTTAATATTATTCCAAATCAAAGTTTGTCCTTAGCAATTGTTCTCACTAGTCGATTCTTTCCTATATTATTTTGCTATTCTTATCTCCATCGCTATCAGTAGTACTTCAAATTTAGATGCGGAGCTGCTATAGCCAGCCGCGTAATGTCCGTGGTCACCATTACTGTCATGATCAACGAGTATATGCCACAAGAATTCAATTGGGCATATCCCACTGCGCACCACTCGTCCACTAAAAATGAAGAAGGCAAGAATCAGCCCAAGACATTGCTGCCAAGCGAAAGCGGCGAGCCATAAAAAGATGAAAAGAGAGAAAAAAACATTGACAGACAAAGAAAGAGATATAATGAAAGAGAAGGAGAATATTTGAGAGAAATACAGGAAACAAAAGTGTGGTAAAACTGAAGTACATTGCCTTCTGAGAGGGGCAGATATTTAACATACCAAGTTACAGAAAATTTCAGGCCAGCCAATGTCGCCGAGGTACGAAAAAAACGCTTTGAAATCTGACGCTGCGTACGGATATTTCGGAGCTACATTTGGAAACGAAACTTTGAACTAGATTTTACCATGTATACGTATGACCAACAGCAGCAGAGTACTCATATTATAATTTATCAGTCTAAACTGAGTCATCGCTTCACTTAAGTGTCCCTCCGATATACGATGATACTACATTGACTGATCGCTGTCTCAGCCAAAATGACGACTGCATATGCAAAAGTGCGAATTAGAAGTTATATTGTCACGTGGTCGTGACGTCGACGAAGACAGCAGTCGGCGTTTGCAGGATGAAACTGTTTATTTGGCCGAACTTGTGGCCGGAAAATGAGAACTAGAGCTACAGCAATACACGCTGTACAATGATAGCGGCGAACAGGGCGTCGTCCGTCGATCAACTGACAGCGGTCAATCGCGTCGGCTTTTATACAGGCGGTATCGAACTTTCCAGCAATATCGCTGGTGGCGGCGTTATCTCTAGACAAAGCTGGAACATTCGCGTGCGGGGCGCAATCTTAACAGAACGATCTACTATAGACGTGAAGCTTCTCGAACAATGCTTCGCGGACAGCGTCGAGCGTTGATAACCGTCCCTGCCGGTCAAACCCGAATACATCAAAACAAGACAAGAAGTGGGCGTGGCAATATACCGAGCGCGCGATATCTTCGATCGAGAACACAGTGCCTCCTTAAGCTAGTATCGACAAGGGTTCGAAAAAAACCGCTTACTTATAAGCGCCAACACGTCGATGCACACTGCTTTTAGGTCAAACATATATTTTTTGAGCGAATGTATTTTCATCCACTGCGCTTGCTTGCTGTGGGGGAGCTATAACTGACCGACAGGTAAGCAACGCAGGGTGAAAGGCACACCATGGGCATTGGATATCCTAGTGCTTTACGGGAAGACATGGTATTCACAATCACGCAGAGGTATACCGACAGCTGTGCTGATTCAACCTTCCTGAAAGTAGACATGCAAAGCTAAATAAAGAAAGACGTGTTCCTGAATATTCCAACTGAGATGATTTTTACCGTAAAATAAATGGAAGCAGCCACCTCATTCACGCGGGAGAGGGATTTGAAAAAAAAAAAGATGGCGGCCAATGACAAGCTTCGAGGCAGGGTTGCGGTGGCTATTGACTCGAACAAAGGAAATTTAAATGGCAAATGACGGGGTACCATAGCGCCTACTCATCCTCACTGAACCCAGCGTATGACCTGTCCGAGTAAGTGCAGAGTAGGTCAATCCATTCGCCACTGACACTCGCGCGACATGCACTGACCACTGGCTCTCCGATGACTGCATCTTGGCTATGTAAGTGGCCGTCCTCACTGCCGCCTACGGGGTCAAATCCCGGCCGCGGCGGCTGCATTTTCGATGGAGGCGAAAATGTTTGAGGCCCGTGTACTTAGATTTAAGTGCACGTTAAAGAACCCCAGGTGGTCGAAATTTCCGGAGCCCTCCACTACGGCGTCTCTCATAATCATATCGTGGTTTTGGGACGTTAAACCCCAGATATTATTATTATATCACTGCCGCCTAGCATGACGCTGACCTCACACCTTTTAGAACGACCATCTGTTTAGAGAAAGCAACCAAAGTCGTGTCTCGCAAAAGCTCTGCAACCTCTGGATTTTATCTGTTCAATGTCGCTCTTCACCCTCACCGGTCTTTTATACCCGCGTCAGGGGAGAAATTGAAGTGCGCGTACGGTCAGTACGCTTCGAAACCCTGAATGGTAATTTAGAGTACGCGGTGCTGAACTGGAAAATAGGGTCTACTTGTAGCAAAAAAGAAATGACAAAGTGCGAGCGCGTTTTTCGAAGAGAAAGATGAAATAAAAAAAAGACAGCTTATGATTGTGATGATTTTGTTTTCAAGTATAAAAAAAAATACATGGCTGATCCCTCTGTCATAGGAATCGGTACAACACGAAAGTGAAACTTGTCTTCACAGTCGTAGTTTAGCGTTGGTTGCACATTATTTCGCCCCAAGCGCGAAGGAATGCTACAGCAACAAATTGTAATGTCACGCCAAGAACGGTAAGCAGCTCGAAACTTTCAACGCACTCATCAAGCAGAAAGGCCGCACGCAACGAACATACACAGGATGAGGGCAAACTAGCTGTCGCTCACAGCCTATAGGGGGAGTTGCGTCGTCCTAACGGAATTCAGTTCCACCAGTCTAGAATGATGTGCTTGGTCGGAAGTGCCCGTCGCGTAACTCTCACGCTCGATGCACGAATGCCTTGCAATGAAAAACACCGTGCGAGGTAATCGTTGTCTACACACTGCGAAATTATGCACGCTACATAATATCGCTGTGACGCAAGAACTTTCGATTGCATGGATCATGATCGTAACTGAAGTAACGCCGCTAAAACTATTATTGAGTGAAAAAAAGCTTTTGTTGTAAATGGCGTTGCATCATACTTCACGATATCATATTTGAAGTCCTTGCTTTTGCCTAACGTGTGTTGTTTGCATTTCGCGTGTGTTGTGTGCACGTATTACACAGTGATAACTTGTATGTAAAAAATACAGTAGACACTGGCGAATCTTATAGTCCGTAGACACTTTTTCAACGCTTATCCCTTCTTGTGAAGCCTCACCCCCTCGCTATGCTTCACGGATAAATCAGGAGGGGCGAGCCGGAGAGGTGGGGCTCGACAGTGGAGGAAAGGAATGTACTTACTTTGTCCACCGGGATTATCTTTTTGTACATTTATATGTTTCCCTTTTTTCCCGCAAGGATGCACGTGTTATTTGTATGTCCGAGTGTATACACGTGTTTTTCTGGCTACTCATTTTTTTATTTTCTCTTTTTATTTTTTTTCTCTCTCGACCTGCTCGGAGGAGGGTGCTTTAAAAGCTCAGCGAAGGCTCGTAAATTTTCCCTTCACCACTTCAGCCACGTGCATCTTCTTGGCGTGAACGTAACGGCAACGCATGCAATTACCCCCACAGGTAAACACCATGTGCGCTACAAGCTTTTATTTCGTTCAAACAAGAATATTCATGGAGCTGCGGACACGGACAACGAGCGCCAGCTAACGGTGAGTGTACTGCTTTCGTAGGTACTAATTATACAGCTTTAGCTGGGCGTCTGCAGCAGCTCTGCGGAAGTTATCTGCCAGCCATTTCCAACAGCAGCCTGTGTTCAAGGGCTGTTGCGGATGCCCAACTAAAGCTGTCAGTTAACGATTTGTGACCGTTATGCGCGTTGCTGTACAAGCTCCCATAAAGTGGGCGATGCAGACAATTATCAAGGGTCATTTCTTGTTGATCGCACGTTGTGTCTGCACTACTGAAGGTACAAGATGTAATTTTGAGATGCACTTTCGTATACTTCATAATAACATTTCCATCAACCTTGAGTCTGCTGCGCGCTTCCGCGCGTGGGAACGTGAAAAAAAAGGCTGTGTACAGAACGCTCAGACGCGCTATATATAATGGTTTTGGTTGGCTTAAAGACGGTAGTTTGAGGTGCAGATATAGTGCGGTGGCTTCCAGAACGTACGCGGTAGTCATTCAAGTTGGGCACGCCTCGCCGGTAAGGCGAAAATGCTAGACTTTCGACGGCGGCCGCAACAACGAGCGCTGTCGAAAGTCTAGCACGGCGGCGCCCGTTGTTGCGGCCGCCGCCGTGCACTTTTTTCGTTCGTTTCTGTTTGCTGTTTTCATGGTTTGCCAACATCTGCGATCACACTAATAGCCCCGAGAACGAACACTGGTGGCGCGGCAGTCGCGGCGATGTGACGTCACGGCAAGGACTCGCTTGCTCCGCGGCCGAGGATCGCCTTTTTCTGCGCCCTCCGCGTACCCGCTCTTTCGCGATACGGTGGTAATTACTGCTCATTCTTGCGATGCAAATCTCCCAAGGTAGAAGGTAGATGTTTACACTACTAACGAAGTTTATTAAGCTGTAGAAAGTTTGGATATACAGCTTATAATAGGCGAATTCCCGTCAGAACGGGAAGCTTCACCGTGAAAATTGTGATGCACGACAGCAAGACATTCGTTGTTTTCACCGCGTACTCCAAGACATCGGTGCTAATAAAATTTACTCTAATGGTTCCAACTTCATTACAACGTGGCGTAGACATAATAGTTATAACACGCGTCCCGAAGATTACAAATTAAATTAGGACGTTTTCAATTCACTAACTACATTGCGGCTTATCGTAGAGGTTATGTCTGCCTTTGCAGATTATCCAGGTGATTTGACAGAATTGCGCTTTCTGCTACGGAAGATTTTAGATGAATATGTCTATCGTAAAGAATCACTTAATACATCTGGGAAATTAAACAAAATAATACTGCCACGCACATAATGGATTCAGAAATTCCGAGGTGTCAGTATACTTGGATTATGTAAACATTTCTTCTCAAAACTCGTCTGTGATCATGTGGCCGTATGCCCTGATTTGCACGAACTGCCGGTCCGATCAGCCGCCAGGGCACAAGCGGTAATGTTAAATTCTCGTGGGAGTACTGCTGATAACAATCGTCTGCAAAACAAACGCCTGAAAGTCGAAATGAGCGTTTGAACTGCTACGTTTGTAAAACATGCGGTCAGTTACCGCTCACGGCGTGCCCCTGACTGCCGGAGGATGTGCTTGGGTGTCGGGGCAAGCTGGCGCAGAACCGTGTTTATTCTGGAACCAAATTTTGAAGCGATTTCTCAGAAAAGAAGTATTTTCATTCGTGTATAACCCAGTGCCTGTTGCGATACGAGGTTCCCGCTGCCTTTGCGTGAAATTTTGTTTTCGTTGCGAAGTTTGAACTAAACACTCGTGGCAGATGTGTGTACAATAACGGTGGTGTTCAACAAATGGTGGTTTTAAATACAAATAATGTGTGTGTTTTGCTTATTGCCAGAATCCCGGATCACTTCTCCCGCCTCTTCACTCCATTTGACAGCCACACTCGGGGAAACGAAAGTGCCGCTCTGGTTTGGCGCCTCACCGCTCGTGATGCGAAATCAACAACGGCGTTCGCCCTGTCAACGAGGCAGTCGGTGCTACATTTCTTTTGGTTGGACAAGACGACGTAGGAAAAGAGGTGAGTGGCACCCACGCAAAGGAGCCTAAACCATATTCGTTTGTTGTTTAAAAGAGGCTCAGATCATCTTGTGCTGCAAGTTTGTCGCCAAGTGACGTGTTACAAACGGTACTATGTACAAGTTGTGTTTTACACGATAACGGCAAAAAACTTGGTTCCTTACCTTACGGGTTTTACAATTGTTTTGTTGTGAGCCTTCATTGGGTCTATGTGAACCACTTATTTTGTAGGTTTTGCAACCTTTACTGCAATTTCATTTTCTCATCATAATGTCACGTGCTGCTTTCAGATACAGTTTTCATGGTGCTCACGCTGAACAGGAGCGACAGCCTAGCAAGCCACAAGTCTGATGCCACCAGCCGTCACCACTTTTTGATTTATTCTTAGGCTAAGGAATAAAGATTGAAACATGATGCCCATTTCTGCAGTTTTTCGTGCACTATATGACACTATGCACATCAGTCACACATTTTAGTTGGCTATACTCAAAGAAGCATGTAAATGAGGTATACCCAAACTTCTTAACTAGAAATCAAAGACCATCTTTTCGAGCTTCCTCTATATTTTGCTGGAAAATATGTGTTGTTTGACGAGTATTATGAAAACAATGCTAAACTGACTATTCTTCTTTTGCAGGTCTATGGGCAGAACGGCAAGTATTATTGGACTTGCTTAAAATGAATACTCCACTATTTTCAACAGTAGTCGCGCAAAATAGAACAAGGGTCAAATGAGCAGCATAAAATACTTGTGGAGTCGCTTGGCGCTTCGGTGTGGGCCACTTGACCCCCGAAAGAGTGTTACCGGCAAGAGTCGTCTGACTCCCTATAAGTGGTAACGTGATCCTTCGGATGAGAGTCTTTCCACTCTTCTTAGAGGGTCAGGGGACTCTCCTAGAGCGAGCCGACCCTGACCCACCAGCAACCGTCCTCGTCTTCGTCTTTCACTGGCGCTCCTGTCCGCGCTCTATTCATTGTACAATATGAAGAATGTAAAGTGGGCGAAAACGTAACTTGCCGCGGGCAGGGACCGAACCAGTGACCTTCGAATAACGCGGCCGATGCTCTACAACTGAGCTACGGCGGCGGTCATGATTCGTCCACTTTATGGGGTATATATGTGCATTTAAACCTAGGAGTGTTAGTGAGCGCCCATGCAGTCATTGCGGCGAGTGTGGAACGCTGTTTTTCTGCCTGATAGGCAGAAAAAGATGGTAGTGTGATGAAAGTGTGATGGCAAATGTGATTGCAATTTCATCTTAATATCCACCCTGTCATATATAAACCTTAGGCATAAGTTATTCGGTGCTTTTTATTTATTCTTTATATTTATCACTGTTTTTCGGACAACTCTCACCAGAACTTTAGATGGTGCTCTGGAAGATAAAAGAAAAATGCCACTGGGTGCCCTTGTCGCAACGAAAAAAAAAAACCGTGAACCGATGTTCACTGTCCGCGAGTTGACAGCGATTGAATATCGCCACTTGCAAATCGTAGATGCCATGAAAAACCGCGCCATAGAGAAATATACTTTACGTTAAGAGCAGCCATCCGAGTCTCTTTGGTGGTGCGCAAGAGAGGGTCTGACCATTCCGCCAAGGAGGCATGACCGATGGTACCCACTGCCCATTTTCAACTCGAAAACGGGGTACCGGCGAGAGCACAGAAACACTATACACAAGAACGGCGTTGCACACGGACGAACGCTGGACTTGTCAGCTGTGCTTTATTGGAAATTGCATTGCCGCGCAAGAATTCCCACGCATGCGCGTTGTCGTCACTTCCCACGACACGTGACACTTCAAACTTATTTTTTCCGCTAAGTATGCACGCTATTCAGAAAATGTAGCCGGTGTTATGTCGGTCAAACTGGCCGATGCTTGAATTCTAGTTTATAAGAGCACTTGGCCAATTTGAAAGAAAGGCCGGAAACACATTTAGCAATGGCATTGTGCGAGTTGTTGTTCGGGTTCGTGAAGTCCTTTGTGTAACCAAGCTGTTGTTTTGTATACTCATCCTAATCAGACAAGAAGACGCTTGGCAGATTTCTCGACTTCAAGACATCGCCAGTCATCCATCCGTTAGCGCTGAATGATAACGAAATTGAATGCTAAACAAGATGTGATAGTGCAACGCGGTTGTTAAGGTTTTATTGTTCTTATGTAAAGGAATACAATATGCCGTTCTGCTCATGGCGCATTGACTATGAGGGGCCTGTAGCGAGTTTATATTGTGGTTTCTTATTGAAACAGAGGTAAGTTATGGTCTGCGCTGGTCCTTGTGAACTTTTCATCTGTGTCTTCGTGTTGCGTGCGCAAAATTATTATTAGGCATGTAAGGCTTTCGCCTTAAAAGTTACACCCATGGCTTCATCCATACATGGACAGTAACACCTAAGGGAACGTGTAGGTCCTTCCTATTTTTTCTTCTATACCGAGTCCGGCTTTCGCCAGGCACTTACAGATCTTTCCGATTTCAGAATTTTTAAAACCATCGCGCTAAACAGCCCATGTCAAACGAAATCCGGTGTCCGTGTCGGTGTCCCTCTCGTTAGTTTACATTGCAAAAAAGGAAATTGGTGGAAATAAACAAATAAAAAAGAAATAGAAATCTTGGGTTCCAGTGCGAGTGGTACCGAGGCTTTCTGCGCGACAGACAGGTGTTTTTCCACAGACCCATTCAATTCCTTGAAACAGATTCGGATAGAGTATCGTATACAGACGTCCTTTAGTGCGACGAGTCCCGTTAACTTATGTGTTATTTCGTTACAAAAGCGTAGAAGCGCACCAGCCATCGGACCATGTGAATTGCCAACGAGTGGATGGTTTAGAGGTCCACCCATTACAAATAACCAGGCATAATGTGTCATCATCATCAGCAACAAAAGCGTCAAGAAAGCGCGCAGCAGCGCATACTGCCACACGGACGCGCAGTGGGTTCTTCGCTAATTCGTAATGTGATGAACTATGGTGCAAGTGGGCACTTCGCAACTGCATCTGCCGCAGGCATGCGTTCTAGGAGGGTTTAAAAGAGCCAATGTTACGTCCACAGACTTTCCTTTTGGCGGCGCTCGGTTGAGGGGTCTACTGGAAAGCAAATAGGAAGATGATGCGAACGGGTCACGATCACGCCATCGCGTTCTACCCTTCAAAGCTAAACTAATGCGTCCTCAAGTATACATCAGAACTGTTCGACTTCAATTATTCAGAGTTTATTCATATATACATCGCAAAACGCTTAGTTAGTCCCGTATCATTCACTGTGCAGCTACCACCGGTCACGTGCAGTAGTAAACGTAGTAGGAATTGGTAGCTATGACGTGCATTGCTAGGTTACAGGCCGTAACACGCACGAAGAATTCGAAGATACGTTGACGAATTCGCCCCTAGTAAATGCTTTCGCCAAATGCAGCGTGGAAAAAACAGATGTACTGTAAATTGCATCAGGTAGCATTGCTTGTACTGTAATTTATCGTCATAGAGGCGCCGTCATGAGCCAACGAAACCCCACAAGCTCGCCAGCGCGGTCTTTCGCATTGCAAAAGCTCCGAATAGCACGTGGCGCTACAGCTTTATGATTATTTGATAGTGTTGGTTGGTTGGCTGGTTGATCCTTAGTAAACTGGCGCAACCCACCGCGTGGCATTGGCCATTAAAAGGGCGGTGCGTGTTATATAAATAAAATTCTTTATATTCTAAGATTGTTTAGAAAACATAACTTTTGAAATAAGAATAAAACGGAAAGGCAGCCCAGTTGTTTGGGCTGCATAATGTTAATTTTGAGCACGCAATACGAAGACACAGGCGTAAAGTTCACAAGGACTGTGCTGGTCCCTGTGAACGTTTCGTCTGTGCCTTCGTGTTTGGTGCGCAAAATTATAATTTTGAATAACCTATTAGCTTTATTAGGAAAATGAAAAGAAACGAAATTAAGAAGAAAAGAATAGAAGCTGAATATATAACCTTTACATTCAATTCGCTACGTCTCACGTACGAAATCACATGCGGCATCGCCAACGTTCCTGTGGCTAAAACTCAGCAAAGTAGCGCCGAAGGAAAGGACAGCGGAAGCGATAAATTTAAACCCATCCTTCGAAGGGGTTCTTCTAGAAGTCCTTTTTTCGATTGGTAAACAATCTGCATGTTAAGAAGAAATGATGCAGCGATTCACTCTATTGCAATGGATGCATAAAGGTCCCTGCACAAGACCAGACCTGTGAAGGTAAAAGATCAGTGGGGGACTCGGCAGCGTATTCTCTTAATCGATATTTCTGCTATTCTGGTGAAGCACCATCAATTTTTTCAAGTATAATTAAGTATAATTAAGATTTTTCCGAGTATAACTAGATGCTGACGAAGCAGGCTTAGCTAAGTGATCCGACTTGGCGAACTTCTCAAATCGCGCCGCAGAGACAAACGCCAACGTCGGCAATATAGAAATTATGTTGGATCTGCGTCGTTGATGGTGCTTGTGTGTCGCCATCGTCTTTATGCAATTTTTTCAATTCCGGTGAGAATATCCACGTGTTGGCAAGGCGGCGTTATTGCCGCCAAAGGTCGTCTTGCTAAAAAAGATGCATATTATTAGGAACCCGCCAGTGACTGAAATGAGCAATTTCATTGTTTCTTGTCCATTGCAAATCCCGCATTCGTCAATTGCACAATAGGGGCAGTTATGTTTTTCCTTGTTCGTTTTCTCCTTGGTGTTGGTTGAAGTCCCGTCAAGGAGATGATCGACGTCGATGAAGCAGGAGGCAGGTTCGAGGTAATAAAAACTTGAAGGTATATTGCAGCGAAATATTTACAGTCATATGTACATCTTGCCGAAGTACACTGATGATAACATAGACATCAACAGCGCGTTACTCTCTACTTAACGTTTCTTAGGTTAGAGCCTAGAACACTGTTACTACATACGAAGAACCGCGTCTCACTGTTCGGCCACCGAGTGGTTACGGCCCAGACAAAAGTGCATCGTACGGAGTCTTACTGATCGATCAGGTAAGTGATTACAGCCTAGACTGAAAGGAAACGAATTCCGTCCAGTCTTAAGTACCTTGCGGTAAACAAAGAAAAGGGGAGGTGGCCACTGGTGGTCCGCCTCAACATTTTATCCAATCCGTTTATTCTCAGAATAAGCCACTCCTATTGGGCTGTCCCTAATCTCGTCAGCAGTGTTTACAGTGCAGACAGGCGTTTTGGCACTCTTTCCCATCATGACTCTCTCTCATTATCCCACGCTTTCAGGGATTCTCACGGTCGAAATACCTCGGTATCTTAGCCTGGGCATTCACGCCATTTTCCCGCACTCATCGAGCTGGACCCACGGGCCAGTTAAACTGTTCCGGGAAAGAAAAGGCGTTTGCATGTCCTGCCTCCCACGCATTCGGACCTTGCATTGTTGCGAAAGCACATGTCGGTCGTTAAAGTGTCCCCTCGAGCGACGGCGGAGGGCAGGAGATGTTTGCCCGCCTCATCTTCCCACGCGTTCGGGCCGCTCTTCTCCAAGCCGGCCTCTGAGAAGAGAACATCGCTTAACCGCAACCGCTGCGGGCCGTCGGGGTAGACAAGCTGCTCAAAGGAAGCCGTTTGCTTTCCATTGATAATTGCACAGCCAAAGACCAGGCAGAGAGAGAGCCGAGAAAGAAGCTTTCTACGACGTACAGTGCCGTGCCGTCCCGTCTGCAGGATTGACTTATGAGCGGCAAAACCTAACACGTCCTTCCTAAAGAGTACGCTGGGCTGTTTTACGCTCAGTGATACGATAAAGCACTGCCGCGATTAGGTCGCTGGACTTTCTAACCATACAACAGTCTACACAAACATCAAACACAATTGCAAGACAACAGATAGGAGAATACAAGAAACGTAAACAAGTGCACGCTAAACAATCAAGCACACCTTTGCTGTTTCACACAGTATGATCACTAATGTCTGTTTCTTGAATTGACAATCACACAGTCAACAATATACAGCAGCAAGTGGGCAGGAACATTCACGTCCCCCCCAGTTGGCATGGCACTGTTATTCTGATGGCTTCCATAAACTCTGGAGCGTAGGTAACGCATCCGCATTACCGTTACATACGCCCTTCCGATGTTGTACTGACACACGATATCACTGTAAAGCCAGCGCCCATCTTGTCAATTTCGCCCCGTGCGGAGTCGAAGTTGAAAGGTACGACAGCGGATTGTGGTCGGAAACGACGTTTCCTATGGCACCGAAAAGCCAGTAGTTAAAATTCTTTAGGGCCCATACGAGTGGCGGCGGACACATGCTTCTCAGTCCCAAGCTTTCTCCGACTTAGTGCAAATGCAGAAAGTTCGAAAGTGGTGGCCTTGTGTGCCAGCGAAAAGCGACGAGATTATCAATTTTAACCAGATGCCCGACCTATGAATTGAACCCAGGCATTATGCGTTGCAATCGAATATCCTACCGAAGAGTCACAGCGTTGCTTGTACTTCGGACAAAACCCTGCAGATTCGGCATGTCCGACGAGAACTTGATCAATGTAATACTGCGTAGCAGAAGTGCAGATTCGCACCAATTGCCGAAGGATGCGAAGTGCACAACGAGCGAGCCGTTTAAAACTTCGCACCCGTCCCACAGAGACTCAGACAAAATTCATTATCTTCATCATCCACAGCGTTATCAAAGTGTGTAGCTTTAGTGTACTAGAATATTGGGTGGCGCAACCAGCTGCCGTGGAGCGGCCCATTTTGTGTAGAAAATAGCGGCGGCGCTGCAGTCGACTACTCTTGAAAGTGCAAAAATGTTCCAAAAGACGGGTGAGTTCATGGCTAAAAATATACTCCGTCTTAACACAACTAAGTATAACAAAAACTACACAGACGTTTCGCCACCTATGTGGGTGGCATCCTCAGTATGCACTGGCACCCAATGAGCGGAGGTCATCCAGTCTATTTCTAGTCTCGTATGTCTCTGTACATATCCGGTAGGGGGTCACGGTTGTTTTTGCACGCCGACCTGTCGCGGCGGATGAACCACGACTCGAGAAGCTTTCTCTTTCCCCACCTTTGTTCTCGAGCTAGCGTCGTCGCATTACTGAAGTCGAAGGCATGCCCCGCTGTCCAGCAGTGTTCGGCGAGTTCGGTCTTGGAATTTGTGGCATGGTTGCTTTGGCGACGTCCCCTTTGTGCTCTTTGAGTCTCGTTGACCGCTTCCTGCCTGTTTCGCCGATGTATGTGGCGTCGCAGTCCCCGCACGGTACCTTGTAAACGACCCTGCTTTGATCATTCGCAGGGGTGTGGTCTTTGGGCTTGGTGAACACGTTTCCCAAGGTAAAATGATGTTTGAAAACGGTTTTAATGCCCAGCAGACGAAGTGCTCTCCGAACAGAGTCTGACACACCCTGAACGTAAGGAATGGAAACAATAGATGTGTTTTCTCGCGCCGAACTCGATCTTCCGCCTCGCATACGTTTCAGGGTGTCGTTGATAAACGTCCTCGGTTAATGCCTCTGTTCCAGCGCACCGACCACATTTTCCATCTCATGTCGGCGCAAGTGCTGATCAGAACAAACAGCATCGCAACGGGACACGAAAGACCTCACGACGGACCTTTTGTGCTCGAGCGAGTAATGTGAGTGGAAGGACAAAAAACATCCGGTATCGCATTGTTTCCGGTACACTGTTGTTTCCACCTGCCATTACAAGCCCTGCGGACAAGCATATCCAAAAATGGCAAGGCATTTTCCTTCTCTACTTCATAGGTAAACTTAATGGCAGGATGTACGCCGTTTAATTGCCTCATGGAAAGCAAACAGATTAGCCCTCTTCAGGATGACGAAAGTTATCAACGTACCTACGGTACAGTTTCAACTGAAAACGTAGCGCCTCCAGCGCACGTGTTTCGACGTGCTCCATCACTAACTTGGCCATGGTGACCGAGACGACTTCCCCCGGCATCGCAGGCGGCTGCTTGCCGGTGCGTTTCAGAGGCAGCGAGATAAAAAGAAGAACGTAGAAATGAACGCTCCATCGCAACTGAACTACATTACCGTGCCGGCTACAAATAATATGCGCCGTGCGAACCCCTCGCAGACTCGGGTTCATTTTTTAGGCGTGAAGCTTCTTAGGATAGCGCCTCGAGGCCCTCACCCCCGCCGTCGAGGCTCCCTGCAACATAGATGCGGAACAGGCTCAAAAAGAAAATAGAACGCCGCGCGCGGCGCCAAGAAAAAAAGAAAAAAATGGAGGCGCGCGTTGCGCATAAACAAGGCGCGTGGCGCAAATAAACAGTTTCAAAACGTACATAGTCGGTTGCGTCCCATTTCTAAGGAGCTTGGCTCATATTTGTATTCGTGCACGGAACAACTGCTTATTTTTTAACGACGTGCAGAGTGATCGTACCTTGTCGTGCTGTGGTGAAGCGCGACAACAATGTAGTTCTAGAAGACACTGTTGTTAACCTGCCGTTTCTTGAAATTGCTCTATGCATTGCTTCAACTTGCACGCAACGTATACACCGTTAAGCTCAGGGAATTCAGGACCTGCTGGCCAACCAGTCCCAACTGCACAACTGCCGGTAAGCTGGGCTGCCACCGTATCTCCTAGTGCCACACGATTGCTCAAAATCTAGATATCAGAGAGTCGCTGAGGGAAACCGCCTCCTAAAAGCTAGCATGGCCGAGATTAAGCGAGGGCTGCCCGCTCTCAAGCACTCTAATCAATCAGAGTTAGCCGAGAACAGATCAATCTCAAACACCCCGGAACTGCCCGCACCAACCGACATTAGCGAAGAACTTGCGGGTTTAAGACAACAGATCCAACTCATGTTCGCAGCAATACATACGCTGAAGCGACAAGTACGCGAATCGATAAACTCATCAAAATGAACCATCTGCACGAATGGAACGCTGATGGGATGCGAAGCAGCAGCGTTGCGCACGGGTGGCGTCACGGGTTGAACGGCGCTAACGGTGGTGCTGCGGTGAGCGCTGGAAGATTCGTTGAAGCGAAACTCTGTGTAGCGTTTATGGTGTAAATGTTTGTTTGAAACGCACACACGGGAGGCGAGCGGGCGTTGGAGCCGGCAGCTGCGGCGCTCCGGCGGGTGAGGAGAGAGACGTGACGTACGCGCGCACCTGCGAGCGAAGCGTGCGAGGGGTGCGTGACGTCAACGCCCAGCTGCGGCGTGACCTACTTGGCACCGCTCCAACACCTGCGCCGAGGGAAGCGCGTGGCCTCGCGTTTGTGCGGACGGACGGACAGCGTTACACACGCTAAGCAAAGATCTGCTACGCATCTAAAGCAGCTTTCCGAAAGCGCAGTATCGACAGTCCGGGCTCTCTGAACCGCCGTCCCAAAAACTATGGAGACGATGGAGAGCGAAAGCACTAATCATGGCTAGTCTCGGAAACACAGTACCCGACAACCTCGAAGTGTGGCAATGGAATAGTCGCACACTGAAAAATAAACATGCTCATAACACAATACATAGAATCTGCGCCAGCCCCGTCAGATATCTGCATCCAAGAAATTGGCAGTAAGATATTGAATCTAAGGGGTTACGATACACAGTGGAACCCCTTTGTCTCGCAAATTGCTACTTTGCCAAAGAGAATGTTGCGATAAGTGTTAAGTACATTCCTGACTGTGAGATACAACATCAGATGATCACGATATGGCCGCAAAAGAAACCGAACAAAAACACTGATAAGGATTGTTAAAGGCCACATAAGGATAAACGAGTAGACTTCCGCCGCCTTGTGGATTTTACGGCACGGAAGCTTTGACAGGGGACCAAATAATAATACTAGGTGATTTCAATGCACCACTCTCGCACTGGGGCTGCCCCAACGACACGTGTAAAGGGAAGTCTTCTCTAGAATGTACGGAAGAAAGGGGTCTAGAATAATAACTTTCTCAGGAAAGCCGACGCGCATGGGCAGTAGCGTAGCAAGGGACACGACACCAGACCTAGCATTCACCAACGACCTGAATCGAACGAAATGGACAAACACAGGAGAAATTTTAGGCAGCGATCATTATATCATACCATTAGCAATTAATTCTCCCAAATTAAGAAGGACAACGGGCTCTGCCATATTAACGGACTGGACAGTCTTTAGGAAACAGAAAGATAGACCTCATCGGGAAGAAAACGCGAAGTCCTCGGCAGTATGCATTAGGGACATACATGGCAAAAAAAATCTGACACCCACAACTGAAACACTGGCATTGGACAGACATCTTTTACACTTATGGGAGGCCCGACGCAGTCTAATCAAGCGATGGAAGAGACAACGACACAACGGAAGGCTAAAAGTGCGCATTGCAGAGCTTGCGCAGAAACCAATGAGTACGCTTAAACGTTATACCATACCAACTGGAAACAATTCTGCGACTCGATGCAGGGAACTCTACACACGAAGAAGACGTGAGCAACCCTTCGTAGCATGATGGACCCTACGCCGACGCGAACTGCTACAAACAGAGCACTCAAACTTCTAGAAAACGAATATATGGGAACGGACACCCAGCTAACAGACACGCTGAAAGCAATCTACGTCGGCGCAGCAGTGCCCCAACCGCATGGTAAAACGGTCTACGAAGGGCCACCAAATGCAGAACTAGTACAACCTATAACGGTAGCAGAAGTGTACGCAGCCGCCCAACCGTTTAAGAAAAATACAGCCGCGGGAGCCGATGGCATCACGATGCGATGATTCGCAACCTAAACGACAATACCCTCACACAGCTAACCAAAGTTTTCAACGAACAGGTCTGGGTGGAGGAAGGTGCCGTCCTGCAAGAGTGGAAAGAGGCAAATATTATATTAATACGGAAACATGGAAAACCAAGACACCTTCAGAACTTGCGCCCCATTTCACTTACTTCGTGCATGGACAAGTTGTGTGAGAAAATAATACAAACACGATTAACAAACCACATAAAAAGCACAGACTTTTTCCCGATTCAGTGTTCGGATTCCGACCACATGTGTCAGCACAAGACGTTTTCCTGCTTTTAAAGGAAGAAGCACTAAATCCCCCGAACGGCAGTGATGACAAAATAGTCCTAGCACTATACATAAAGAATGTCTTTGATACAATAGCACATAGCCTAATTCTAGAAGAACTTCAGAATATTCAATGTGGAGAGCGTGTTTATCAATACATACGGTCTTTCCTGAGCAATAGAATGGCAACCATAGGCCTGGGATCAACTATATCACAACCATTTAGCATGCCAAACAGAGGAATGCCCCAGGGTTCAATTCTTTCGCCGCTACTTTTCAACATAGGAATCAAAAAGCTAGCGATAGTGCTAGGAGAAGCAAATGACCTAGGGTATGCGATTTACCCGGACGATATTACAATCTGGGCACATGAAGGTTCATACGGAAACAAACAGGATTCCCTACAGAGAGCTATCTCTAAAGTCGAGAATTCAGCGAAGAAGCAGGAATGGAATGCTCACAAGAAAAGTCCGAATTTATACGTATCCGGGCCCCGTATTTGAGAAAGCATCAACCAGCACACATAGAGCTACACCTAAACGGCTGGCCTATAAAATAAGTGAAAACACTGCGCATATTAGGTCTGTGGATCCAGGAGAACGGCAAGGTAGATCACACCTTATCCAACCTAAGGAAAACCACGAAAAGCATCGCGCGCATGATCTACCCAGTAACCGAAATAGGAAAGGTTTTACCGAAGATGAAACAACGAGGCAGTGCAGGCTTTTGTCATAAGTCTCGTAACTTACGGCCTTCCGTTTCAAAAACTGTCAAACAGAGATTCCTACCAGGTAAATGCTTTAATACGCACAGCATACAAGAGAGCCCTAGGACTTCCACACAGTACAAGTAGCGAAAAACTTGAAGACCTGGGGATTCGTCACACATTTGAAGAGCTTGCCACGTCAGTTATTTTCGCGCAGCGAGAAAGACTCAACTCAACAGAGCAAGGCAGAGCATTACTATAAAAACTAGGGTATCCCTTGAGACCGCAACATTGCGGAAAACAAACACTTCTTCTACCCCATGAGGTCAGAGAACACATAATGGGATCCCCCGTTCCCAAAACATGAGTGTAAATTATCACGCAGGCAGGCAAGAGGCCAGGGCCAGGGCATTGCAAAAGGAGTTTGGTCACAATCGGGACGTGTATACACTGACGCCTGAGAATAGCCAAAGACAAATACACATTCGTAGCCACAAGTCAAAAAAGCACCATCACAGCTACCGTACGAACCACCTCAGTGAGCACGGCAGAGTCAACAGCAATAGCATTGGCCATACGAGACGCCGAATAGAAGACCCAAGACACCCTAGTCATCTCGGTCTCGCAGTCAGCATGTCGTCAATACACGATCGGAGCTGTATCAAAAATTACTTCGAAAATCTTAGGAACACACATGCACAATATCACGCTATCATTTGGTGTCCTGCATACGCGTGGCTAGAGGGAAACGAGAGGGCAGGCAGTATAACTCGCGGAATCAGTATCCGGGCACCGATCGAGACTCTCGACGAACCTCCAGTCACCCCACGCGACATCTTGGAGGCACAAAGGAAAGAAAGGCAAAAATTCAGCCTACCACACCCCAAACTCGATATCGGACAGGCTAGGGACTGGCGCCGGTTACAAACAAACATGTTCCCCAATCTGCTAATTCTCAACAAAATCCACCCAACGCGGTACCCGGACACATGTCCTTGGTGCTGGGAGCGGCCATCTCTCACCCACATAACGTGGACATGTACAATCATGCCACCCGAAATCAATTCGCCCTTATTAGGGAGAAACCCATTCGAGAGGAAGTGGGAGGTCTGGCTTGCGAGATATGATCGGGAGAGCCAAGTAGCTCTACTCGATCAGGCCCAGCGAGCCGCAAAGGCCAGTGGGGCCCGGATCTAGAGGACCCACCCACCTTCGCCCTAATTCACCTCAATTCAATAACGTTTTTACTACTACTACTACTACTCAGTGAATTCAAGTACTGCCCACGACGTCAGTGGAACGGCGAATTTGTCCAGGTCGTCAACGAAAGGGCTTGCTCAGAAAAAGACCACGATCGCACCCTCCCGTTTCACTATACGTTTCACCACCTTCGTTCGCAGTAGCAACTGCTGAACATTCGTCGGGCGATGACGCATTGACCTGCTCGATGCGACGTCGTTTCCTTTAACTGTGATCGTCAGACGCAAGCTGACGCCGTTTTGTCCGAGGCCGCGGCGCGCCGCTGTTTCCTTGGAGGGATATGACGGTGCATTCGGTAAAATCCTCGGCACAGCGTGAAATCGAATAGACGGCTTTTCTCTCAGCACTCGACCTTCCGCTCCGTTAATTGCATGCGTGTAGTCTCCCTCGATGAAGTGAGGCACAAAGTGATATTCACACACAGCGCAATCGGCACCGATCGGCTTGTCAAGTCGGCACAAATTTCTTTCCCACACAAGTTGCCCCTCTTTATCATTTGGAGTAGGGTAACTTGATGCGCGCAGAAAGCGCACATCGAGACACAAAACTGGAGCTTTAAAAAAATCACAGCATATCCATGGGGTGAATGATGATGAGTGGGGCGAAGCTACAGAGGGAATCATCTGTAAACCGTGAAACTCTTCCGTGAAATGCGCCCAGTACATAATAAAAGAGTGTGAAACATCGTGTATATATTAAACATCAAACTTTTATTGTACTGTTGGTTTACGTGGTCCCTTCATTATCACTTGTGATCGGTGAAATGCAAGGAAGAAGTCCGCTACCGAGCGAAAGAGCGCCAAGAGCGACCGCATTCCCCGCTCGCCCTGTGCGAATTAAAGGCAAGGCTAGAGGGAAGACAGGACGCGCGTTCCACGACGCGAGGTCGGTAGCATGCCCAACGAAAACCAACGGAACGCGATCGTGCAAGTGCTCCGGCTTCGCATCGCCTCATGGTTCCATTTAGCGTCCCAAACCAAATATATTGCTCAAGGTGTGCCTTGCGTTTTTCGTAGAAATAATTTCTTTATCATGTACATTAAGACGAAAAGTTGAAAGCTCACTAGAGTGTATCGCCCGCAAAGTATGTCTTTTAGTGTGATTTAACTCTCGTACGGTAGGGTCCTCGCGCCGTTGCCGGTCCACCTCGCCCGTTGACGATCGGGCGAGGTGGCTACATACAACTGCTACTACACTTTAAGAAAAACATCTGGCGTTCTTTCGTTCTGCTTTTACAAAACATCTGGCGTCTTTCGTTGGTTTATTTCATCAATCAACGGCGTTTTGAACAAAATTTTTATTGTTTAATCACGCACGGAGAAATCTCACCAGGCACTACCTTGGAGGTAAACAATGGCTGCTAATGGGAATGAGAGACAGAAGAAGTCGGCTTTTAGCTAACTCTTACACTTCTACTTCTACTAACGTTTCCTACTGGAACATGCCAACGGCTGCTAATGGGGAATGAGAGACAGAAGAATTCGGCTTTTAGTTAACGCGCACGCTGCGAATGTTTTATTGTTCAAACACACAGGAGAAATCTCCCACCGGCACCACCTTGGAGGTCAAAGCGTAAGACTTGTTACGGACTACTACGATGACGACGATTACGAGGGACGAACGGGTGCCGCCTTAAGGAGCTTCGCCCCTAAAAGCGATGCTTTCGGCGTTGCTTCATGCGGGCGTACAGTCTTGCACATGAACGCTGTTCGTTTTTTTTTTTGGCATTTAGGTCACTGATGCGCGGCGCAACTCACAGACGCGAACGCAAGCGAGTCGGAGCATGCTAACTTTGCTCGGCGCGGCCGGGCAAGAGGGGAGACGCACGCGTTTCTTCAATTGCGCGTGTCGCGTCCCCGGCCGTGTTCAAAATTATGCGACGCCAGCGCCGCCGCTACTTTCTTCAAAGGAGGGGACACCGGTTTGCAAGTTGCGCCGGCTTCGGTTGCACCACTCATAATATTCTAGTACACTCTAGTGTAGCTACACAGGTGCGCACATGCCTTAAAGGCGCGTAGTCCTTACTTCGCTACTTCGCGAAATGTTGAATTATGGCGTAGCGAGTGTTACGCATCTACACCTGCAGAGAGTTCACGGCGCGCAAAGGTATTTCTTCCCTCGAAAGATTGTTCAGGGGTCCATAGAGAAGCGACGCAAAGGCGAGCGAATGAGCAGGTGATGTGAACTGGACTCGGTAACGATAAGGTGTTCCAGTCTTAGAAGTTGAACATTAAGCTCTCTCCAGGTTTTAACGACTAAAGGATTAACACCGGGGTCGGTTAAGATCAAAACTCGTAATTCACAGTGGGTGCGGGCATCTAGCCAAGTTAACTTCTTTTCTTGACGCTCAGCTCGGTAGCGCAGCGGCTGATGTTCTCCCGGGTAACATTTATCCCATTTCCCTGGGCTTTTATATAGTAATGTCCAATAAGACATTCGGGGACTGGAGATGAAAGTGCGCGTAGAAACGAATTCCATGCGCTGTAAGCTCCAAGGCACATTGTGAACGATAATGCCACGCATGGCAATGCGTTCTCAGGGCCAAACGTCAATGTAACTTTTTTCCAGTTACCGAACATGCAGGGGTAAAGCTTGCAGTGTGAACAGCACAGTATCGCAGTGGCAGGGCAATTTCGTTCGTTGCATACACCGGACTGCCCACTGTGAACGTGACCTAAAAAAATCGCTATTCTCCGAGAAATAAACGAACAACGCAGAACGTGAGTCAGAGACAAAAAACGTGTGTTCGTTTCCATGTAGAAATATAAAAAAAGGATGCAAAAGGCGCGATATCTCCATTACACAGTTATTGCGAGGGGCCTTTATTTTTTCTTTCGACCAAAAAGGTTGAAGGGAAGCGCAATCGTTTGGCATTCGAAGTTCTCCTTAGCACTGGTGTACTTAGTACGCAAGAACCTCATCACAGCTAGCATATTCTTCACCCGATTATAGCTGCCGCCAAATCCGAAACCCAGGGTCGCGCACGGTGCCATGTAGTCGAATTCCACATCGTAGGCAGCCAGGGCAAAGTTGAGCTCCAGGTTTAACTGCTTGCCGTCACATGCCTGTAAAAGAAAAATAAGTGCGCCACGTGTTGGAAAGGTTCTATAGCAGGATTTCAAAAAGTTCATGCAATACCGCGACTTTAAAATGTAATATTTCTATTGGGGAAACAAAGCGAACATGGACAAGGACGAAGGTTGCATTTAGCACATTTTTCATTACGGAAGGTACGCACGCTTGTTGCGTGTTAGAAAGCGAGCTGTTTTGTGGCAAACGCGTAATACAATGTGTCCTTGGCTTGTGTATTACACAAGCTTTTTTCCCAAACACTCCTAGGGTTTAATTGCGATAAGACAGAAGCACTGCTAACGTGTTTATAGGATATTTTGGTGCCGCATGGCTGAATAATCAATTGGCATGTTGTTCTTCGTGCTTCTCTTTTTGTACTTCGCGATGCTCCCGTGGAGCATGTGCATGTATTTTGGCTGTACAGCTGTTTCCCTGTAACCCATTTGTCCCCAGTAGGGATATACTTGCCGAATGGCATCCGTATGTAGACACCCTATGTGGACAAACAGTGACTATGCTATGAATATTTTGTGAAATATAGGGAAGCCCTTAAAGTCGAGAAACGAAAGTTTCGGTAAGTGGAAATCCGAAATTGCAACGCGGTGACAACCAACATCTAGCTTCGCATTATATTTGTCGCGAACCCACGCCTGCACCTGTGAAAAGCCCATGACGACTGCACGGGCATGACCGGGCATTGTAGCGTAGTGAAACGGCCATGTTAAGTTATGACTGGCTGCCGACATGTAAAGACAGGGAGGTGCAATGATTGTGCAAGTAGATCGAGCAACAAATTCGCGAGATGGCGATCAGTGCCATCTCTGGCATAAATGACCAAACAAATATGGTCACGGTCATGTTCATATGAGAGAACATACACAGACAATACACCACCGTTGCTCCCAGCGCCATATGGTACGTGAGAGTGCTACGGACGGCAGAGCCCGTTGTTACCTGCATGGGCACGGCCTGAAGCTTCATCAAAATAAAGTTAGGGTCATGACTAGGGCGACTCGATGCTTTAACACGGTAGCGTTAAAGTACACGCTCGATGAAAAGTCTCTATGGTCAAAGTTAGAAAGAAATCCCCGCTAATTTTACAGATTTATGTCTCGAAAGTTTTGCTTAAGTCCGAGTTTAGTTCCTATTTAGTTTCGTTAAGGTTAATGACATTAAGCCCTATGTGTACCTCTCGAGGAATTCAAATGTCTTCGTTAAGTAGGGAACTTGGTAAAATCAGGATTCGTTAGATCAAGTTTTCACTGCAGACAGGAAAAGAAAACGGTGTCCTTCACCAGCGCGATCCCGGAGCTAATCGAGGAGGCCATGGCTCAAGCGCAAGTGCTTGCGGCCGTATTGTGTGGCGGTGCTGATGCAATATGACGTATAGAACTACGATAAACCTTCGAAAGCGAGCAGACAAGATGGCGGAGCGCGTTCACGCATGCGAAGACGCGAGAAGGCGGAGATGGGCGTTCCCAGCAGAAAGGCGAGTACAAACAGTCAAATCGGGACCGTGCAAAAGCGGAGAATGCGTGCAAAGACCATGAGGCGCTGAAAAATCGTTAGCCGCTCTAGCCGCAAAGGCGAACGGACAGCAAAACGCGAATACAGCTTCGTTGGGAAGTCAGCCCCCGGTGCATGATGCGGCTTAACCAAATTAGTTCTAGTTTTCTTCTTCCAAAGTGCTCCTCTCAAACATCTAGTGTCAGGAATATGAAGGTAGTTGATATGCTCGTGGAAAGCGCTTCTGCTTTATGTGTGATTGCAGGGTCACATTGTAGTAATATAAATACGAATATAATTGATATGCTCGTTGTCAGCGCTTTTGATTTGCATGTCACTGGAGGATTGCGTTGTGCAGCGCGTCCTTTATGCAGCTGAAACTGTTGCGCGATTAATATGCAGCTACTGTATTGCAATGAAAGGATCAGAGGGTGCGCCTCAATTTGTGTTTTTTACAGCGAAATCCGTGCCGAGATCACCGCAACGGCCGATTTAGTCGAGTATTTGTCCCCCACCGCCGCCTGTGCCGCTGGTGTCTAACCGCTATCGCGCGAAATGGGAAAAAAATATCGAAGCTGAAATGGCGTTGAAATGGGATTGATGAAAAGGGCCACGCCTGTGCTTGAAACTCCTTTGCGAAAAGACACCAGACCGGCGTCATCTCTTTCAAGGAATCGCGTTAACATATCCAACATAGCGTGGTAGAGGAGTAAAATAACAACCAGGCGTCACACAATGAGAATTGTGTAAGCAGAAGGTGATCTAAAGCTTCCAAACCATTACAAAGGACTCAGTCATAATCCTTCATCGTCATGAGCCGCAGCCGCAACAAAGTGCACATAATGCCTTAGAGATGTGTAACGGTGTCCCACTTTCCTGCAGAATGGCATGTCATTGTAGGCGTAGTGAGGAACTTGTAACTGTACATGTTCTAGTTGACCCGACCGAGTTTAGAGTGTGCTCTAGTGACATTTCCAGGTTTTTCAGTGACTGTGCTGCTAGGTACGCTTAGACCTGGCGTTTTTTTTTTCAGAGTTATGGTAACTATTTCCATGCTTAAGCGATTGGAAGGTAGAAAAGTTGATTTATGAGCTAAATCAGGCTACTCCTATAAGTCTTCATGATACAGACCCATCACTTTGACTGGTATTTTGTGTAAGCTTTTTTAAAACATGTCAGAATTTTTAACGTAGTCGCATTTATCGTAGGAAATAACTCTTTCAGAGCTGTCGACATGGTTTTAGCAAACACCACTCACGCAAAACACGACCACCTCTGTGTACTAACGGCTTATTTTCAGCATATGACGCACGTTCTGATTTGAACTGTATTAACGCGATAGCGTTAGAGAGCTCGTGTCGCAGAAATTCCGGTGCCGGCGTCGGCGACGGCGTCGTTGGTTCTGAGCGAAAAATCGTCTGCGTCGGAAAATCGAGAAAGATGCAAATAAAATAAACAAAAATATTCGGTGCCAGTGAGGATCGAACCCGGGCCGTTTGCGTGGCAAACAGGTGTCCTACCACAAAGCGACAATGTTACTTGCAACTGCTTCGGGAAAAAACACTACATAAATGCCATGTAGTGGAAGGAGTCTCCTTAACGCATTAAATGCCGCATGGCAGAAGCGCACAATCGCGCAGGGCGACGTTTAACTGCATCAACTGTTTCAGTGCGATTTTCGTGTGTGAAAAGCTTTAAAGTAAACAGACATGTGAAGACCAACTTCACATCTTTCGCACTCCCATCGGCCCTCACACTTGTTGCTGTGTGCCTTGCAAACTAAGAACAGCCTTGAGGGATTATTTTGTTCGGCAGGTGTCACGACCAAAGTTAGCCCATTCGGAGATTTGTAGGCGTATTGGCGAGGCCATAAAACTAAGTATTTTGCGCGACGCTATGCTTCAAAACAGCCGGTATGGTGCACCCATCGCCGCCAAAAACGCAACTTGCAATCAGCTCCAACAATTGACAACTATGTCCATCTAGCGGAAAACATCATAGAAACAGCAAAAGTTAGATAATGTGCTGCCATCTGTGATACATTGTGAAAAACATGTCTCTTCTACGGAAGTGGCCACGCTGCGCAGTTTGCTCATCGAGGAGTACCGGCGGGACATTCATGTCAAGTAGTTGCTCTCATGTCATGATTCTCTTGGCGACGCTTCTCGAGCTCAAAGTTCTGCGTCATTTTGGCGTCATTGACGCCTTTGATTGGCTTCCCGCGCGCGAAGTTGGGGATCCATATCAAGGCGACGACGCTTCATTTCAGCTTCTCTGGCTCTCAGCAAGGCATCTTCATGGCGTTGTTGGCGTTTGACCTCCGTTTGACACCACGTCACGCGCGCGCGCGTGCTTGTGTAACAACACGCATTGTAAGTATGCATTTAGTGGTTGCAGTGCGCACTAGGGGCCGGATTTCGCTATGGGTTTCAACGCTTAAAGGCGAAGCTTAAGGGTCCCCCAAGTTTTCTCCCTTGATTTACAAAAAGCCTTCCGTACCATTTCGCATTGTTCGCTTTTAATCAAAATTAGCATGCTAAATAGTGGCACAAAATTATTTAAGCCTATACACACTTTGGATATAACAAAGCCCAGCATGAAATTGCTAAAGGTTATAACTCAAGCTCTTGTCGGATCCGTCATCAGAGCTTTATTGCACCGCTGCATCAACAATTGGGCTCATTTGGCGATGATTTTGTGCCCTACCACGCAATAACTAACCCCACGTTTCTTCTCAACTTTAGTCTGATCTTTACAACATTACTTCTTGGCGTTGATTCCGGCACATCGAAGCGGATTCTAGCAAATGCAGTATAAAGAATCTGTTTCGAAAACTACATCTTGAGCTACTCCGGCTTATTCGAATCTAATTCTCAGTTTTGATCAGAAAATACTTACAACCTTCATATGACACTCCCGTATTATTAGGTCAGAACTCAGCTTCGGCTGTCCTTACGTTAAAACTCATTTATGAAACGCATCTCCCGTCTAAACTTAAGTAGGCTTTTCAATATGGGATCATCACGCTTATGCATTTGTGAACGCACTAGAAGTCATCCAAAATAGTCTTTGTTCATAGTTGCTCAATAATTCTTGCATCGCCTGTAGTAATTCAGTAGGAGTTCCTGTACTCCTCGCTTACTTATCTAACAGAAAGAAGCCTGTTCGTCTATGCATTTTCATAAAATTTGTCTTACGAATCCCGAACTGAAACACGTTCTTCTCTGGTCCTTGCGACGTTTCGTCTCCCGTCTACCATATCTTGTAAGTTCAAGTGCCGTTTGGCCTGACCAACGTTTACTTCCAAAACTGCATGGCCAAGACATCATCCGAATAGAATCGCCTCCCTGCCTCCATCACCAGCCACCCCAGTCATGCACCACTCCACTCTTTAACGCCACAAATGGCATCGAGATTACTAAACAAATCAAATTCGCTGGCGTTTAACTATTGTAAACCCAGCTCTCAAGAGTAAAAAGTACGCTGCGCTTAGTTAACAAAGACAATGCACACTGGCGGCGGCTGAAGTAGTTTAGATTTTAGCATACTTTCACTCTTGGTAAATTCTCTGTAACGTTCTCATCTGGCCTCTCTTTGCTCCTTTGTTTTATCAGGCACCTTTGCCTTAGATATTTTGCATACTGCCGTCAGCTATGAGTCGGTCATTTTTTCTTACGCGGAAGTTCACAAATCGACGGTCCAGTCAATGCTCCGTCAATGGCGAGTCTGGGTGACGAAGTGGTGGTGCAGCCGTCAATTCTTGGCCTAGTCACTTGGTACTGCAGCGGCGAGGCTCAGAGCTATGACAGCTACGACGCCCCTCCGCAGCGGTTCAACTGGCGTGACTTGGAACGAGAAAGACCTGGGGCGAAAGTAGAGCTGCGGTTGCAGCGTTCGGCCTGCCCGAGAGATTTTTTCGCTTTGCTATTTCTGTGGATTTCGCCTCGCGCCATACGACTCATGTTTTGACAAGGCCGACCGGACGAGCCTTGCGTTGCGTTTGCACCTTGGCGGCTCAATGTCACTGCGACGCGATGAATGCCATTGCGAGACATACTGTCGTAGAGCTTCCGCTCTAATAAATGGTCTTCATCTTAATCATCATAATCGGCTTGACTACGCTCACTGCAGGGCAAAGGCTTCTCCCATGACCCGCCAAATGCCCGGCCCTGTGCTTGCTGCTGCCACTTATACCTGCAAGCTTCTCAATCTTATCTGCCCACCTAGCTTTCTCTCTCCCCCTCGCGCGTTTGCCTTCCCTTGGAATGCAGTCAATTACTCTGAATGACCAGCGGTTATCTTGCCTACGCGCTAGATGCCCTGCCCATGTCCATTCTTCTTTTGAAATAAGATGTCCTGAACACCCGTCTGTTCCCTTACCCACTCTGCTCCCGTCTTGTCCCTTAAGGTTACACGTACCATTTTCCTTTCCATTGTTCGCTGCATGGCCCTCAGTTTAAGTTGAATGCTCTTTTTTAAGCCACCAGGTTGCTGCTCCGTACGTAAGTACCGGCAACATGCCGCTGTTATATACCTTCCTCTTGCGTGATAGTGGTAAACAACCATTCATGATATGAGAAGGCTTGCCCAATGGCTCCATCCCATCCTTATTCTTCTAGCTACTTCAATCTCAAGGTTGGGCTCCGCGGTTATTCCTTTACAAATTCCAGTGCCTCGCTACATATCGCAAAGCGCTGTTCTCTTCCGAGACTATTGCACGTTGCTTTAGTTTTCTACATGAAAAATTTCAGACCTACCGTTCTGCTTTGCTTGTCCAATTCAGCAATCATGAGTTGCAATTCGTCCCCTGAGTTACTCAATAATGCAATGACATCAGCGATCGCAGCTTACTAAGGCACTCTTCACAAACTCGTATCCCTAACTCTTCCCAATGTAGGGCCCTGAAAACCTCCTATAAGCACGCGGTTAATAGGATTACGGAGATCGGGTCTCCCTGCCTCACACCCTTCTTACACATGTCGGCTACTTTACGCTTATTGATAAACTTGAAAAGCTCTGTCAGGTATTTATTGTTTGTTATGTTTGAGACTTCCATGTTTTGACGTTTATTAATGAGCTTTTTCGCCTCCTGGGAGAGCTTGCCAGTGTCATGGCTAATGACTCTACCTCCGACTTCCACTAAACACTACGTAATGGTGCTCCTGAGATTGTCATTCTTTGCGTCAACGCTAAGGTCGGTTTTGTCGGTTAGAGCCGGGTATCTGTTCTTAAGCGAGACCCTGAATTTCTGTGCTTTCCCTCTCAGAGCTAGCTCAATAATTAACTTCTTGCGGATGAGTTTCTACCGTTCCTTTCCCAAGTTTAGGCGACTTCGAGATCTCACCAATATATGGTCACTTCATCGTATCATTCAGTCTATTTCATTGTTAGTTTCGCTGTTGGTGCTCCTCCACGTCCACTTATGGTTCGCCCGTTTCCGGTAGAAGGTATTCAAGAGTCGTAAATTTTTACTCTACTAATAGCTCCTCTCTCGCAATTCTATAAGCGTGCTCGACTGCTGACCCGGAGGTCGCGGGATCGAATCCCGGCCGTGGCGGCCACATGTTCGATGCAGGCGAAAATGCTAGAAGCCCGTGTACGTAGATTGGTTCCACGTTAAATAACCCGTGGTGGACAAAATTTCCGGAGCCCTCCACTACGGCGTCTATCATAATCATATGTTGTGTTTGGGACGTTAAACACCAATATTATATTATATATTTCTAGAACCGATGCCCATATATCATCACTTCCTGGTCTCCAGCCTGCGCTTGCCTTCCTTCATATTAAGTCGCCCATCTACACAGTGTACTGTGCGTTCACCTTCTTCATTGCTGATTACACTTCATAGAAGTGGTGAACTAATTGATCATCCTGGCTGGATGTCGGCGCGTAGGCCTTTGCCGGCTCCCGTCTCCGACTTCGCTCGACTTGAGAGTTGTTGGTTGCATTGGTGCAATACAACGCTGGTACGAGCGCTTCGCATGAAGGTAATACTATGAATTTGGCCGTACTGAGAATCGTTCCAATGCTTGTCAGCAGGAAAGTTCATCCTGCACTTCGTGAGCTTATTCATGCTGAAGGTATTTGCACAAGTATCAACAGCCCCAATGATATCAGACAATTGTGAACCTTCACGAACATTGTGGCATGATCTGTGCCGAGAAGTTGCTAACAGATTTTGTCGGTGAAACTCGGTTACATAAAGATAAAACAAGAAGCGGACGTGGCAATGTCCCCCTTTGAAAAAGCATCGTGACGATGAGAAAAAGAGAATACGGAAGTAAAAAACGCCAGGCCTGTGCGGAAAGCGCAGCACAGTCACAGCGAAAGGTGGAAGAGAGGCATTCCTAGAGCTCGTTATAAACTCTCTTGTGGCTACTGATACAAGTACATTTCTTGAAATATACTGAGTATGTGCAGCGCAAAGGTACGAAGACAGAGAAGACACACAAACGACATAGAATGGCGCTGACTTCGAACTGATTTATTGAAAAGCACGAAGCCCGCTTTTATGCATGCGCACCTGTTAGCAACAACTCAAACGCATCATCAGGACCATACAAAACTGCATCTCTTTGTCACTTAGATAACACTTGGCGTACTTACACACCTGATACCAGATTTCTTAATGTGAGCTGCCTCGATTATTTCTCTTTCTGTTTTCATTTTTGCATGCTTTATAAACGTCGCGCGATCAAAGTGCGGGGTGCATTTACACTTGTTGCAGTGATCTGCCAGATGTCCACCTGATTCGTTTTTTTACATTCAAAAAATGCTCACGTGCTCTGATGTTGAAACATCGGCCCGTCTGCCCAATGTACTCTTTTCCACAGCTCAGTGGTGTTTTATATACCACGTGAGTCACACAATCGGTGTAACGGTGAACATGCGTCTTCGTGCAGGATTTTTTCTTTTCTTTGGTGAGCATAGGGCAGATCTGGCCTAACTTACATGGCGCAGAAAACACCACTTTGACGTCATACCTTTCGGCAATCTTTTTGAGATTGTGCGAGAATCTATGGATGGATGGTATCACCTGCGGTCTTCGTTGATCTTTTTCTTTTTGCTGGTCAGGTTCCTTTTTTTATGCTCTGCAAAACTGATTCGCAGACAGCTTGACAAGGGACGACGGAAATCCCGCAGCGTCTAAACGTCTCAACTGATTGTTCAGACTGTCTGAAGTGGTGTGTCGGCAGCTTTTAGCTAGTGCTGATTTCACACAGGATATCGCAATCCCCCTTTTGACAAGTTTAGTGTGCGCGCTGTCATAAGGCAGAAGGCTCTTCTTTGTCCTGGGGTTATACATATAGCAAACATGGTCATTGTTGAAGGTTAACCTGAGATCTAAATTGCATACTGTTGTCAATTGGCCTCTCACATGTAAAGGTTAGACCACGTGATTCAAAGGTAAAAACACTGGTAATCATCCCGACAACGTTTTCAAAATCTGTGGGACTTAAATCTGGTAAAAATATTAAGTAGTCGTCTACGTATCTAAAAAACTAATGACTTCTGAATCAGCAACCCGAGCATTTACACGCCTGTCAACAGAGGCTAAAAATATGTCACAAAGTATCGGTGCGACTGATGACCCTATGCATATGCCACCTTTCTGCACGTACTGTTGTCCATTAAAAGATGGCGGTTGACTGGAGGTAAAATTGTAAAAGTTCTAAGAAGTTTCCACTGTTTAGGCCGGTAGAGTTCTGGAAGCTGAGCTCCCCCGAATGTTCGATACACTCACGTACTGCACTGAAGAGGCCTTGGTGTGGTACGGAGTAGAAGAGTTCCTCGACGTCCAGCGAAAAGGCAGAGCGGGCGCAGTCTAGTCTACCCCCCTCCAGCAGTTGAACCAGTTCACTTGAGCTTCTTACCATGAAAGGGTCATTGAATGCTAGCGTCTTCAGATGGCGCTGAAGGTAGACACTGATCTGGTGCTGCCAGGTGCCCCTCTCAGAAACAATTGCCCTAAGAGGACAATCCACTTTATGAGTTTTTGCTGCAAAAAACACAGCGAGGTTCAGGTTATCAGCTTTATCAACGGCTTTTCTCAAGTTTTCTAGGCTGGTTTTCTTTAAAAGCTTGACTGTAGCTTTCTTTTGTTGCTGTGGCTGGTAGGGAACTGTTACGAAGTTCTTTTGAATTGACGTCAGAGCTTTGCGCTCAAAGTGGTGATCAGGCATTACTACGAAGCCACCCTCTTTATCAGCTCGCAGTGCTAGTAAACCTTGTTGCTTGAGAAATTTACCCACTTTCAATATAGGTGGTGTTTTCCCTCTTCTTAGAGTGCCATTTCTTAGTAAACAGTCAACGCCTTCCCCAATGGCTCGATCACGGTTGTCTTCTTCCGCGCGGTTTGCAACGTCTCGCACCATAGCAAGGTACTGGTGTCGCGATGGCGCTGGCTCATAGCTGTATTTTGGGCCTTTATCCAGAATCTTGAGTACTTCTGCCGGTAGGTTTCCTCCAATTACCGTGGTGCTTGGGATCTTCTGTGCCTTTCTGTCACAGGGCTACGCTGAAGCGTGCACGCTGCCACATGAAATCAGTCACCTGAGCTGCCACCTTTTTATAATCTGTGTACTGTCTATATCCTGCACTGGCGTCTACATTCTGGCTTGTGAGAACACGCAACCAATCCTGGAAAAGGCGAACCTGCCGCCAGGACTCAGACTTGAGCACTTTACATACCCTCCGGCATTGTCCCCAGGATGGGTCGATGGAGCCACACAACCGTCGAACGTCCGGGGGGATCAGCTTACGTTTGAGGCAGTACGAAAGCATTCTTGATTGGCACGTTGTGGTTGCGATGAGGTTGACACATGTAGCGATGGCTTCTTTGTTGGATTGGTGAGACAGGAAAGAGCCCAATGTAGAAGAAATTTGTTCAAGAAGGAACCACACCAAGGCCTCTTCAGTGCAGTACGTGAGTGTATCGAACATACGGGGGAGCTCAGCTTCCAGAACTCTACCGGCCTAAACAGTGGAAACTTCTTAGAACTTTTACAATTTTACCTCCAGTCAACCGCCATCTCTTTTAATGGACAACAGTACGTGCAGAAAAGTGGCATATGCATAGGGTCATCAGTCGCGCCGATACTTTGTGACATATTTTTAGCCTCTGTTGACAGGCGTGTAAATGCTCGGGTTGCTGATTCAGAAGTCATTAGTATTTTTAGATACGTAGACGACTACTGAATATTTTTACCAGATTTAAGTCCCACAGATTTTGAAAACGTTGTCGGGATGATTACCAGTGTTTTTACCTTTGAATCACGTGGTCTAACCTTTACATGTGAGAGGCCAATTGACAACAGTATGCAATTTTTAGATCTCAAGTTAACCTTCAACAATGACCATGTTTGCTATATGTATAACCCCAGGACAAAGAAGAGCCTTCTGCCTTATGACAGCGCGCACACTAAACTTGTCAAAAGGGGGATTGCGATATCCTGTGTGAAATCAGCACTAGCTAAAAGCTGCCGACACACCACTTCAGACAGTCTGAACAATCAGTTGAGACGTTTAGACGCTGCGGGATTTCCGTCGTCCCTTGTCAATGCTGTCTGTGAATCAGTTTTGCAGAGCATAAAGAAAAAGGAACCTGACCAGCAAAAAGAAAAAGATCAACGAAGACCGCAGGTGATACCATACATCCATAGATTCTCGCACAATCTCAAAAAGATTGCCGAAAGGTATGACGTCAAAGTGGTGTTTTCTGCGCCATGTAAGTTAGGCCAGATTTGCCCTATGCTCACCAAAGAAAAGAAAAAATCCTGCACGAAGAAGCATGTTCACCGTTACACCGATTGTGTGACTCACGTGGTATATAAATACCACTGAGCTGTGGAAAAGAGTACATTGGGCAGACGGGCCGATGTTTCAACATCAGAGCACGTGAGCATTTTTTGAATGTAAAAAACGAATCAGGCGGACATCTGGCAGATCACTGCAACAAGTGTAAATGCACCCCGCACTTTGATCGCGCGACGTTTATAAAGCATGCAAAACGAAAACAGAAAGAGAAATAATCGAGGCAGCTCACATTAAGAAATCTGGTATCAGGTGTGTAAGTACGCCAAGTGTTTATCTAAGTGACAAAGAGATGCAGGTTTTGTATGGTCCCTGATGATGCGTTTGAGTTGTTGCTAACAGGTGCGCATGCATAAAAGCGGGCTTCGTGCTTTTCAATAAATCAGTTGGAAGTCAGCGCCAGTCTATGTCGTTTGTGTGTCTTCTCTTGTCTTCGTACCTTTGCGCTGCACATACTCAGTATATTTCAAGACATGTACCAACTCGCCCATCAACGGATCCTTCTTGAACAAGTACATTAGCGACGTACCCACTGCGCCGCAAATCATAATTCTTGTGACATTGGGAAGCTCCCACCACGACATTATTCTTCATTCTGCGGAGAAGCGAGGTACCATCCATGAGGCATTATGTGCGCTTTGTTGATGAGACGGTCATAGGTCGGCAAAAATATTGGAACTAGAAGAAATATTGGAACTCAGAAGAAATATATTTTGCTCTGAGAGCTCTTTCCGACTCAGACTCACTAAACTTTTTCTTAGCCGCACTCACTGGGACACAAATTCACCAAGATATTGCTCAGCCAGGGTCACTCAGACTCGTACGCACGGCTTGACCTGAGTCTGAGTGAGCCTGAGTGAGTCGACACATGAGTCCGCTGGCGTAAAATTAGCTTTTCCGATCGTGCTGTGAATGCTCTATACCACCATTATCTCACATAATCGGTGCTCTACGATACACCTTTTCATCTTATACCTTCAAATACGAGTTGCGGTTCCAATCCAGTAAGGACGTTTTTTGAAATGTGCGACTCACACGAGATATTTCTATCAAGAACTTCTCGTGAGAGAGTTTGCAGGGCGAAGTCATGGCACTCCCCCAGCAACTCCCCCGCCACTCACGCCTCTTATCAATAAACATTGAGGTGCAGCATGAACGCTAGTGCGTTAAGGAATGTGTGAATTGATTTGAGTATAAACGTATGCCGACATAAGGCTGATAGTAATGCCGATTGGTGAGTAGATAGGACCACTGGTCGGCGATGAAACTTGGAGCTCATTCATACTCACTCAATAAATATATTTTGCGCTTAGGGCTCCCTCAGACTCAGACTCACCAATTTTTCATCAACAGGGCTCAATCGGATTCAGACTCACTGAAATTTCTTTCAACCGGACTCACTCAGACTCAAGCTCACCAACGCATTGCTCAACCGGACTTGCTCCGACTCACACTCACGGCTCGATCTGAGCCTGAGTGAGTCTGAGTGAGCCGACTCATCAGTGAGTTTGCCGACCTATGCCGACGGTTGATGACGAAGAATTATGCCTGAGGCCTTTGTAATGGGTTGGAAGCTTTAAACGACCCAATAGTTACGTAATTCACATTGTGTGGCTCCCGGTCGTTATTTAAGTGTGGCGCCACGCTTCATACCATACGTTAACGTGAGAAACAGAGAATGAGAGGGAATTAACTCTTTTGAGACCCTGAGGAAATGAATCATGAGAGCCTTATGGGTTTCCTGGGCAACCAATAGAAGTGCACTTGGGAGGAACCCACTACGCTATAAATCATAAGTTTTGTGAAGTAACGAAGCAGCCACTATGCAATTTTTCGTCATTCTGCGGAGGACCGTGGTACCCGCTAAACACCCGTAAAGCATTATGTGTCACTTTCATGATGCTGTGGCTGATGACGATAAAGAATTGTGGCAGAGGCCTTTGTAATGGGTTGGAAACATTCAACAACCACTCGTTTCGCAAATTGCATTGTGTGACGCCTGGTTTACAGAATTCGCGTTGTGTGACACCCTGGTTGTTATTTTACTATTCTACCACACTACATTACATATGTTAATGTGGTTCCATCCCGGTATGAAGCCTGTATAGGGTCTTTTGCAACGCAGTTTCAAGCACCGACATGGCTCTGAGGTAGAATACTGGGCTCCCACGAAGAGGGACCAGGTTCGAAGAGCGTTCTATCCCGGATATTTTTGCTTATTTAGTTAGGGTTTCTAATTTCACACACGATAGTGGTTAAGGACACCGACGGCGGACAACTACGGCGCCAAAAACGGCCTTTCTTGTGATCGCATAACAGCTTTCGCTGTAAAAAGAAATGCATGTAACTCGAAAGAACACCAATAAATCAAGAAAAAGCAGAGTCATCAGGTTCGCCAACGCGCATAAAACGGCTTGGTATAGTTGGCTTAAGGCACCACGAAAAGGTAGTTTGCTCGATGGGATGAGAAGTTATTCATTAGAAGAATGCCGTTTCGCAAGAAAAACGACGCCAGTCCTCGCTTGAGTACCTGCCGAACAAAGGTGGCCTGCCCTCGATGTATTTTACAAGACCCCTGAGTTCTGGGTCGGCTCGCTGTCAGAAGCAGTCATCACTCTGTTCGTCCTAGGATGGGTCGACGGGGGCACGAGAGAGGCAGTCAGCATCGGAATGTTTTTTCCAGACTTGTAAACGATGGTATTGTTGAATTCTTGAAGTCTTAGGCTCTACCGTTGGAGGCGACCTGAAGTGTCCAAGTTATCTAGGCAAGACTAGGTGTGGTGGTCGCTCACCACTTTCAAGGGCCTGCCTGGAGGGAGGACGAAACTTGGACCTAGCCGCGACGATGGCTAGGCACTCCTATCCAACAGAAGGCGTGGTGGTCGCTCACAACTTTGAAGGGCGGGCCGTAGAGGTAGGGGCGAAACTTGGATGTAAGCCCAGATGATGGTTACGCACTCCTTTTTTATGTGGAATAATTCGTTTCTGCCTTTGATAGCGACCGCCTAACATAAATGACGACCCTTTCCAGCCCGTCAGTCTTCTGCACAAGGACGGTGCCAGTACTACGATGCTTGCGTCGGTGGGGTTTTCAATTTCGGCGTACTCGTCGAAATGCGCTAGTATCAGAGGCATCTGAAGCGTGTTTCAGATCTTGAAATGCCTTGATTTGAGCCAGTTTCCATTTAAATGGCACGCCGGTCTTCGTGACGTGTGTTAGCGACTCGGCGATTTGTGAAAATTCCTTGAATAAGTGTCTGTAGTAGGCGCACAAGCCGAGAAATCGGTGTACGGCCTTCTTGTCGGTGGGAGGCGGGAAGGCAGCGATGGCACCTATTTCCCGCGGATCTGAGCGAACACCATCCTTGCTGTTCACGTGACCCAAAAACAAAAACATTTCAGCCTTCAAGGTGAGTCCGGGTGTCGTGATTGCTTCAAGTAAAGCTGCAAGGCGCAGAGGTTTCGTCCAAGTTTGAGGCAAACACAATGACGTTGGCCAAGTACACCAGGCACGTCTGTCACTTCAAGCCAGCCAGTACTGTATTCATAACGCGTTGAAAAGTTTCAGGTGCCGAGCAAAGATCAAAGGGCCTGGCCTTGAACTCGAACAGGGCGTCTGGTGTTATAAAGGCAGTCTGTTCTCGGCCTCACTCGTTGACTGCGATTTGCTAGTAGCCGGTAGGGCGTCGTCTATTCGTGGAAGAGGGTACACGTCCTTTTTCGTGACTGTTCAGGTGACGACAGCCGACGCAAAAACGCAGGGTTCCATCCATCTGCCTCACTAACACCGCAGGCGACGCCCATGGACGGTTGCATGATGTCGTCGCGTAGCATTTTGTCGACCTGTTTCTTAACGGCCTCGCGTTCTCGCGTCGAAACTAAGTAAGGAATCTGACAGTTTTGGGCACTTTGTTCTGTTCTCATGCAATATTTCGCGACTGGGGTCTGTAGAATTCTTATGGCGACGAGAAGTCCTTCACATGCAGGAGCAGGCCTTTGAGTTGGTTTTGCTTCTGCTTCGGGAGGCTCTGGTTGACCACGAAATCTGGTTGGGGACATCGATCCATCGAAGCAGGCTCAGTAGCGTCGAAGAGGGAAAGCATTGCTGGTGTCCACGAATTCATCGATATAGGTCAACGTCGTGCCAATGATGAGGCGTCTATATTCGTGGCTGAAGTTTGTCAGCACTACCTTTGCTTTGCCATCACGCAGCTCGGCTATGCCTCTTGCGACGCGAATCTAACGGTTTAGATGCAGGTGCTGATCGCCCTCGATGACGACTTCAAAGTTTGTGATTGAGCTTTATTATTATTAGTTTAACGCGATAGCGTTAAAGAGCTCGTTTCACAGAAATTGGGATGTCGGATTGGGCGTCCGTGTCGGCATCGTTCGTTGTGAGCGAAAAATCATGTTGTCTGTGACCAAAAAATCGAGAAAGCTGGAAATAAAATAAATAAAAAATCCGGGAGGTTCCACGCACCGTGGCAATCGATGTAATGCGAAGCAGCTAGCGGAGAGCTCCATACATCGCGTTGTTTTTTTGGGGGAAAATGAAGCCATTCATGTCATGACATCCAGTTCACTATATTTCACATGTTTGTCATGCATGCAGGCATGCACCATCTTTTATATATGAAGCGTATATTCTGGTACATACAATGCATGACATGTTAATTATGTTCGTCACGCACACGTCACGCCATACCAATTTAGGTATATATCCAGTTAACAAACCAGGCGTAGGCGCACAAAGAGAGTGTGAAGTAAATCATGCGACACATGCATGTCATGATTTTCAAGATACTACCTGTCATTTATGTTCGTCACATAGTTACGTCACGCAATACCAATTTTTGGGTATACAAGGCTACCGAAACAGCCGCGAGAGCACATGAGCATGACAAGTAAATGATGCTCTACACGACATGCATGTCATGATTATGTTATCACCTGTCATTTATGTTCTTCCTACAGTCACTTCACGAAATACCAATTTTGAGGTATACTAAGCTAGAGAAACGGCCTCGAGCGCACCATAAGCGTGTCATGTAAATCATGGTGTACACAAATGCATGTAATGATTATCATGTCACCACCTGCCATTTGTGTTCACCAATACAGTAATGTTACGCAATACCAATGTTGGTGTAGTTAATCTAGCGAAACAGCCACGAGCAGACCATAAGCGTGCCATTTAAACCATACGCTACATGACATACATATCATGATTTTCATGTTACCACCTGTCGTTTATGCTCGTCGTACAGTTACGTCACACGGTACCAAGTTTGGTGTATATCAAGATAGGGAACGCCGCGAACGCTCCTGAGCGTGGCATGTAAATCATGCCCTACACGACATGCATGTCATGATTCTCATGTTATCACCTGTCATTTATGTTCGTCCTACATTCACGTCACGAAATACCAATTTTGAGGTATACTAAGCTAGTGAGCCGGCCGCGAGCGCAGCATGAGCGTGGCATGTAAATCATGCCCTACACGACATGCATTTCATGATTGCCATGTTACCAACTGTCATTTATGTTCACCGTACAGTCACGTCACGCAATACCAGTTTTCGTGTATATCCAGCTAGCCAAACGGCCGCCAGCGCTCCATGAGCGCGGCATGTAAATCATGTTGTACATGACATGAATGTCATGATTTTCATGTTACCGCCTGTGATTTATGTACTACATACAGTCATGTCACGCAATACCCAATTTGGTACTTATCCAGATAGCGAAATGGCCGCATGCCTACCATGAGCGGGGTATGTATGTCATGGCGTACATGACATGAATGACATGATCTTTATGTTACCACCTCTCATTTATGTTCGCCGCACAGAAATCCATCCAATTAAACGGCCGCGTACATGACATACATGACACGCTTTACATGACATGAGTGTCATGATTTGCATGATAGGACCTGTTAATTATGTTTGTCATACACTCTTTTCATGCCATACTAATTTTGGTATACATCAAGTTAACGGAGGGCCTCAAGAGCACCAAGACCGTGGCATGTAAATCATGTGTTCATAAAATGAATAGCATGATTTTCATGTTATGACATGCCATTTATGTTTGTCATACAGTCATGCTATGTCATACCAATTTTGGTATCGTACCTTTAGGCGGATAGATAGAGAGATAGATAGATAGATAGATAGAGATAGATAGATAGATGATAGATAGATAGATAGATAGATAGATAGATAGATACGGTCAAAGTCGCAGAAGATCGCTAAGAAATGCTTCGCATTTAAAAACGTTTAGTCCGAGTGTGAGAATTCAACCAAGACCGTCTGGTGGCAAGCCGGTATTCTACCGCACAGCCACGCCTCTGCATGGAACTGCGCTGAAGTAACCTTCAGTTTCACAAACATACGCGTCATGAATACAGGTGTCACAGGACGAGATGTCAAAAGCAATAATATTGCGTGGCACAAGCATAAATTGCCATCGGGCGTCACACCATGTGAATATCATAACGATTGGTGGTTTAAAGCCAGCCACCCATTACAAATGGCGTAAACATTACTGAGTGGGTGTATCGTGAAAACGTTTCTCGCGCATACCTCCTGGTTTAAAGCATGATACCCATTACATAACGCACGTAAATTTGTGCGCGCATTTGTTACACACACGTAGTGGATGCACTGATACTTCGGATGAAATGTCACGCGCAAGACGTTCTCTTACGCCATCGGGCTCTTGACACGCTAATGATAGATTCTGTGTCGTCTACAAGCGCCAACCATACTACGCTGTCTAATTCATCGGCGAGTTTTGGTGGGGCATCAGTGTCGCACGATAACGTAGGCGGCGAGCTTGGTGGGGCATCGCACGATAAAGAGGGCGGCCACGCAAGGCGTAGGCAGAGAAGGCAGACACAGAAGCTCGGCGTGCTACGGCTATGCGGCCACTTTGTACTTTGTCATTTACATTGCAGTGATACACAATCTGAACTTCTCGAGTACAACATACATAAGAAGTATGATCTAAGTGGTAGAATTACGCACTATGGCCAGGATATAGCTATCGCATTCAACTATTAAAGGCGAAGCTTAAGCGTCCCCCATTTTTTATTTATTTACATATACTACCGTCTCTTTGAGGACATTGCAGGTGTGGGTACGACCTTCATTGGGAATCAGACATAGATAGGACAAGTAAGCATGCAAAGTAACGTAAGACTGCGTGAATGGGCAAGCAAATAGAAAAAACATGTTATATACAAGTGCGCGTGTGACAAATCAGTGTTGCATCAAGAAACTCGTGTTGAATTGTAGAAAAAAGTCACATAAATACAAGCGCACCGCTCGTTTACTCATAAGACATATGACGATGAATTCTTCCCTAAATTGTGTGGAAGGTAACTGCCGAAGTTCGCCGTCAAGACCTTTCCAGAGTTCGACTGTGGATGGTAAATGAGAATCTAAAGCTGTTCAAACGTGGCCAAACGGGACGAGATTAAGGGGGCGAAAACTTGGAGTAGCACGAGTAGGGCGCCTCACAAATGAAACTGGTGCCGCAATGACCGAAGTCCTACATACAATCTTGTAAAGAGGGATAAGGCGTTCACACGTTCGTGTATGCGCAAGTGTGTCAAGCGAAACATTATGTGCATGCGATGAGCGTGAAAAGTGGAGGTCGTATCTGCTATATATGACCCTTTTTGCTTTCTTCTGAAAGGATTCCAACTTGACAACTTTACAAGTGGAGTAGGGGGACCAGACAATGCATGCGTACTTCAGGATTGGCCCGATTAGGGTTTTATATGCAGTTAGTTGGTAGCGTCCATGAACGTAAGGTTTAAGGGAATAGATTGCGAAGGGCCTTACAGCGGACGCGGTCTATCTGTTTCTGCAATTTCAAGTTATGTGTTAAAGTCACCTCAACGTATTTGAACTCAACTACACGTGTCATGTTAGTTCCTTGTGACTATAAGAAAAACGCAAATGCTTAACATTATTGGAGAAGGTCATTGAGACTGTGTTCGTTAGATTAGTAGATAGTTGTCAGGAATCACTGCAAGCAAGAACGTATAAAAAACGTCATTTATTAGAAACTGGTCAGTATTAAAATTACAGAATAAAGGTGCCTGCATAGAAACAGTTTTACTGGCGTGTTCTGAGTGTACTTCACGGCGTCAATAGTATAAATAAAAAATAAAAGCGCGCCCAATACAGATCCTTGGAGAACACCCAATTTAAATTCGACGGTATTGGTCTTTGCTTTGTTAAAAGAAACACACTGATGTCTTCGATGCAGGTAATCAGCAATCCAATCAATCAGTCTGTCAATTTTTATTACCTCACGAAGCATGAGAAGTTTTCTGTGACAGACTGAGTCGAAAGCTTATGCATAGTCTATATGTATAGCGTCCAGCTTACCTTGACTATTAGGAACCGTAGCAATGTCATGCGAAAACTCTATTAGTTTTGTAATTGCCGAGTGACCGAATCGAAAGCCATGCTGGCAGCACGAGATGACATTCTCTGTTAAGCACTTAGCAATATGTTTGTGTGTAATGCGCTCCAGTAACTTTTATGTACTCCGGTAACTTACACGTGGTAGACAACAATGAAATTGGCCTGTAGTTAGAAATTATTTGCTTTTTACCGGACTTAAATACTGCGATCATGTTAGCTGCCATCCAAATGCAGGGCGCGGTGCTCCTCTTAAGTGACTTCCTGAAGATGATTGTTAGGTAGCACGCGTTCCAGTCAGAGTATCGTTTTAGAAAAAATATTAGGAATGTCGTCAGGACCACTGCTTTTGGTTGTGATAACTTTCACCAAAAGGTTACGAACACCTTTGTAAGTAATAATAATGTCGGAAAGTGCTGGGAGGGCAAGATGTTTAAAAGATGGAGTGGAGCCATCGTCCTCAATAAAAACAGAAAAAAAATATTGAAAGCTTCGGAGATGCAGGAAGGCAAAGAAGAGGGAATACCATCTATAAGAAATGACGAAGTGCTAGAGTCTTTAGGAATGATTGTTGTCCAAAACCGCGAGGCATTGTCTTTGGGAATAGTTGTTAGGGTCACGTTATAATAAAGGTGTTTCGCCTCATACATTTTTGCTTTTAATGTGGTGTTCAGTTAGCATAGAAGACTGGCTGAAGAATGGTCTTTGTGACGCAAATCTGACGGTACAGAAGCAGGTGCTTATCGCCCTCGATGACGTCTTCATGGTCTGCGGGTTCTTCATTGCCGGCGGAAATGACGCTGGAGAGAGGCGAAACAGTGACGTACTCTTCTATCAATTTCAATGCATGTTTCCCTGGCATCGTATGGGGCGGCCGCGCTTTTCTGAGGTATGACTTAAGGAGGTGCCGTTCGTTCACGTTCCGGACGCCCCGTCAAGCCGTTTCCTATCCCCAATTCATGGCGAAGTCACCAACCCCATCACAGACAGTCGAACCAGCCTCAGACTGAAAGGACTACCCAGCACCTCCACCAGATGTCACGGGGTTGTGACGTCAACAAGGCAGCAGTCGGCGTGTACAATATGGAACTCCTTATTTGGCCAAACTTGTGGCCGCGTAACAGTAAGTCAAACTGCAGCAATACACGCTGTACACTGATAGCGGCGACCAGAGCGTCGGCCAAACTGATCAGCAGTAATGCGCGTCGGTGTTTATACATGTAGCGTCGAAGGTTCTAGCGTTATTGCCGACACTTCTCTCGAAGACACTTTACTATTCGCACCCCGCGTGTAATCATGACCGAATGATCTCAAACAATTGCGAAGCTTCACGAGCACTGTGGAACGGGCTGTGTCGAGCGTTGTCAACAAAGTTCGTGGGTAAAACTCAATTACATAAATATAAAACAGAAAGCGGGCGTGGCAGTATCGTGGTTCTGGGACGTTAAACTCCAATTGTTATTATTACTTTATATTCCTTTGGTAGGAGGAGCCAGGACAAAAAACTATTAGCGTAGCTTCACTGATGTCCTGCCCCTGATAACAATACAGCAACAGATACCTCCATTCCATCCAGTACACAAGAACATTCAACAGAAAAATGGTTATACATATGCAAATGCATGAAACAGCGAGAGCGCAGAGTGTGCGTTATAATTTTAATTTACATTGGCATGTCTATTCAAGCATGCATGCAAGACAATGTATTCGTCAACAGGTTAGCAAGGTTTAGTCGTCAAAATATTGGTGAAAACATTCATGAAAATGGCAACTTTTGCTCCGAAGTTTTTGCGAACCAATGCCAGTGCGACTCTGCCATCGCATTTTTGTTGGCTGAAAAAAAAAACAGGCCGTAACTTTTCTCAACTGCAAGAAATGCACATTGAATGATAATAAACGTCATAATGTTGCCCTCCACATGGTTACCTATTGTCATGAAGAAGAGCTGTAACCTGGCCAGGCGCTGGCACGAAAGAGAGCGAGGCAGAACAAAGCGGCGCAGGACAAACGGCCGGCCCAGCGATAGGGCGCAGTGGCGGTCTCCTCCGTTAATTTACTTCCACTTGCTTTTATTATGCAAAGAAATCTAATATTGCAATTTCTAGTAAAATTGCTGGAGCGGTAACTTCTAAATGCCATGGATGTGTTTCACTCTAAATACTGGTGAGGGAGTAAACAAGCCGAGTTACTCTCCAGTGCCTTCCTTTTACATTCGCAAATCGTCGGATGGAGTGAAATTCATGGTTCACTCTTCATGAAAGGATAGAGTGAAATGTGCTTTATACTCCTCCTTTCTCTGAGAGAGTGGAATGCCCATATACTCGTCTGGCATGATAGAGTAAAACACAGTTGTACTCTTGTTCCTGATATCGATGTGCCCGCATACCACAAGCACAAGCGATGACCACTCAATATTGAGCATATATATATATATATATATATATATATATATATCTATATATATATAATATTATATATACAGGAAAGAGCCCTGGATTTGTATGTTGTGGTGCTGGAGACGATTACTCAGGGAAAAAAATCACAGCATATCCACGGAGTGAATGATGATGAGTGGGCGAAGCTGCGGAGGTTCATCGGTAAACCGTGAATCTTCCGTGAATTCTGCCCAGTACATCATCACCGACGTGGGATAGGGCGCGTTTATACTAAAGGTTCGATGAGTTATGACGACTTGCAGCTCACTTAATTTTACATGTACGCTGTGAATTTTCATTGTTTAGAAAACCATTGCTTTAGAAAACATCTGGCGTCTTTCGTTAAGCAGCTGGCGTCTTTTCCTTTTGCTTTAGAAACATCTCGCGTTCTTCCGTTTTGCTTTTACAAAACATCTGGCGTCTTTCGTTGGTTTATTTCATCAATCAACGGCGTTTTGAACAAAATTTTATTGTTTAATCACGCACAGGAGAAATCTCACCAGGCACTACCTTGGAGGTAAAGAGTGGCTGCTAATGGGAATGAGAGACAGAAGAAGTCGGCTTTTAGCTACCGCTGCGAATTTGTTATTGTTCAACAACGCACAGGAAAAATCTCCCACCGGCACCACCTTGGAGGTCAAAGCGTAAGACTGGTTACGGACTACGACTACGACTACGAGGGACGAACGGGTGCCGCCTTAAGGAGCTTCGCCCCTAAAAAGCTTTTCCGGGCCCTCCCAGTGGCTTTTAGTGTGCTGAAATGCACTAGGTAAGCCTATTATCCGCGTTTTTTGCATCAGATTTCGGAAGTTAGATAAGCAATTATGACGTCATTTAGTCGGTCATGATCAAAACTACATTCGAAGGATTGTTAAATTCTCGTTAATAAATATGTCCAAGGAGGTCACGAAAATTGAACTGTTTAGTATGCAGTTCAGTAGTACGACGTTTTCTACATAGAAGTGACGTACCGCTTAGCAATTCAATGCGAATGCCGCACATATCTTCGGTTACGCTAATCTCGGTTGCTTCAAAATGTGCCGGATTGGCGTTCTGATCTCGGGAACCGTAAAACAAACAAATCAACTACTTTCTGTTTCGTTTTCGCAGGTATGGAGACATTCAAATTTGCTCTTCTAAAGAAGAAAATGAAGAGAGGTCACCGACGTTACTAATTACGTGAAAGAAAAATACAGCACCGGCCGTTTACAAAATGGTCTCAGAAGGATAGACTGTTGGGCGAGTTGGTTATTCATTCTGGAACCAATAACGCTAAAAAACGTGGGACAGTTCAAGAAAGCAACAGGACAAGCGCATACTAAAAGCTGAACCTTTATTAAAAAAACGAATGTATTTTTGCCAAGCAAACCCACACATTTACCACGCACAAAACCCAAGCCTCAGATGTGCGCATCCAGACACACTATCTCAACTTTGTTCAAAGCAAGAGAAGGTTTAGCCACGCAGTTATCACCGCCTTTGCCAATAAAGAAAGCTTCTATAAGCTCACGTGCTGTCTGGTGACGATGGCGTGCAAGCAATTTTGCATCAGTCAAGACCCACTGTTCCACGTTTTTTCGCGCTATTCTGTTCCACAATCCAAAATAATGTTGGTTTAGCGTGTCGGACTCGCGATTTGAGGAGCGTGAAGAGGCTGCGGGTTCGAATCCCGCTCGTTCTCCTTTTTTTGCCGTCGTGCTAGTTGCTAAGTCCTCATTAGGAGCTGCGCAAGATTAAAATTTTCAAAAGCAATTAAAAGCCCAATTTTAGCCCGAGTTTTATTTGCTTCGTGAGGTGTACTACTACTCGCTTCAGAGGGATTGTGCTACTCTGTTTTGGCTAGAGTTATGTTACTCTGTTGTGGTGGAGTACTATAACCCTTTCTTGGGGAATTACTATACCCTGCCTCGGAAAGAGGTGATCTACTCCGGAAAAGAGAGTTAAATACGTGACAAGAAAATACTACCCAAAGAGAGTGCCAGGCACTCTCTTGGTTCGAGTGTGTACAATGGTAAATAAAAAACTCAGGTATAAAGTCATATGCATCGGCGGTGTGGTGATTACAAATAGTCATTGATTTTTTTATACACACCGCGTTACTTCCTATGCTGAACGATTGGTCTTTTATATCTTGTATGGTGGACAGATAGCGCAGCAGTGCCCTGCACCGGCCTTGAAATTTGAATCTCTTGCTGCCAAGTTTTCGTCTGGAAGACACCCAAAAATCTCCATCACGGCATGTCGATGAAGATCAACATTATGATCATCATCGTCGTCGTCATCGTCATTATCGTGTTTTATCTCCGCTGCGTGACAAACGTCTCTCCCCGCGATGCGTGAGCTGTTCCCATTTAATGTCCGCAAATTTCTCAATATGATTAAGTCACCTTACCATCTGTTGCGCTGGGCTGGAAGAGATGGGATACCATCTCTTCAAGTCCGTTCCAGTGCTCTAAATGACCACCGGGTACTTGTCTATTACGCGACCTGCTACCACTTAAAAAAAAAGAGTGCGAGCTACTCACCATTGTCGCTATGGATACCGGGGTGAGGTAGACTATTGCCCTGTTCTCCTGCTGGTTATAGGCCATAACAGGCAGCGAGGAAACCTGAGACCAGCCTGGCCTTCCGCAGAACTGCAAAATTAAACCAAGATAAATGAAACAGAAACAGAACGAATACTTTATCAAGCACAACTGTTGGGAGCAAACGTATATTTACGCAATTTTCACACGAAAATTAGAGCAAGCAAAATACGAGGAACCAGCCTCACATTCCTTGTCGGCGTCGCAGTAACAATGCCACTTTCTCAAAGTATTGTGTAATCACCCTTTGTTAAGTTCCCCTCTGCCCAAACACTCGAACCGGCAGGAAATACGCGCATCTGAACTGGTGGGCCGTAGGAATGGGCGCACATGGCACCATTTGTTCCCGTAGGACAAGTCATTGATGTCGCTCTGAATAAGGCAATGATTATTGGGGCATAGTGGGCGCTTTCACCTTTCAATTGGCAGCTATAGGAGCACAGGAAATTTTGTGTGTCCAAAAAAAATTCCTCTATCGCGATCAAAAAGGTAAGTCTCGTGCGAAACACAGCAGCCAAGACAAAAGCCCCGGAAGCCGACAGATTCATCCTTTAAATGGTTGACAGCTTGCCGGCAAGTGTGAAAGGTCACACGCGTGTAGAACCACGTGAAGCTACTGCGCTGATGCGTCGGAACAATGACTGTTTGGTCTTGTCTGATAAGAAGGGTGGATTTGTGGTGTCACCGGTGGAAGCTATGGCGATAGGACAGCGATGACCATTGGTGAAAACTTTCGCAAGCCTGATGAACGAGCCTCTCGCCTCGAGAAGAGTGAGAGCGCAGGTCTAGCCCACCTGGCTGGTGCAGTCAATAAGGCGGAAGGCATGATAAAAAAAAAACAGTGCCCGTCCTCGTTAACCTTCGTCCCATCTTCGCGCTGCTTTTTACAACTTTTGAGTTATGTACCAAATGGCCCGCCTTCCGCCGATTCCCTAAAAGGGTAAATTTGTCACGGCAGTAACACCCCAAAATGCTTGATGGAGTAATGACTCAACACGCTAAAAGGGAGATAACTTGAGGCAGACTTCTGTGGACACACACACTTCACCTTGAAAATACCCATGACATGCCGCAGAGAATGTATCTTAATATTGTGTTGTTCAAAATGAAGGTGACGATTACAAGGCGACGATACAAGGCCCAAGTGCCAAAAAGAGTCAGCACAGCACAGACAAAAATAAACGTAGTCTCACGAGGACTACTGCGTGGCGTCTTCGTCTGGCTCTTTCTCGCTGGCATATTAAGCGCGGGCCATTGCCCTTCCTCCCGAAATAGCATCGCCTCGATGCTAAAAGAAGCGTTTGCGATGAACACAATGTCCCGGAAGTCATGAATGTCACAATGTGTGGTGAAAAAACCCTTAAACAGCCTTGACGAAGACGGATTATTTCTTCGCAAGTATGGTTTTAACCACGCCACGTGCACAATCTCGGGTCGTGGCTGTCGGCGTCGTGGTGGCTGGCTTCCGTCCGAAAGGACTTCGTAGGTGACGTCGCTCACTCTCCATAGCACTTCGTAGGGGCCGAAATAGCGACTGAGAATCTTTTCAGTATGATCTTTGCAGCACACGGGGGTCCAAAGTAACACCCGGTCACCTGGTTGGTAATCGACTTGTCTGTGGCGGAGGTTGTAGCGCCGTGTGTCCACACCCTGTTGTTTCTTGATGTTCACGCTGGCCAGTTGATGTTCACGCTGGCCAGTGTTTCCTCGGGTCATTGCACAAAACACTCAGCATCTTCGTCAAGATTGTTGATGTTGTCAATGTCGCATAGGAGCAATGCGTCCAGCATCCTCTGAACATCACCACCGTATAGAAGACGAAACGGCGTGAAGCGTGTATTCTATTGTGTAGCGGTATTGTACGCGAATGCTACGTAAGGAAGCACCTCATCACACGTCTTGTGCTGTACGTCGATGTACAGATGGGTCCAGTGTTAAAAGCAACACTTTCGTGCAGTGCATGTTTGGATTTCGCTCTCTTGCAAAAAATAGTGGCTTAGATTTGCATAAAACTACTGGTGGTTGACGGTTGTGCCGCTTTTTGACAGACTCGTGCAGTGCATGAACAATGTTTCCCTCTCCACTTGCTGTTAGAGGGCCAGCAAAATGAAAGGTGCTCGTTGGAGTGTTCCCTTTACCAGTGGACCGTACTGTACAAATGCAACATATCAGCCATCGTTTTGTTCAGCTTTTCGGTGAATCCGTTTTCTGTGGGTGATAGGCTGTTGTCTTGCGATGCGTGGTCTAACTGTATGGAAAACGTTCTCAAGCAGCCTTAACGTAAACGCTGTTCCTCGGTCTGTGATGACATAGGGTGGAACGCCGTGGCGTAGAAAAACGCTCTCGACGATAAACAGCGACATCAGAAGCAGTGCCTTGGGGAAGAGCCCTTGATTCAGCGTAGCGGGTAAAATAATTTGTAGCGGCGGTTATCCACTCGTTTCCTGAAGACGACAAGAGAAACGGGCCCAGGAGGCCCATGCCGACTTGATCGAAGGGTGTTCTGGGTGGCTTGAAGGGTTAAGTGATCCCGCCGGCTTAAGAGATGGGGACTTTCGGCGCTGGCATTCGCGGCAGGCCTGAACGTATTGTTTAACGCAAGCGACAAGTTTCAGCCAGTAGTAAGACTTGCGTACCCCAGCGAGATAATAATGATGATGTCTGAGGCCATGCCCTTTGCAGCGGGCGATCAACAGGCATAGCCCGGATCAGTCTTATAAAAACTAAACAAAAAAATTAGACCATTTCCCGCTAAAGGCGACCATGAGGCGATGCGAAGCCGGAGCACTTGCACCATCACTTCCGCTGGCGTTCGTTGGTTATGCTACCGACCTCGCGTCGCGGAACGCAAAGAGGAACGCTACGCGCGTCTTGTCTTCCCTCTAACCTGGCCGTTAATTCTCACAGGGCGAGCGGGGAATGCGGTCGGCAGGCGTTCGAGAGGACGGCAGTGTAGGAGAGAAAAGAGAGGGGGAAGGGACGCGTATGCGCTGGTGCTCATCGAGGCGTTGCGCAAGAGAGAATTTCGGCATGTCTAGCCTGCGTTTGACAGGAAGATTGAATAGGGGGAGGGGACAGGGTGAGTAGAATGAGGGAAATGGGAGAGGGGGAAGTGAAGAAGTGGAGTGGTGAGGTGTGTGGAGAGGGTATGCGCATGCGCCGTAAGGTTGGTGACACCGCACGCCACCCACACCGGTTTGAACTCCGCTTTAAGATGCTTAGCATCTAAAACAAAAGTCCATGAAGAAAACAAGTCCTATTTTGGCATCCGTTCGGGGCCACTTGCCTGATTTCTCGTGCGACACCAGTGCTCGAGCCGTCGCTTTGTTATTTCAACCGCTTCTCAGTATGTGGCGCACCGCGTTCGTGGACACCCAGCGCTGTCGCCAGGCACTGAAGTTCGTCTGCTCGAGCGGAGGCTCGTTTGGCCCGGGCCGCAGACCATTGCACTCAAGCACTACATGTTGTATGGTCTCCGCCGCTGCGCTGCATCGGTGGCAGGTCGTAGACGCGCTCGGTGCGTACTTGTTCTGTAGGGAGTGCGTTCTGTAGGGTTCTGTAGGGAGTGCCTCTGCGAGGGGGCTGCTTCCCCTGTTGTTGTCGTAGAAACGTTCCCTTTCGATTCCCTGTCTATAAGATCGGTACACTGTGATTGCCGACCTCTACTGGACCGACGTCATCCACTTCTCCAGTTGAGTGGCTTTGACGCGCTCCCTCACTTTATGCTTTGGCTCAGCTTGCGGGGCGGTCGTGAGTCGGATATTTTGACGCCGAACCGTTCGGTTAGGATTTTAGGCTGGGTGACCCATTAGGTGCTGTGAGAGCGGAGATGGATATACTTGTATGTCTGTTGGGCCCACCGGTCGTCTGGCATTCCACTTAGCTCCGGTCGTAGGAGAATTTCGCCACGGCCTCTCGCGCGTGAAGGGAGCACCATCCAGCATCGCCCTGTACTGCATCGTTTGGCATGCATCTCTGTGCGCCGAGGGCCTAGCGCCCAGCCTTTCTTTGTCTGGTCTCCAGAGCATGCCTTTTGCCTGAAGATAGGCACAGTACCACATTCCCGAAAGTGGGACCTGGCACGGCCACTCCCTTCCACAGCCCTGCATACCTCAAAGCGGTTGAAGGATCACAGTGCCTTATAGACGAGAAAAGGTTTTCGGGTCCTCGCCTTGGCTGTTAGGTCCACCTCATAGCTCTGGAATTAGTTTGGAGCAGTTGTGATGGCTATCTCCAGATAGTTGTGTTTATTTGTCCAAGGTATTGGTTTGCCTTGAATGGAGAGCCTCGACATCACTTAGGAGCCCATTGGTCCATAGGCCATTGCCACTAGCTTTCTGGCACTGCATGTGCTGCCGAGCCTTATGCCCTCTTAGCCGCATAGGTTCAGGAGGGCCCATAGCTCATCAGAGCTGTTGGCCAGGAGGACAACGTCATCGGCGTAAAACAGTGCCGGAATGCGTCGTGTGTTAGAAGCAACTTCCTCCATTTAGCTTATATCAAAGCCCAGACCACTCTCCGTTAGACGTTGCTCCATACCTGCGACATAGAGCATGAAGAACAGCGGTGACATAGGGCAACCTTATAGGCCTCTGGTTACTTGGATGGGGCATGAATCTTTTGTCCCACTGTACGAAGTAATAGGGATAGTTGGGCTAGTTGGTCTGTCCCAACCGTACGGCTGTCTGAGTGTCGCCATACAGTGTCTTATGTAGTACCACCAATTCGTCTGTCGCACCGAGTTGTGACAGTGTCGACCACAAATGTGCCTGTTCTCTGGCATTGTATGCCAGCGAGATGTCCATGAATACGCAACGACAGCACGGGATTCCTTTCGACAATTTCCATTGTCTGCGTGACAATGAAGATATTGTCCAGGCATCTGCCAGGCCAGAAGCCATTTTGCAGTTCCCCCAGGAACTCTGCCTCAGCCCATCGCTGTGTCCTTGCTCGCATGCTATGGGCGAACAACCTGTACGTGGCAGAGATTATAGTCATGGGTCGATAGCTGTCTGTGAGGGACTTTTCAACTCCTTTCTTAAGGATGAGCCTTATGCGGGCACACCTCCATTCCCTCGGTATATTGCCGGATTGGACCACAGGGTTCAGGGCGTCTCGCAACCGCTCTCGAGTCTTCTTCCCCAGTCGCTTCAATATTAACGATGGCATTCCATCCAGCCTAGCGGCCGAAACACCTGTCAACCGTCTCAGGGCTCGGTCAAGTTAACCTTCAGTAGTGGAGTCACACTGTGCTAGATCAGGTGGTTGTAGCTTCTCATTCAAGTCACCACTGCGCCGAGCATGTGATCTGAACGTGTTGGCCGTTTGTTTGTACTCTGTACTCCAGTACTGTTTCCGGATCCTGAAGATAGTCGGTCTGCGGTTCGGCTGTCGACATCTGGCATTGTATGTGTCTCCAGAATTTCTTCCCCGCATCACGACCAGCCTTTGAAGCTTGCGGTTTATGGCTCTATGCGGTCTTGTACCAAGGCAGACAGTGATTTCTTGGAATGCAAGTACAGAGCTATAGGTCTTGCACCTCCGTGTCATAAGCAACATGCCAGAGAGCAACTCTATGTTGGCGGCAGAATTGCTTACGTGCAGCCAGAGAGGCTGCCGCGTCACTGTCCCACCATGTCTTCATCTTTTGTCTCGGTGGGCCTCTCGAAGGTCTGTGTTCATCGACCACTTTTCCAATCATTTTCACCAGGCGTGGAAGTCACCATAAGTTACCAAGAGTTTCTGGTGTTGCCTCTACTCCAGACACATGCCCACCACCTCTATTTTAGCGTCTATAAGTGCCCGAAAGCGGGTCTGGTGTCCAGCAAGTCTGGTAGGGTTGGCCTGTGCTCAAACCACAATTTAAAGCTATCATGATCACTGCCTATGCTCTCCTCTCCGCTCTCATGTACACTGATGCCGGCTAGCCGTGGAGGTCTGGCCAGATCAGGCAGTAGTCGATGAAAGATGTGCTGGTCGGTGCTGCCCACGTTCCAATTATACTTTGACTTGGGCGAGTTCGTACATACTCGTATACATGCATCGCGACTCGGACAAAGACAGGAGACTATTTTATGCGTCTCCTGTCTTCATCAAAGTCGCGTTGCATGTACCAACTGCCCAGGTTATTGTGCACTAGCATTTTTCGGTGGGGTTCACAATGGTGAGATCGATTTTTCTCTGCCCAATCTAAGAGGAAATTGCTCAAAGAGGAATTTACCTTTTTGCTCTAAGAGGAGTTACCAGTTTTATCTGCGGTCCAATCGTGTTGCTCAATATGTGCGTTAATGTCACCAATAATGAGTATGGACACATTAATGCGAAGGATGTCATTTTCCATGCAGGCTAATATTCGATAGTTTTGTCGCAGAAATTTTTGCCCGTCCACAGGTGGTAAACGAGGCCTTCCACTGAGAGTCCACTCTGATCATAAAATGCAGCCTTCCACTGAGAGTCCACTCTGATCAAAATCCCAAACCGCCTCCTTTGCGCTCACTTCTTTGTCCGTTGATGCCTGCCCATTCAGAGGAGGGAGTTCCTCCATGCTCGCAAATGTGTTACGGCAATGCAAGCAAATAACACATCATTTCCGTCGATTACCTTGACCAGTTCTTCCCATGTTTCCCCTCGTTGTCCACCCTGCATGTTGAGGTAGAAAATTGTAACCCCCTTATTCGTTCTTTGCGCATTTCCCTCTTCCGCGTTTCATTGTTGTTTTGGGCGCGCCGCCAGTTTATTGATGCCCATTCTGCCGTGTTTTCCTCTTTGCAATTGCCTGTGGTCTTTTTCCATCCTCTGAAGCAGGGGCGGGCCAAAGGCATCAATGAAGGGGTTTACAGTAGGTTGTCGGTTCTTCATTCTGTTCTGAAACAGTTTCTTGGTGCCTGATCTAACCTCAAGAAGCACACAGTCTGTGGCCTAAGCTGATCAAGCTCCTCAGCCATGTCCACACTATGCGTATCAGCCGGTGATACTTTGCGTAGACCTCTGTTTGTGGTCACAAATTCCACCCCTGGCCGAAGGTCCCTGCAAATCCGCAGGATGGTGTCACTCCAGGCCACGCATTGCTGTGGACATATTCGCGGGAGTCCGCTAGTTCGGGATAGGGTATATTACAAATATGCTTCTTGGGTTTTTCTAGCCAGGCCAGTAGTTGGGTTTGGGCATCCTTCGTGGAGTCAGCCTGAAGATGGTTATTCAGCATGTATCTGCGGCCTGTATGGATCACCACTATGGGCTCTGGAGCGCTTCATATTGCTGCATTCTGGGTTATTGCTTTGCAAGTCTCCTCTATGGTTGCGTTCTCCTTCATGCGGAAATGCACTTGCTTGCTTTTGGCTGCGCGCAGTACATGACCTTTAGTTGGAAAGCATGACTGTCACCATACAGGAATGCTTGTTGGTGCGAGCCCCATGCGGGAGACCCTTGAACTGCTTGCCGTCTATGTGTAAATTGTCCATCTGTGTTCGTCCTGTGCGGTTTGTTGCCTGGCTTCGTGTGGCGTGTTGCTTTCCTTGGTTGACCGCGTCCATTTACTGGGGTACACGGGGCGGTGCGGTGCCCGGGACAGTTTGGTGTCCGGATTTTTTGGGAACGAATGTTACCGCTGTCCTGTTCAGTGCTAGCATCGCTTCACTTTGGTAATCTGCTCTGGTTCTGTGCTTGGAGGGCTTTTATGGGCCACCATTTCCGTTCCCTTGCTGCCTATGGCGTTGTTTGAGAGACGCAATGCTTAAGTTGCTCCAGGAGCGCACATTTCAGCTAACTCCCTCTTTCGCGTTTTCTCGATACGCAGTAGGGTATTTGGTCCCTTTCTTTCTTCCTTTCTTTCTTTTTCTTTCTTTCTTTGTTTCTCCTGCTCTAGGCGCATCCTCAGGTCGGCCATTGTGAGCTTGTTGCTCTCGAACGCTTGACCCACCAATGCCGTAATTTCCTCTTTAAAGAACTTCGCCCATTGACGGCACCCATAACCGGGTGCTGCATCTACCTCTTCAATGGAAGAGAAGGGTGTATCCTGGAGGTTGACCCATGAGTGGCACACCGTGCACATCACCCATTCTGCCTTGGAGTTATCTTTATATGCCTCTCGGGTCTTATTCAGCGCCTTCTTCCTCGTCTACATCCTTTACGTGCTAGCTAGCTTTTAGATGCAAAGCATCTTATGGCGGAGTTCAAACAGGTGGTGGTGTGTGGCGTGACTAACCTTACTGCGCATGCGCAAACCCTATCCAAACACCTCTCCACTCCCCTCCCCTCTATGCTCCCCTCACCCCCTCTAGCCTCCTCCTCTCTCCCTCTCCCCCACTCCATTCCTACTCCCCCTCTGAAACGCGGGCTCGACATGCCGAAACGCTGTTTCGCATCGCCTTATGGTCCCCTTTAGCCGGAGAAGCAGTCTGGCTGAGGTACCACGCACAGTACACACAGAGTAAAAAAAGAACGGAAAAATTGACATGCCGAAGCACCCACAGTTTGCCTTTGTGATGCCCAGGTTCGGTTGATACCCAGGTGGCCAGATGAAGGTTCGTCGTGGCAGGCGAATAGAATTTCGTCACGAAGCCCTGCTGGCACGACCAATAGATAAGTTTTGTTGCTTGCGGAGGCGTTTTTCTTGTACTATACGCCCTGTCGCAAAGAAAAGGATGCCAATCCGCGAACTATATTCGGCGGCAGAGATACGTTGAGGCCCTCTAGATGTTCAAATATATGTCGCAATGGAGCATCTGGTCCTCTCGGTGTAAACTGTTATCTTACGGCTCCAAGAAAAGGGCAGTGATCGTCCAGGTTTTGAGCGGCAGGTTCAACTGAGGAGCGTGACAACGTGTCTGCATCTTCGCGTGCGCGACCCGACTTATACACGATAGTGACGTCGTGCTGCTGCGAACGTAGGCTCCACCGTGCAAGTCGTCCGGAAGGGTCTCTCTGGTTCGCTAGCCAGCACAGCGAGTCATCATCTGTCACTACCTTGAATGGGCGGCCGTATAGGTAAGGTCAAAACTTAGCAAGTGCCCGTACGACGACAAGGCACTCCTCCGTGGCACTCTAGTTGGACTCCGGGCTTGATAGGGTGCGACTCGCATAAGCGAGAGCCCTTTCAACATCCTCCTCACGCTGTAGGAGTAGCGCGCCCAGACCGATGTTACTGGCATCGGTATGAATTTTTGTTTAGGCTTTCTCGTCGAAGTGTTGCCCAAGAACGGGTGGCGATGTCAGGCGATGCCGAACCTCGGTGAATGCTGTTTCTTGTTCTGAACTCCAAATGAACGGTGTGTCGTCTCTAGTGAGTCGACTAAGTAGTTCGGAAAATTTTTGACAAATTGCCTATAAAGCGCCGGTAGTATGCACATAGCCCAAGGAAGCGCCGAACACTTTTCTTATCGGCTGGAGTCGAGAAGGCGGCTACAGCGGCGGTTTTCACTGGCAAAGGACGGACGCCTTCCGCGATCACACGTCCAAGGAACTTCAGTTCTTCGTAACCGAACGGGCATTAAGGAGGCTTTAACGTAAGGTTAGGCGACTGGATTGCGTCGAATATTTGTCGTAGTCGCTTCAGATGTTCGGAGAAGCTGGCTGAAAACACGACCACTTCACGTAAGTAAACAAGGCACCTTTGCCAGTTTAAGTCGGCTAAACAGCGTCCATCATGCCTTGAAAGGTAGCTGGCGCAGAGCTGAGATCAAATGGGAGCACTCGAAATTTATAGAGAACCAACATCACAAAGGCTGTTTTTCCACGGTCGCGCTCATCAACATCGATTAGCAAATAGCCATGATAATAGTTATTATCATGTTTTGCGTAATTGGCGTCTGACTCACTTTAGACGATTGAGCAAAGCACGCCCTGAATTCAAGTAACAGCTCTCGCAAGGCCTTCTGGCTCTCTTCTGACAGTTTATTGTTGATATTAACATCTTTACGGCTTTTCCATCGCGACTGCTGTCTTGACATGCAAAGCACTCAATGGCGTCATCCAAGGCTTCAGCGTAGGCAACGCCAGTGCCATGAAAAAGGTGACGATGCTCATTTGTAAAGTTCGTGATCATGACCTCCGCTTGAATGTTCCGAATGTCAATGACGCCTCCTACCACAGAAATTCCAAGCGCCAGCCACATGGGAACTTTGCACTCCGCAAGCGTTTCACCGTCGCTTGTTCCCTCGCAAGTCGTCTGATTCATTCACGAGGTGGTTTTGTGACACTGCCGTCGGAAACACGAAGCGTGGGGGGGGCATTACAAATTATTAAGTTCACATCGCGCTTAGTACAAAATGCTGGTCTTCGCGACGTAGACATAAACATGGTTTTATTGTAAAAACAAACCACCCCACATGCAACGAGTTGGAACTGACATGGCCCTGGCATGTGCTATTTGTCTCACTTGCAAGTGCGGTGCTCGTATGCACGCGCTGCCGTGCGCGGGGTATGCGACGCTTGCGTCCCAATTTTGTGTTATCACGTAGATGTCTGATCACAAGACCACCCTTCTCATTTTTTTCGGAGTTTTGTGAAACCCAAAGTAAAACTGGGAGCCACAAAACGTCTCTAAGTATTCACCTTTAAGGCACAAGAGCAGAGCAACCGCCATTTCCTGCGTGGCATGCAGCTATGCAGCCTGTACCGACAATGATGTATTTCAGGAATAAAGGTGCATGGTCGCAGTAAAAGTAAAACGGTGGGGACTTGGCTAAGACATGGCGCAGCGAACTGTAAAGGCGAATATCATGTCACTGTACGCCATAGACCAGCAACCAAGATGTTAGTACAGCAGCAAATGGCCTCTGCTTTGCATCACCATAGGCAGAAACCAACACACGTTAATTCTTCGGAAACATCCCCTTGCACGAGACAGAGACCGTCAGACCGCGCGTCGTCTTCGTTGTCTTCATAGAATGGGTTGTATTTCCTTCTCTCTAAAGGAGCATGTCCCGCTGCTACAGTCTTTAAATTCTTTGTAAAGTAGCTTTGCACCAGCAACAGACCCTTACAAAGTCATTCGCTTGCGTACTGCTTTGTGTGCACGTAAACGTGCACAAGTTCTGGCCTTTGCTAGCGGCACCTTGTATGGGGGGGGGGGGGTGTATCCGGGACGACCTTGTATGTGAAGTTACTTAGTCGTCGCAACACTCGATGAGGTCAGAAGTTTAGTCTGAGCAGCTTCTCGGATAGTCCCCGTCGTCGTGTAGGCGTCCCCACCCATACCCTGCCTCCGGTCTCGTAGATTACAAGTCTATGGCGAAAATAATAGCGACCTCCGTCATGCTCTTGATGCTGGTGTATTCGCTTACGTGCGAGCTACGTGCCTTCCTCCGCGCGTTGCATAAACGCGTCGGCGCCTTTTTGAAAATCATCACGTTCCTGTTGCAGCATCGCGTCCTTCACCGTCTTTTTCGTTCATGAACGCGGGGATGTGGTCATTCCTGTCGTTTCTTGTTTGGAAAATGAGCGCGAACACGACGGACCAAGACGAGAAGGTCACAGTACGACACTGTCTCGTCTTGTGTGTCTGTTGTGTTGGCGTTGATTTTCTACGTATGCGTCGTTTCCAGCTAGCCCACTTTACTACACTATTGTAATTTGTTTCTTGCTTAACCGTGCTCTAAAAAATGTGTAAGGTAGAATTTCGCCCCGATCTGTGTCCACGCGCATTGAAAGCATGTCTTGCAGTGTTTTGCTCGGGCGCTGAGTTATTTCGTTGGTGTGTGGATGTTAGGCTGTCGACCTTGGATGAATCGTACTACTGAGCACCACCACTAAAACCTGTGCTGTGAGTGCAGTTCCTCGACCTGCTATTACGATGGAACGAAGGTGACGTCACCTGAAAACTACGAAACTGGCGACAATATACAAATGTATTTTTCTCGAACTCTTAAGGAAATAATTTATAAGAAGTCCATTACTTAGATTATGCCATCTTTTTGATAAAGCGCGGACGCATTTCACTGTTAACTTTCACGCACGTCAAAATAGTATACCATGCGGCTCGAGTACCGTGCTTTTTGTTTGCACTGGAACAACCGCACACAGGGCGTGCATTGCCCAGTTATAAAAGGCGCATCATTGTAAATTTTCAAATATTTTAGAAATAAGTCCCTCACTGAGAACCAACCTTATCGAACGCCAACAGGAAATGAGAAAAATGAAAGTATGGGTCACGTTATTTGTGATGTTTAAATGGCGTTATAATAACTGCAATATCAATATGAACCAATTAAAGTGGCCGAAAACAACACCGTGCCACCGGTAGGTACCGCACCTGCAACCTTCGGACAACGCGTCCGATATTGCACCAATTGAGCTACAGTGACTGTGGTACTCCCATTCATGATATCGGGCATGTAGCTGGCGATGATAGTCAGCGCTTTACATTCACAGAAATTAGGTAAGTTTTCGAGATATGGTAATTCATCATCGAATGCTCGCTCCGTGACTTAGATAAAGAGCGTCCTATTTTGCCTAATATTGAATGCTCGTACGACAGGCGCATATTGCTGTCGTTCAAATATCTGAACAAGTAGCGCTCACTGCTGAATTTGAACGTAAAGAAAAGCCCTGGGTCCGACGGCATCCGGAATGAGTTTTGTAGAACTAAGCTGAATGAAATTCAAGATATCTCACCGCATCACTTTTCAGGTTTTCACTTTAGAGCGTGTCCCTAAGGAGTTGAAGAAAAAACAATGATGTGTCGCGAAAAGCTCCAATACTAGCAATACAGCAAATTATCGAGCTGTGTTACTAGTATTTGTTGCAAGCTGCTTGAACGTACCATCTCAAAACGTTTATTAAGTTATGTGAATAGCAGAATTTATTATCTGACAGGCAGCATGGCCGTCGACCAGGTTTTTCTAGACGCCCCAGATAATATTATTAGCTCATGATCTTTCGGAAACTATTAACTCTCGATGACAGATGGATAGTATCCTCATGGTCTTTGCGACAGCTTTTGCTAATGTGTCTCACGGTAAAATACTGAGAAATGCTTTCTTAGTTTGCAAAATTCTGCCTTTACACACTGGTCCCCTTCTTATTTTCATTCTCGCGAGCAATACTTTAAATTTAAGGTACGAAATCCCAACATTTTTATGTTAAGTCGGGAATACTCCAAGGTAGTGTTTCGTGGTCCCCTGCTGTTCATTTTACTTGTCCATGACCTCTCAAATGAAATGGTCGTTTCATCAGTTAATAGCAGACGACTGCATATTTATAATAAAGCAGAGACAGTAGGTGACTCTGTAAAATTGTAGGGTAGTTTACAGGAGATAAAGAATGGTGTGATAATTGGTAAATTGTGGTAACCCTCTAAAAGAGCATTTACGACAATCTCCAGGAAGAAAAAGAAACATTTAACTTAAACTTACTACATTAAAACCACGAAAAAATGCCTTCATGCGTATGAGTATCTTGGCATCATTTTCAGTAGTGATCTCGCTGAATTCATAATTTTTATTGCATTTGTGCTAAGGTCAAAAAGTCACTGTGTTGTCTGGGGCGTAAGTTGCCATATGCAACACATGAAAGAAAAATTTTTAGCACCAAAATACCCTAAATAGACAAATACAAAACATTCAATATTGTCTGGTATCCTTTCTCTGTACATGACAATATTGACGAAAATCGGCGCAAAGAGTCCCATTTATATATCTGAGTCAGATTATATTCACTAAAGTAGTGGCGCACGGACTCCCTTAAGTATCCACATTACAGGCTAGGACTAAACAAGAAAGACCTAAACATTTTATTTGATCATTAATCATTATATTCGCCAAGTTATGCCGACTGTTTTGCTATTCCTCCCAGTGGAACTTGTAGACGCTATTAAGTGTTTTATTCGTGCTACCGCTATTCAACACCGATTGTTTAAGAACAGCTTCTTTTGAAGAGATATCACGAATTGCATTCTGTGTCAGATGAAGCCATTTCTTGCACATTAGCTGATATATTCTTGAAAAGCAGATCTAATAGTTTGATTTGTTATAGTTTCCTGGCCTATTTGTAATCTGGCGCGCCTAATTTAATTTTCTTACCTACGTATATGTGTCTTGGTCTATTATCTGTCCTTTTACCTGTTAGTTATGATAGCACAACATAGTAAAGTTTTGTTTCCAGCAAGATTTTACATATTGCTTCTTCCGCTGCTGCAGTATGCCTGTGTAAGGGCTCGTAGCACTTTTCAATAAATAAAAATATATAAATGTTAAATGTGCTCACCTCATTTGGTCATCATAGAACGGCGCCTGATGATCTCGGCATGGCTGGAACAATGGATTTGGGTTGGCAGTTATGGGGACGTAGTGCACTCCTTTTAGACCAAAAGAGATCGCAAAGGTATCGAGAGACCCAGCTTCTGCACTTCCCAAAGTACGTCAAGCTTTCGTTCTGTAAACATACGTGAAAAAAGAGAGAGGCACTCAGATTGGGTCATGCCTCTCCACGTCACAAGAGTGCTCGCCAAAATGAAATACGCCCCTGCGCCCTCTGTCGTTATAACGAACTCTGTCTAAGAGCAATATCATTCCCAGTGCCTTAGCAAGAAAAAAATTCAGGAGCTCTTTCTCTATCGTAAAAATGGGAGGGCGTGAAGCATCGCGTTCTGTGCATGGATTACTAATTTTGTTTTTTTGTCTTACTTGCTTTCTTGTTTTTATTTCTTTAAATAGGCAGGATGCCAACTGAGTCATGACTAAGGACTAGATGCCGGCTTTTTAGGCACTAAAAGGCACGTTTCAGGCGCCACAGTATGCAGGCAAAACACTGTTTTAGGCCTCCAAAACCGCAAATATCGGCAGAATAAATTTTTACATCCTTCAAATGATTTCAAACAAAGATATGCGCTACCTGCATCTGCGACAGGAAAGGAAGACACGTTATTGTTTATGATGGTACAAAGGCGCCAACGGTTCAAGATAGCTAAGCAATTGTCCTTTTTCCCGCATGGTTCGCAGAACACGGTCTGTCCTTTTATTGTCTAGCATGGTGATTCAAGTGTCCACCGTCGAATCGACACACTTCTTGGTCTGTTCTTTTCGGCGTGGCGCAGAAGGGCAGCACAGAAGCAAATACCCAGACCACTAAAAGACCCGTAAAGAAGTGCCTCCTACTGGCCGTGGATAATCGCGTAGGGTTAATTTCTCCCCTGTTGGTGCACACGTCAAAGGGCCCCTCACCACGTTTGACCATTTCGAGCTGACAAGTGTAAAGCATGCACTGGGCGTTCACAATCAGATCTGTCAAGGTCTGCAACGCCATCCGCCGCGGAAAGGCGTGAAATTTCAAACTGAACGCCGCTTGCCCTTTCCGCAGTCGTGTGCTCCAAGATGAAGGGGCTGACGTACAACAATGAATGGTCCTGCGTAGTTATTTGTGCTCTACGTCGTTCATATATGTAGATGTCGGTGCTCCGAGTCTCGCACGTCGATCACAGTAGCACCTGACACTGTGAGAAGTATTCTAGGTGGCATGTCTAATTTGTGTAAATATGTGCTTGAATAGATGAACAAAAGCAGATAGAAATAATAAAACGCAGAAACGGAATGCGTGTGCGTTTTATTAGCGCAGCTCTTAAAGCTTGCCGTAATCTGTGCGGCCTATCAAAAAACAGATGTGACATGGACTATCAGAAAACTTCATCATCATAAACGGGTATGTGCCACAAAATATACTCACCACTGGACAAGTAAAGATGAAGGTTGTCACAGTTAGCCCAGCAAGTGGCAACGAAACGACAGCGGCAAGTCGGAGCTCCCGAGTACGTACAATGATAGAATACTAGGAACTGGAAAGGCAGTGGCGGCTGGGCAAGACCCCGAAGTGATAAAAGGCCTACGCCAACGACGACGTGCCCGTAGATCTATGAGAGCTGCGAACGCTTGGTTTCAGCGCGGGGTTCTGTGTCTGGGCCTTGGACATCCGTGTCGTGTCTGTGACTGTTTGTGGTTAAGGCCTAGAAAGGCCTAGAAACAAACTAGAAGCAACCAGAAGCAACCAGATTAGCCCTACTACTGGAATTGTCCCGAACTAGAATCGTCGAGTTTGCTGCTTCGAGCCTTATGCGGCTTAGTGCAATCATCGTAATTTCTTTATTTTTGTTCTTTACTTATAACCACAGCGAGATGCGAGACCAATCGCATTCATATCGCATGCGTTCGTGTTCTCGCCGTTCCCGCGGTGTATGCGCTAAGTATAGATGATCCGTGCCAGCCTCAACAAACGTGTGCGCACTAAGGGGTAGATCCAACAGAAACAAGCAGTATACTACAGAGAGCGCCGAAACGACACATGTCGATGCGTCTGCGTCATGTGATCCTACGGCCTCGATAACGAAGAGGGCAGGGGAGGGACTTGGCGAGTGGCAAGGATTTCAGCTCGCCTCCTCGCATCATGGTTTCTCGCCTCGCAATGAACCAATTTGAAAATTCGTGTGGTACACGCTCTTTATTGGGCACGCCAGAACTTCCAGTGTCAAAGTACAATTTCCTATGTGATTTTGTGAGGGGCCTTTTAAGAAGTAATCTACAAACTGTCCCCATTTCATAGCGTTCGTTTGTTCCGCATCAGATATTGTATCATATCGAAGGATGCACCGAGCAGCAGATGGCAAAGCACTCGTTATTCGGATGATTAGGCGCCCGCTCTCTCGCATGGGGAAAATAGCGGCATTGTCATTGGCAATACTGGTAATTGTGATGACACCAAGTCTTTGACAACGTCGAAAGAGGAGAGCAGATGCATCTTCTCCATTAAGCTGTCAATTACAAAATACGCAGAAAGTGTGGCAACCTATTTAGGTGCTATTCCACTTAGCCCAGTCACACTTACTTGAAGAATATGAATATTCCATTACAGTAGTTATGAACGCATCTGCGCCAAGATGGTCTCAGCGCTTCTGCAAATTTCCTTTCTCCTTCGACAGACGTCAGGCGGGGTTTAGATACCTAACCCATCATAAGTGCCTGCAGCACGAACACTGATTTATGTTTTCCTTAAGTACGTTCAATAATGTTTATTAGAATTTAAGGTCGGTATTCTTACAGATTCTGGTGGCGCAAGATGCCGACAGTCCTACTCTATGCAGTATCATAGAATTTGGCGACAAAACTCGCTCACTTGGGGTGGTCCATGCTGCCCAGTGGATCGCTTCGTATGTGGGCATTACTGCAAGGTGGAGAGGCTGATCACATCGCTTTAGGTTGTAAGTAATCATGATGAGTGTGGCTGCCAGGAAATGTTGTGTAAATAGACAACACTCGCCCTATAAGGCGATACCTACTAAAGCAGCACCCGGACGAACGGGTTGCGAACGGATCCTTCCTTCTTCGTGTTCGTGGTCTTGGCTTGCCTCGTCGTTCCAGAGCAATCTTATATTGCTATGAGCTTTCTGTTGATGCGCGAGCGCCTGTGGCGTCAAAGGGGTGTGGGCAGTCGGTTGTGTCCATCTTGGGGCCCTTGTGAAACACTTTTCTGTTAGTTCTCGTTATTATTGTGTCTAACAAAGAGAAAAAAAACGAGCCCTTAAAAGTGATATTTACTTGATCATCTTATATTACACTGACCCGCATTTGTTACGCAGCGTGTTTCTGCTGATTAAGGAATGTAAGTTCTTTGGACTTAAGTGCACAACCATGGACGATTTCTTCTTTCCGAGAGGATGTACTTGTGATCGACCAGACCCACCGAGCTGTGCTGACTTCTATGGACCAACTGACTTCCAACTTATGGTCAAAGCAACTTATGGTGAGCTTGCTCTCTCCCTCTTTACAGTGTGTCCTTGTTTATTTGTGTATGAAAATTAAATAAATAATGCTTAAGCAATACGCTGCAATTTTCGAGCTGCTTGCCGGTCTTCGTGCGACGTTCCCATTAGTTCCTATTGCATTAATTGCGTCGTCCTTGTAGCGAAGCAGACTCTTTAAATCATCATCACCAGCACAAGCATCAACGAAGTGCCCAGCTGCATAGGTTCACGTATTCCCTTACGGACGCGTCGTGGGCGCTGCGCTGATTCGCGCAAAAGGCAGAATATGGCGTAGTGGGCACTTCGGAACTGTACTGCAGTAGGCCTACGATAGTTTAAGCAACTGATGGTACTCATACAGGCGTTCCTTTGCCAGAAACCAAGCGAGGCTACCAATTGAGAAGGCGATGCGAACGGGGCCAGGTACGCTATCACGTTCCACTCCTGAAGCGAAGCTGAATGATCTTCAAACTTCTTGTTCCGCGGTTATGTCTGAACATGTGGTGACCGCATTGAATGCTTCACGAAAAAAATGCCTGTGCCGGGTCACATCCATGTAGGCCATTACCACATTACGAAAACAATATGGGACGAAGACAGTCATTTGCGGGCCCCGGTGCCGCCAGCTAGATGTCCCGCAAGCCGCTTCCTGCCCGCTGCCTCCGTGTTTGAGACATATGATCTAAGGGGGGGCCGTATTTACGTTAGAGCTGTGTCCTCGTTGAAACTAGCAAATGCCTTTCTTCCCGGTGCGTACGTCGTACTGAAATTGAATGGTCCCGCGTAAAGGGAAAGACAGCTTTGTGTCTAAGGAGCCCACGCAGCCCACCCAGTGACAAAAAGGAAATGCACACGCCGGCGGCCAGATGTCAAAGATGAATAATGTTTTCAGCACTTCCGCTTTTCGACCATCGACACAATCCACAATTTGAAAAAAATAGCGAGTAGTTACAACGCGCCACTCGCAATTTCACTCCATGCCAATTTGGCAGAGTGTGTCTCAGAATCGCCTCCGGAAGAACAACCTGGCGGTTGTGGCAAGAAGCACGTCCAATGGTTTGCGAAATGCTCGGTTGGCGTTATTGATGGAAATTCCGCTATCTTGTGGAAAGTCCTATACCGGTGAGATTGGGGGCAGTCCCCACACCGGGGAGACTGTGGTGCATATCGAATAGTACTGTGTCGCGAAGGTGTGTCAACGAGTTTTCAGGGAATATGAGCTCTCAGAAGAAGAGGTTATGCGCATTCGCCCCGCTCATTGTGCACTCTGCAGGCGTGCTCCTACATTTCAGAAGACCAAGATCTTGTGTAAAAGCAAATGCACAACTGTTTATGAAAGCTCTTTATTTTTGTTCGCAAGGGAGTGCTTGCGTGGGCCGTATATTTGTGCCTCTGATGGACGTTGCAAAGCTTCTAGAGTAATATGTGAATATCTATTGTGCATGAGCGAAGATGCGCTCATATTGACGTGCGGCGAGATAAAGTTAGGTGTTTACGTTTGCCTGTGCTGTTTCCTTGTCTTTGTGCATTGTAGTTGCTGGGTGATTGCACGTAAGATCGAACAATCGATGGCTGATCGACCTCTCAAATTTATTTCAAAATTTTATATATTATTGCCTGATGAGTGCAAAGAAGAGATCCGCAATTTGTTTTGCCGCCAAAATTTTTTCGAAGCACAGGAAATCAATAATGACGAAGAGGTGGAGTGAAGCGCTCATCCGCTCTGCTGTTTTGGCCAACTTTCGTTCTGAATTGCTCAAAATATATTAAAGTTAGGTACCTGAAATTTCTTTACTAAATATATGCATGTTTCTGCTTCTGCTCAGGTATTTTTAGTTTTGATGTGTAGTGTAGATGTTTTTATAAAAAAACCTCAAAAAATATGGATGCTGTTTGCAAGGCATGCAAGAAAGAAGTATGCACAATTGAGCATATGCTCTGGGAGTGTGGTCGCTTGGCCCTGGCATTTCCCGGGAACGGTTTATAGGGATGATAAGTCTCACGACCATATTCCCCAAGTCCTGGCTGTCCAGTACGCCCATGACAGGGCTGGGAGGCTTGACCTCCCAGTCCCGACGTGGGATTAGCCAGGCAGGTGGCAACAACCCTGTACAGGACGTATAAATAAGTTATTTCCATCCATCCATCCATCAAAATTGGCCCAGGGAACGTTATTTTCTTTACTTTGAAGGTCTTTATCTCAAAAAATCCTTTAGCAGAGCGACAAAAATTGCGCTCTACGTTCATGGCATGCTTATCTACCACACTGCCAAATCTTACATTATGCAACGTTTCAGTAAATAGATATGATCGGGCTAAATTAAAGAAAACACCGGACAATGGAAACTTCTGACGACATTTAAAAAAAACACAGTTTTTATATTTCTTAAACGTCGTCCACTTATTCTCCTCCACATCGCTTACATAATCATTGAAAACATGTTGCATAATGTCGTTGCACTAATGTTACGACCCCTCTAATGAGACCCTTAGGCAAGAATTGGCAATTCCGACTTCTTGCCCAGCAAATGTATAAAATGGAGGCAGGATTGAATTTCTTTTTATTAAAAGGCCAGCAGTACCGAAAAGGTGTTGCCGGCACTGAAGACGTTAATCCTGGAATTATTTCGTCACTGCAGCAGCCACGAGCGCGGGGCTACCGAGCAGGCGCCCGCGCAACCGAGATTCTCGTTGTAAGAGACGGCACAGTGACAGCTCGTTTTCGCGTCCTCAGACCGATTGAGTTCGAAACAGCAACACTCTCGCGTGACTTGTACGCACGTGCGCCGGTAGTCGCAATGATCTGGTTAATGACGTGGATTTCTTTTTCAGGGGGGCATAAGAATGTCATCGTTAAACTGTGCGTTCCGTGAAGATCTTTCATTGCAGTGGTAGCAAAAGCACGCGTAGCACAAGTAGTCCGTCTCACTGGCAGTCACTGATCTTTCGGGCGTTAAACGTTCCTTCAAAGCGTATATGCCTAGGTCGGTAACTCTGCGAAATTTTGGCTTCTTTGCAATAATTAAAGGAGTACTGACATAATTTTGAGACATCGTAAAAGGGACATATTTTGCTTCGTTTGTATGCAGTGTCACGCTGTCCACACACTGGGTCAGAGAACACGTATAAAATATTTTAATTTGACTTTGAAGTATTCGTCGCTGAGCATCTGCAAGCCAGGTCCACTGCAAGACATTATCCCGACGAGTCAAGACCGTTCCCCAGAGTATGCGAGTTCTGCGTCCTGCATGCAGCCTAAATCACGGAAATCACTGCCATGGTCACAGGACGACAATTCACTCATCGTTGTTTATGTGCACCACGAGCAGATGACGAATTTGCTGCTAGTACGTCGCGAGTTTCTGTATCTCCGTGACGTCACACTGCTATGAAACGACACTGAGAAGCCACCCCCTCGATATCTAACCGAAAGTGTCTTGTTAAGGTGGCGCTAATTAAAATATATAGGATGCATTCCCAGGCACCACAATAGTCGTTTTAGGTTTCTCGACACCAGTATTTTTATTTAGAGCAGCAATCCGAAATTTTTAAAAATTCGTGTCAGTACTCCTTTAAGCTTCTTGTGCTTCAAAAGGTAGTCTCCACAATACACTCATTCCAAGCTATACTTCTCGCCATGAGACGCACAGGAGGAGTAAGAGCAAAGCACAAGAACTATCCGCGCCGAATGAAGTGTGAACAGCGCTCTGAACGCGCGGCCAGTTCAGGCCGTCTGCTGCCGACATCTAAGATAGGCAAGCGCATCCGGTTACCGATAGTTTTGCTTTTCTTTCCTTTGACATTCCATATTTTGCTTTGCCACTGGAGCGCCACGTTAATGCTTTCCACTGATCGCAACTGGCGCAGCGCCGTTTCTCTGGAAGCAGCGCGCGTGAAGCGAGCGCTCATTGCTCCCTTATAGAGTTCTCATCTTGCTTCCACTCTTGCCGTGTTATCAGCGCCTAGCTGCGGTGCGAACACAGGGTGGAGTAAATAGCGAAGCTCCAGTGCACGTGCGTACAAGTCACGCGAGAGGTGTTGCTGTTTCGAACTCAATCGGTCTGAGGACGCGAAAACGAGCTGTCACTGTGCCGTCTCTTACAACGAGAATCTCGGTTGCGCGGGCGCCTGCTCGGTAGCCCCGCGCTCGTGGCTGCTGCAGTGACGAAATAATTCCAGGATTAACGTCTTCAGTGCCGGCAACACCTTTTTCGGTACTGCTGGCCTTTTAATAAAAGAAATTCAATCCTGCCTCCATTTTATACACTTGCTGGGCAAGAAGTCGGAATTGCCAATCCTTGCCTAAGGGTCTCATTGGAGGGGTCGTAACTATTAGTGCAACGACATTGTGCAACATGTTTTCAATCATTATGTAAGCTGATGTGGAGGAGAATAAGTGGACGAAGTTTAAGAAATATAAAAAATGAGTTTTTTTTCAAATGTCGTCAGAAGTTTCCATTGTCCGGTGTTTTCTTTAATTTAGCCCGATCATAACTCTTTACTGAAACGTTGCATAAATGTAAGATTCGGCAGTATGGTAGATAAGCATGCCATGAACGTAATGCGCAATTTTTGTCGCTCTGCTACAAGGATTGTTTGAGATAAAGACCTTCAAAGTAAAGAAAATAACGTTCCCTGGGTGAATTTTGAGGTTTTTTAAAAAACATCTACACTACACATCAAAACTAAAAATACCTGAGCAGAAGCAAAAACATGCATATATTTAGTTAAAGAAGTTTCAGCTACCTAACTTTAATATATTTTGTGCAATTCAGAACGAAAGTTGGCCAAAACAGCAGAGCGGATGAGCGCCTCACTCCACCTCTTCGTCATTATTGATTTCCTGTGGTTCGAAAAAATTTTTGGCGGCAAAACAAATTGCGGATCTCTTCTTTCCACTCATCAGGCAATAATATATAAAATTTTGAAATAAATTTTAGAGGTCGACCAGCCATCGATTGTTCGTTCTTACGTGGAATCACCCTGCTCTCTTTATTCTTCACTTCTTGAATAGTCAAAGAGTTCCCGCTAAGATGGTGCTAACTCTGAGGCTTTAATCCAGGAGCCTCCGGATATCTAAGATGCTTCCTCCTCTGTGCCATGGGGCAGCGTGGGAGTGCGGAGGGCGTAAATAAAGTGGCATCGTTTCTTGAAGTGCCATTTGGCGACAATAGTGTACCCTCGAATAAATAAATATCAGGATTAAATAAATATCAAGTTTTCAGTAGGATCAATGGACATCATCTTTGGCTTATCATGAAATAACTGATTATTGCTATGTGGTTTATCGTTATCTGAGTTCAATTCCTTTTCCATGAAAAATTTTGTTTTCACTGGCGATATAATATTGCGTAAGGCTTTTGTTTTCATTGCTAATGCATTTGTAATTGACAATGTTGGCGCTAAATGGCCAGCCAAGTTGCACTAATATTTAATAGTAATGCCTGTCTAGCTTAAAGGCCAGTGATGTTCTGCCGGTTGCAAAATAGCGTAAATTGTTTTGCATAAACTTTGAAGTCTAACGTAAAAAAGCTAGACGTTGCTTTATTGTCGCAAACACCAACCACCACAGCACCTGAGGGAGAGCATCAGCAATGTAATGCATCGAGAAATGGCGGCACAGGAAGGGACGATATCGTGCGCAAGCCCGAACGCAGAATCGGCCGTTTTCGTAGGTCTTTGCAGGCGGCGGTCGCATGAGCACGGCAACTGCGTCAGCCGGGCGACAATGCCGCCTAGGACGTCGAGAACATCCAGATCGAGAAATACGCTGTCGATGCGAGAGGGCGTCTTTTATCGAGGAGCAGTGACGTCCTGACTATAATCATACCTCGTGCGCTCGTCTCCCTTATCTACACTTATTCCCACACCGCCCGACGAAGTGAGGGCGTAATAGCGGTCTTTACGGGTAAATGGCATATTACCGCAGGACGTTCGTGTGCGAAAAATAAGGTGTGTTTCTTGGACGCACAGCACCCTTAGACTAAACATATACAGGAGTTCCGTAATGTCGTATGGGTTGTGAAATAAGTCTCTAACATTCCACGGCAGTATTTCGGTATTCATTTTGATGTGTTTCATGCTGTGCATCTAAGGAACGTGGACTAACGATATCTTTCGCTCAGGAGAATTTTTCAGGCCCTGTGATGCGGAGTCTTTCTTTCTAAATGCGTTCGAGTGAGCTTCGACGTTCCTTGAGCGTCTGAGACTCCGCAGTAGAGCTAGAGTTATCCATCACTTCTACTGCGGTGGTGCATAGCGCCCACTCAGCGGGCAAATCTTCGGGTTTTTCCGACCCAACTGCGGAAACAGTGGCCCAGGGTCCGGCAGACGTGGTAGTCTGCTGGCCCTCATTGGCAAGGGGCGGAACAGCACTTGCTGTTCCAAATGGGGGCGCGGATGGCATGACTGCAGTCACACTGCATGTGGGTGTTGCATCAGCCGAAACATGTGGCGCTGCGCCCCCGACGCGTCACATCGCTGTAAGAAGGAGAGGACTGGTTGTGCACAGAAAAACGCTTACGTGCGTCTTGGAAAGAGAGGCTGAATTTAACTTTGAGTTCTATGTTTTGTTTCTCTTTTCCACGAGGGGCATCATCGCGAGTAGGCGGGATGGTCTCCTTCACAGTTGGCACAACGGGCTGCTGAAGTGCAAGTGTCAGATAAGCTTTCTCATTGGACGCAAACTTTGCTCAAGTAGCACGCCCTCTGCATCCCTGTGACCCATGACCAAATCGTTGACTCTTGAAAAATCGGCGCGGATTAGGTATGTACAGTCGCACCCGAAGCTTCCAGAAGCCAGTTTAAATTGACTCAGGCAAATCACTGGCTCCCAAAGTAATAAATATGTGTTTGGTGGCGATTTGCTTATCGTCTCGCCTCATGATCATTCTTTCAACCTTGACAATGGTCTGCTCTTTCCATCCTTCCAGTAATTCACTTTCTCTGAGTTCAAGAAGGTCACCATCTGAAATGATGCCACGCACTTGGTTCATTGACCTGTGTGGGCCCACTGAAATCGGAATATCGCCAAAAGCCACAAGTTTCGATAGTTTCTCGCACTGGAGCTTCTCGCAAAACCTCGACAAGGAGATCGCCACTGCCAATCTTCGTTATTTCATAGCCTAGGCCGATCACTTCCGTGAGAAATTTGACACGAGGAATGGTGAAATAGTTCGGATTTGTGATACACATCCAGCACGAAAGTTTCGTTCCGTTCTGGATGTGTATCACATTATATTTGGGAAAAGACTGCCTAGGCTGGGGTTGCGCCACATTTTGAGGCGGCGATCAGGAAGTGCGGGAAAAGTTTTGCCATATAAACATTCGAAATTCGGCGGCGATGGAGGCGACCCACCAAGCCCAACAAGGGCACGCCTACCATGCATCGCCGCTACAACCAAATATAACTATTCTATATTTAGTAACTACACAAGGTGAACCCCTTGCCGCCAGGTAGACTGGAATAAATTGGAAGAGAGGACTACACAGGAAAGATAAAGTGTAAGAGAGAAAGACGAAGATGTATGGAGAGAGAGAGAAAGGAAAAGGCGACTGCCGATTTTCCAGCGGTGAGTCAGCCCAGGGGTGCCGTCTGCGTGAAGCCGGGGCCAAAGGGATGTGTTTGCTCCGCCGGGGGTCTTAAAGGTCCAATCCCCCGGCGTCGACTCAACCCCCAAGTTGACCTTTTTACCGGACACGGCAAAGCCACGCACGGCGGGGCGTGGGAGGGGTCGAAACGCCCCGTTAGCTCGGGTCTGTGGTGTCGCTCCGCACCAAACGCCTGCTTGCGCAGACGCCCCTGCGGCGGGTAGATAGATAGATAGATAGATAGATAGATAGATAGATAGATAGATAGATAGATAGATAGATAGATAGAAGTTCGCTAAGAAATGCTTCGCATTTAAAAATTCGTGAACACAGGGTGTCACTGGAGCCAACGTTTCGACAGGAGGACTTGTCTTCGTCGAAGCTGGGAATTTGAAGAAGGCGAGTCGGCTTCTATTATTGTTCGCTTAGCGACATCTCCAATTCAAAAAGTTTTCATCTCGAGTTTTTCTGTCGCGCGGACGAGGTCATAAACGAAAATCTCTAGAGAGCCGTCGGCGCTGCAGTTAGCAAGTCGAGCGAATACGTACGACAGTGTGCCCGTAGGTGTAGTCTCTCCCACGGGTGAGGCCTTCAGGCAGAGCATCCATGGCCAGTGGAAATATACGGCAGTCGCTGAAATTTCTCAGCGGGTAGGAGATGTGCGAAATGGCGATGAACATCGATGGAGCGAACACGGTCCTGAAAAAGCAGCAGTTACGAATACAGCGAATGAACTTTGCTGAGCGCAGAAAATAAGGAATATAAAATAACGCGTCTGAGCCTTGACGGCACGCCTTCGGTTGTCATACATAGTCACTATGCAGTCATAGATAGTGACATATGCAGTCGAACCTCACTACAGCGAGTAGCACGACCATCAGCTTGTCAGCGATAAGCCGTTTCTGATATATCAGTCCTATATTTTATCGAGGTAATTTTTATTTCCCGCTGTTAGATTTGATTGTTGCCTGAACCTGAACGAATGACCGTCGTTGTTGCCTTTAGCAACTGAAGTGTTGCGTAGCTAAGGACGTGGGTGAAGGTCCAATTTCCGGCATGGAGGAAAGAAAAAGCCAGAAAGGAGTATTACACAATATGATGGAAAGGAATAAAGAAAGGAAAGTAGTAGGAGAGGCACACACACGCGAAGCTACGCTTGCCTCGATTTTCCCGGTAGGAAAAGGGCTGCTAAATTTTTATGCAGATTGTTTAGCAGCGCCTGTAGTGACTCTGTTAGTTTTGTCCCTGTGTCATTACTGGTATTCTGAAAGTCTCTGGCACTTATCAGCCGCTGAGAAAATAGTGCTTTTTATCCACTATGAAAAGCTTAGCCGCTTAACGATGGCCGCAGTCCACTTGAATGATGCGGTATCCGGCAGAATGAAGTCAATGAAACTATCTGATGCTTTCCTTAGCTCCGCGTTATGTTCGTGGGATCAAGCGGCTCCTGGCACGAAGGTGCAATTGCAATACGTGTGGATTTTGCTGAACTAAAGATGCTTAGCTGACCAAAAAATCGGGTGTTTGTCAAATCTTCCCTGTCATAGTCCTCCTTCACGGCCTTTGGAAAAAAAGGCTCGATTTGACAAAAGTGCCCAATCTAGAGTAGATCAGAAAAAATGGCAGGAATTGGAAGATGGAAGCTTGCGATGAAAAACATCCGTAAACAGGGGATGGGTGCTCTAGCCGACGTTTCAACAAAAGGACTTCTCTTCTTCAAGGCTGGAATTGATTTCAGTTCCGCCTTGAAGAAGACAAGTCCGCTTGTCGAAACGTCGGCTGGAGCACCCAACCTCTGTTTACGGATTTTTTTCAATCTAGAGTAGGTTATTTATAAACCCTACCAAGACTGTACCATAAAATACCTACTTTATGCCGCTAATATATGCCATTCGTATTACGTGTTGCTCACCTCATCAAGTCGACAATTGCGGTGCGGGCTGTAATGTCGTCCAAAGACACGCCAATGACGTAGTAGGAAGGTGTTGCGGCTGTGGCTTTCGGCTTCAGGGAACGGTACATCACCTGGAAACAAAGAACGCGGTGAACATATCTTGTCTCGTTGAGTCGTGGCAACTGCCTTACATTAACTGCATTACGACCTCCTCATGCTGATTACTATTTCGCAAACACTGCCTGATGCGTTTCCGACAGGCGTTATAAATGAGAACACTAGAAGCATGCGAAAAAAATTTACCGTTAAAAAGGATAACTGAATGTGTGTGATGTAAAGGCTAATAATAAAGGGTCATATAGGCTACCAGAGCTTGACTGGGAGTAATCGGCGCCAGTTTGAAGAACTACTCAATTTGCTTGACTTGTAGTGTGAATAAAAAATACTTTAACGTGAGTTGTCGCTGAAGCCAGCGTTAGTGGTCTTGTCATCTTCAAGGCAGCAGTTGCTGCCTTGAAGATGACACGACCAATTGTCGAAAGTTTGGCTTCAGTGACACATTATATTCAAGGATGTTTCACCGCTTCAAGGTTCCATCTTCCCCTGGCACTCTACCTCGTTCGAGTGTGAATAGCCTCCTTACATTTTGACGGCAGCGGTGAGATTCAGCAACATGGACAAGTCGAAGGGCGAAATGGGGAGCGTCCTTGAGCAACCTGACATCGCACGAGCTCAAGTTTAACGTGACGAAAAAGCTGAGAACAGACGAGCTGTGACTGTAATTGATGCGGAAGGTCCGCTATTACCGTTAGTTATGTTGCTGGAGTGCTGCGTGCCTATAAGCTGCGAGGCAAAGTAAATCAGATGAATTGGGAAGCAGGGAATTCTCTGGGTGTTTTGTCGAGGACAGTGAAGTGAAACGCTCTATCAAGCAATCAGGGTGCAGGTACTGATAAACGTTAAAAGCAATAAAACACAATAGTTCTGGTTGAAAGACTAGCGAAAGACAAACCATCCTGGTTACATTCGGTGTCTGGAACAAAAATTCTGGCAGATTCACAAATGGTGCCAGGGCAGAAAATTCTACAGCAGCCACTCGAGAAACGTGCAAGGCATGACAAAGTTTACCCACGTGTAGGAGCTTTGAGGGCTCGTGTATCTAATCTCGAACTATGCCAAAAGGAGCATGTCACACCATGATACAGAAAGAGCGCATTAACGGAAGCATCAAGCAGGTACGCAAAATACGCGATGTTTAGCAACAACTACAATGTCACTGCTTCAACGAACAGCCTTCAATTGAAAAGGCAACTCAACTCCCTAGAGCGATACTCAAAATATGCGTAGCAGCATTTGCAATCCTACGTAATTCGTAACGTCCTGCGTCGTAATCGCTTGAAGTCTGAAAGGTATAGTAAACAAGTACATCTAGCTACGGGCTCAGCGCACACGGCCTAGGGTAGGCCAGCGAAACGATGTCTTCGAGGACCGCTGAAGAAGCTACAGCTACGAAAACGCAGCTCCACTACAGTAAAACCTGAGGAATTGTGCTCCACGGGCGCCGAGCTATTCCGCGTGGGCTGTTGTTAGTCCTTGTCTATGAATTATCTCTCGCAGGAGTTCGTAACACTGAGGCCGGAAGGAGGAGCAATAAAATGCCTGGCTAGATGTTGCCGCCCTTTGTTGAGCGGAGACGGGTGTCATGGGCACGTTTCCGAAGAGTTTTTAGCGATCTTAAGTTGGTAAATATGCTTGTTTTAGGCCTCAATTAGCCATTTGATTTTGAGCGTGATCACGCCACATGTGATCTAAGAATAGACGACAAGCCTGACCTCTAAAGTGCTACGCATTTAAAAACTCTCAAATGCGCACATTTTGTGTCCTTCTAAAAGTTGGCTGCGGAGTACTCATCCAGTGTGGTATAAACATGATTGCACCTAGCCCAGCTAAATTAAATATACCAGTGTAAAGATACCTTCGAGGACGGCTGAGGGGGCTACAGCTACAGAATATCCATAAATACGCATGTTCTGTGTCTTTTCAAGAGCACCTCTGCGCAGTTCAGATCTGCCTGTACAACGAGATTGCTTATGATCTGGTGACGTCACATAGACCTGTAAAACGATGCCTTCGAGGACTGCTGTGGGTCATACAGCTACAAAAGCTCTATGAATGCACGCGTTCTGCGTCCTTCCAAACCTCCCGGCCGTGTAATCATCTAGGGCTGCCTAACCAGGATTGCACGTGAGTCAGCTATATTACAGAGACCAGTAAAAAGATGCCTTCGAGGACTGGTGAAGGCAGTACAGCTACAAAAAATTCTGTTGTAAATGCGCGTATATGTGTCCTTGCAACGCTGCCTCCAGAATATTCATTTTTGGCAGCATAACTAGGATTGCACCTGAACCAGATAAATTACACAGAGTGAAAAAAGATGCCTTCGGGGACTGATGAGGGAGCTACAGCTAAAGAAAATCCATAAATGCGCATGTTCTGTGACGATCCAAAGCTCCATGCAGGGTTCGAATCTCCAACTGTACGAACAGGATTGCCCGTGACCCAGCTACATTACACAAGTGACCTCACCTGTTTATGGCATGTTAATAGAACCCCAGGTAGTTGAAACTTCCGTAGACCGTTATTACGGCATGTCTCATGGTATTTTCGACACGCGAAGCTCCACAAATTAAAATATAACGTGATCGCTCCGTACAGCTTATTTACTGGCCGACCCTCATCCTTGCTCCTCTACCCTCGCTGGAAATATTTTACGGGGCAAATGAAAAGAATGCTAGTGAGACAAAGGCTTCAAAACACAGGACAAAATGCCTATTAGCTCAGATAAGCCAGGTAGGGGACAATACCCACCAAAAATAGGAAGCATTTATCGTGTTTTACTTGAATGTGACGACCCTCGTCACAATACTGATACAAAGACGTGAAATTTCTCGATAGGTTCCAATAACTGCACATTTGCGGTGCGACATCTAATCTATAGCAGTAATTCAAGCTACGCTTGAAGTGATGATAAATGCTGTCGCCGTTCTAACTAAAATACGACGGTAACTTGTGAGAATGTTACCTTCGGTGACAATTTCCTGTTACACAAGTTCTTGTGCTACGGTGAGTATTATATCTCTGTCAAGCACGGGATACTTTACAGACGGCCTGCACTTGGCGGCATAACCATGTATTACTAATTTTAAGTTCTGGGTTATCGACCACATCAGCTGCACCAATCATAGTGTTGTTAAGCTGTTTATTGGACAACACTCAGCGACAATGCGCAATGGCGACACTCAAGGCAAAAGCACAGCCTCCGAGCTCGAGCGGCGTTCAGTAGAGGACGACCCACTAGAAGCCGCTGGAGAGCGCAACCGTTAAACAGTACCAAGGCTTTGCCACAATTATCCTGGGTACGAAAAGGGAGCCGTCCGGCGCCCTAACAGCTCGTCACTGTGAGTGGGTCATAGTAGGCCTTGAGGCGCTCCACGTTGAATATGTCGCGCCCTCGACAGCTGATGTCCGAAGCTGATTCGACGGGCTCGATCAGGTAGTTGACCGGGGATGTGCGCTCGACGACCCCGTAGGGGCCATCGTATTTCGGTAGTAGTTTTAAAGAGAGGCCAATTGTAGTGGTAGGGAACGAGAGCCATACGAGCGCTCCGGGGAGGAACGTGGACTCAGAAATGTTGGTGCAATCACGGATACTCTTATGGATCCGGCTTGTATGGAAGTATCGTGTCAATGGTGTGCGACGGGTGCCTTCCGTACTCTAAAGGTGAAAAACCAGTGTACTCTGAGAGGCGGTGTTATAGGGGTAGGTGACGAAGGGCAGAACTGCATCCCAATTTGTGTGATCGGCGGCGATGTACGAGTACATTGAGAGCATGTTGCCGAGTATGCAATCAAAGCGTTCGGTTAGGCCATTCGTCTGCGGGACGTAAGCAATAGCTTTACGGTGAACAGCATGACACTCTTTGAGAATGGCTTCGGACAAGAAGACACGGCTTCAATCGCTGAGAAGTTCCTGCAGTGGACCATGACGCAGCATGAATCGACGTAGCAGGAAGGAGGCAAAATAGCGCGCTGTAGCCGCTGAGAGGGCAGCGGTTTCGGCGTATCGCGTTAGATGGTGAACGGCGACGATGGCCCAACGGTTACCAGCCGACGTCAGAGGAAGTGGTCCATACAAATCGATGCCCACGCGCCCAAACGGACGGTTAGGACAAGGTAATGGTTGTACACCGACTTGTGACACGTTCGTTGAAGGTTTTCGGCGTTGGAAATCAAGGCAGGAGCGGAAGAACTTCTGCACGTAGCGGTACTGCCCTCCCCAGAAGTATCGTTGCCGAATGCGGTGGTAGGTTTTGGATACCCCAGAGTGCGCGCATTACGGATCAGAGTAGAAGGACTCGCATATTTCAGCACGCAGACTTCGGGGTATCACAAGTAGCCACTGACGGCCGTGCGCGTTGTAATTGCGTCGGTGCAGTAGGTCGTGACGAGTGGCGAAATGGTGGGCTTGACGACGCAGCGCGCGAGTAGTTGGTGTTGCCGACGGATCAGTGAGCAAGTCTATCTGCGAGGCGATCCATTTATCCTTGCGCTGCTCGGTAGAGATGGTGTGAACGTTGCTTGAAGAAACAGCAATGTGAGATACTGAGCAGGAGGCATTGTCGCCAAGGAAAGGGGGAGCGCGAGAGGGCGTCGGCGTCAGCATGCTGGCGTCCGTTGCGGTACAGCACGCGGATGTCGTAGGCTTGAAGGCGAAGTTCCCAGCGGGCGAGACGGCCTGAGGGACCCTTCAATTAAGACAACCAGCATAGTGCATCATGATCGGTGACGACATCAAATGGGCGACCATACAAATACGGTCGATACTTTGCAAGAGCCCAGATGATCGCCAGGCACTCTTTTCTGTGTTGAAGTAATCGGTCTCGGCTCGCAAATCGAGAGATGAAAAGTATTCTGCTCCTTGGAGGCAGTCAATCGCGTCGTCGATTCGCGGCAGTGGATAAGCAGTGTCTATATTAATCAGAAATTACTGTCATATAAACGTCTCATCCTTTTCTAGAAATTTACTGAACACAATGGTACACTACTTTGCGAGAACACACACGCACATGGTAGCACAGTGGGTAAGCAAATGAAGGCGATGGCGTCCTTTAGTATTCCTATTCAACAGCTATTCGGACAGTCTTTTGCTACTTCACGAACCAAGCGCAGTAACCGTAAGGTGGACATGAATGCAGCGGGTTTTCCGCGGTATTAACGCATAGGAGGAATTCAATTATTTCGAAGCATCTTGCGAAGCGCTTCATCAGCTGCAAATATTTTAAGTAGGTCCCGAACCTCATGAACTGTGGAGAATATAGAAAGCCGACATCTCGAAAAACACTAGCAACGTTAATGTCCTGAGTGGCTAATTGGCTAATTCTTACAAATGGCTGCTAAATAAGAAATTCGACAAACAGTGCGCCACACAAGACGAGAAATATTGGTAGGCGGAATGGCGGTGGTAGACAGGAAGATGTTCACCAATGGAAACTCAAAGGACGCGAGTCAAATCAACAAAGCACCTAAAATCTCGAAAGAAATTTTCAATGCCATGAAGACAGAAAGTGCCGGCCTTCGTTTAGCGGCAAAGTACCAGTGCCAGAGAAGACATTCGCACAGATTCCACGCATTGTGGGAATTGACTTCACGCGAATGCGTCAGCTAGAGCTGCGTCTGCTGCATATCCTTTGATTTGACAAAGTGTAACGTGGTAGGTCGACTCTTTTGTAGAAATTGAGTAGTTTCGTGCAGGCCTATCAAGCATGTCGAATATACTGGCACCTCAAAGGGGTCTTGCAACGCAACGATGTGAGAAAATGCTGCAGATTGATAGTCGAGTTTCACGAGAACATGCGAGCCAAATTATCACTAAATACAGCGCAACATGAGGCCGGAAATTTACAGCTAGTTCTCAAAATCAGCTAGAAATGTTCCCTCGTCTTTCTATAAATCACGCCAATAGCCCAAGGGACCGCGCCAAGTACAAAAATTCACGGCCATTGGCCGATTTAAACATCTTCAGCTGCATAGTTTCTGAGGTCGTCGAAAAGACCACCACGTGCCCGCGCTCGCCCTCGATCATACTGAAAATAAGCCGCGCTTTCGAAGAAGAAAAGAAAAAAAAAATCACCGACGATTACGATACTGCCTAATGCGAATTCTGAGCGCTGCTCTTTAGGTTGAGCTTCGGCCGTGGGCTCTCCCGAGTCTCCTCAGTGATGGCGCTTTGATTCTGCTTGGGCGGCGCGCACCTCTGGGTTCTGACGTCAGCAGCGTTCAGCCTTTGTTTGGGCAGCTCGCTTAGCAGCAGCGGCAGACGACGTACTTCCACCATTGGCGTCGCTCGTTGTTCAGAATGAACTGGCTGAGACTATTTTGTATAGAGGTAGATGGTTTACATTAGGATGAGAACGCCGTGAGTGGCGTGGCTGACGCGGGCAATATTGCGCAGCCCATTTCACATCAAACGCCGCAGACGACGCGTAGTGCCACTGCCTGCTAACCGCGGAAGGCTGCACGTTGGCGCGTTCCACGACACCCGCCGCAGACAGCCATCCGTTTAGCAGCGCTTTATTTGCATATATGGTATCAGTGGACCGCCTCACTGCATACCTTAGTGATGACGTCATCTGGGGCTGGATGACGCTGCATCCAGCCCCATGTTCAGAATCTGTCCCGCCATTGCCGTTCCTTCCTGCTTGCGCTCTCCTCACTATCCCCGTCTTTCACCCTCCGCTGCGCTCCGCGCTCACTCCCCCTCGTCCGCGCTCGCTATTCCTGTTACGACGACGCCGACGCCGCTCAACGCAGGAACGGGCGGCTAACAGTTGCGCTCTAATGTGCTAAAGTTATGACACGCGTGTGAAGTAACTTCTTTCACTCGCGCCATCCCTCTCTGCTAAGCTTCCAGCGCACTCGTCGGGACGAGAGAAGAGAGAAAGCAATAGGTGGATAGCAAAATGGCGCGTCGTCCGCTACAGCACTTCCGGTTCACGGAACGTTCAAGGCTCAGCTCTTCGCTGCTTCAAGTTGTGTGCGGTTCAGTGTAATCGGGGAGGAGGCACGATAACCGGTAACAACCACGTCGCAGAAAGTACGTGTTTTCTCCCCGATTACATTGAACGGCACACACCTTGAAACAGCGAAGAGCTAGGCATCGAACCGGAAGACGTCATTTTGCTATCCACCTATTACAGCAGAGCCGTGTACAGCGACACGCAGGCAAAGCCATGTATACCATAGCCATGTATCGTACGGTGTAGTAATTGTGCGGGAAAGAGAAGTGAGAGAGAAATGCAGGAGGCAAGGTGGTAACACACAACACAGCCATGTTTGGCGTCATGCAGGCAAAACCATGTATAGCAGAACCATCTGTAGAACATGTATAGCTAGGGGGTGGGAAAAGGAAGTCAGGGTGAGGAAATGAGGAAGGAAGTGTGCGCTCATGCGCAGTGATCTGAAGTCTCAGGAAAGAAGGGGAATTTTAAGGGCTCATTTTCTCGTTGTTAGACAATATTATTAAGAAGCAGAAGACAAAAATGCCAAGGACTATATAGGGGATGTTAACATCCCCTATACATTCCTTGGCATTTTTGTCTGTTGTTCTGATTAAAAAATTACACCCTCTCCCGCTAAAGTGGACCATTAGGCGATGCGAAGCCGGACCGGAGCACTTGCACGATCGCATTCCGTTGGTGTTCCTTGGGCATGCTACCGACTTCGCGTCGTGGAACGCGAAGAGGAACGCTACGCGCGTCGTGTTTTTCCTCTAGCCTGGCCGTTAATTCTCAAAGGGATAACGGGTAATGCGGTCGACAGGCGTGCGAGAGGGGGATGAGGGTTGGAGAGGAGAGAGACGGGGAGGCGCATGCGCTGGCGCTCATCGCGCCGTTACGCAGGAGGGGTAGAGGGGGAGTGAAGAAGGGAGAGGGGAAGAGGTGTGTGGAGAGTGTTTGCGCATGCACAGTAAGGGTGGTCACGTCGTACACCGGACTGTACTGCGCCATCCGATGCTTCGCATCTAATATTGCGCCATCTCATGTTGTCGCATGGCGTCACGCAGGCAAAGCCATGTACAGCATATCCGTGTATGGTATGTTATAGTAAGAGTAGAAATAGGGAAGCGAAGGCTAGGACGGAAAGGTGGAGGGGAGAGAATAAATTACTGCATAGTCATATTTGGCGTCACACAGGCAAAACCATGTGTACTGTGGCTACGGATGATCTGTCCAAATACGTGGAATTGGCAGCCTTACCATCCATTCCCATCTTCCATCAGAAGCAGAGGTCGACAGCATTTAAGAACGGGCTTAGAAAGAGTGTTTATTTTCAGCACGGATGTCCCAATGTTGTTACACGCAAAAATTCTATTTTAGGTCAAAATTGCCATGTCGGCCTTCACTTAGGAAGAGATAAGGGAAGAGGGTGAGAGTGCTTTGCGGCGTGCCGGGTGCCGCATAAGACTGTCGAGGGCCGCATGCGACCCGCGGGCCACTAGTTGCTGGCACCTGATCTACAACGTAGCCAGGTGAAGCAAGGGGGCGGCAAATGTAAGTGGGGGTGACGAGTGATGTGATTGTGAGGAGGATGGAAATGAGCACGGGAGGAGATAAAGCATAGCTTAGCCATCTCTAGTATAAGTAGCAAAGGAGGGAAAGAGAAATGAGGGTGAGGAGGAGCGATGTGAGGGTGCGAAGGAGCGAAAGCAGGAGGAGGAGGGTAGATCATAGCATGGTCATGTGCAGTACAATATAGCAAATAGGGAAAGGATGTGAGGGTTAGGAGTGTTGCGAGGTGAGGTGTATAAAAGTGAAGGGGGGGAGGGTAGAGCATAGCGTAGCCGTAGAGGCAGCGAAAGTGGCGGGACTGGGCAGTGATGGTGAGAAGAGATGTAAGGAGGAGGTGGAGCGTAGAGTATAGCATAGACATGTATGGTAAGGAGGGGTGGTACAGTGTAGCAAGGGGCTGAAAATAAAGTGAGGTTAAGGAGAGAATTGAGGGTGAGGAAGGGAAGGAGGAGGAGAGGGCAAAGAATACTGTCACATGTGATATTTTGTGTCAATTGTTTATGTTACCGGCCCATTACACGTGTAACTACTACCTTGCGCAAACCGCGCCCGAATGACTGGAAACTTTCATGTATCTTAACCCTCCGACAACATTGCCTTCCATAAACTCCCAACCATAACCTTCCGAACGTTACAGTTTATTTTGAAGCTTAAGCGCCCACCAGCGATAACACTGGAATCTTCGGTGGATACGTATGAATCCCAATATGCTTTACCGCTTGGCAGGTCATACGACTGCGGACGCTGTTCTCGCCGCTAGTAGTGTACAGCTTGAATTGCTTGTGCTTTTCCCCTTCCGTTTCACGGCCACAGGTTTTGTCTTGAACACACCGACCGCGGCCTTCGTCACCGTCACGAATATGTGACATCGGTGGAGGTGCTTCCCGGTCAATATACCAAACGGCCTCCTCCAGCCGTGAGCCAAGTGCACGCTGTCAAGCGGACATCGACTCCAACAGCGGCCAGCGATCTAGCCACTTGCAGCAAGGTCTTCCACCAGAATGCGGACCCCTACCTGACAGGACCAGGACCATACGACGAACACAAAGCCACAATGACGGGCGCTGTGTCGCCTACAACCCAGGATACCGTGAACCAGAGAATCGTCAACTTTCCGTGGATCACAATGTGAGGATCCAGAAACCTGGCTGGCGTCATACGACCGAGTCGCCACGATCCACATCTGGGACTGTGACGAGAAGCTTCGCCACGTCTATGTCGCCCTTGATGATGGAGCAAGGACCCAGTTTGAGAACCGAGTGCCCACGCTAACATCACGGGATCTCTTGCGCACCGGATCCCTCAACAACTTATGAGCGTCGTCCAGAAAGAAAGGGCTGAAAGCGTTCTGGAGAACCGTGTACACTTCCCCAACGAGAACGTCGGTATGTCCACCGAAGCAATAACTGGCCTGTTCTGCCAATGCGACCACGCCATGAAGAAAAAAGTTCGCTGCCTGATGCGAAGAGTGAAGGAAGTACCTTTTGCTGGACGGTTTCAGAATTTGTTTCCGAAGCCACAACACTCGATAAGGTGATAGGAATCTGCACCAGGCAATACAACCACCGCATGCACAAGACGAGCTCCTGGCAGGTTTAAGTGCTGGGAACCAACGACGTGTGCGAGACGATAAGAGCTGCAGACGATCTCCCCAGATTGCGAAATCAGGTGGATTCGATCACCGACATCGCTCATGAGGAAGTCCAGCAATCGCTGTAAATACCCGAACCACCGCCATCTCATCTGGAAGCTATGAGCTATGCTGCTGAAATCCTCGTCTTATTCGGCCACCGTGCCCACGTCAAGACGCCTCACCGCTGCGGTTCAGTCGCGAGACACGGGCGCCGCCATCGACGCCATTCCTTTCCCCTGTCGACGAGCGCTTGCCCCTACCACTTCCCACCTTGTTACAACTGCGGATAAGGCGGCCACACGTACCGGCGCTGTCAGTACCGTGATATGGGACTGCGCAGTTTGGTCGTGAACGCACCGCATCCGCAGCCAGGTGAACGATCTCGCGATATCGCCGACTGCAGCGTCAGAGCACATTGGTAACGACGACGACCATCCCTTTTACCGTCGCCTGGCCGCTATATTTCGCCACATCCCCGTCAGTACACCGGCCCAACCCGGGGCTGATCCACCATCCTTATCGGAAAACTAAGGGCAGCAACCGATGGAGGTGCGGTTGCTGTACGGCGAAAAGCCGTAGATCCTCTGCCGCCCACGACGATGATCATCAGACATCAGCTTGGCACCTAACTGACCGAGTCTTGATGAGGGGACTTCACCGAAACAAGACCACACGGCGCGACCCTGCAGCATTGGAGCAAGTCGACGCAGCCGTGATCTGACGCCACGACCTAACCGTAACGCAAGACGACGAGCCGCTGATCTCAACGTGCCTAATGATCGCCGCAACGTCCTGACTCTGGTCGACACCGCAGCCGACTACTCCGGCGCCAGCAGCTCGTTCGCCACCAAGCTGAAAAAAGTAAGAATCGCTTGGGAATGACCCGAAATCCGGACCGCTGGAGACCACTTAATAACGCCGAGTCTAATCTGCAGAGCGAGAATCACAATTGACGGCCAGAATTATTCGGCGAGGTCTGATGTCCTACACCACTGTTCAAGGAACGTAATTCAAGGCATAGACTTCCTAAATCAGCACGGCACACTCATGCACCTAAGATCCCAGTCGATAACGTGTTTTACAGACCACGCTATTCATCTGGATAAAATAATCAGTCACATTGCTTTGAATGTCATAAGAGCTGGTCACCAATTCAATTTCACCAGCGCCATCATCCGACGGAACCGAATAACCCACCGGCTTAGAAGGTGTCATTCAGGGCGACCAGCAGCTGCATCTGAACCGTCAGATTCGCGTCGCAAGACGCATAGCCGAGCTGCGTGATGGCAAAGTCAAGGTAATGCTGAAATAATTTAGCCACAAATACAGGCACCTCAAGATTCGTACGAAAGTCACCTGCGTGGATAAATTCATGGATCCCAGCAATGCATTCGTCCTCTTGGATGCTATCGAGCCTGCTTCGACGAATCGAGGTCCCCAACCAGAGTTCGACGTGAATCCGAATATTCCGAAGCACAAGCAATGCCAGATCAAGGTCTTTGTCCTGCAACTCAAAAACTGCTTCTCGTCATCGTCAAGAATCCCCAAACCTCAGTCGCAAACATCGCATCATAACAGAAGAAAGTACCCGACCACTCCGTCAAAACCCGTCGTATGTAGTTTGGACAGGAATACTCGAGGTCGTAAAAATACACGCTGACGAAATGCTGCGCGACCAAATTATCCAGCCGTCCAAGAGTGAATGGGCGTCCCCCGTGGTGCTAGTGAAAAAAAGGACGGGACACTCCTTCTCTGTGCCGATTATCGTCGCCTGAACAAAATCACAAAGAAGCACGTGTACCCTCTCCCACGGATAGACGACGCCCTTGATCGACTACACAAAGCTTCTCGTAGATGGACTTCAGGACCGGCTACTGGCAAATCGAAATCGCCGAGAGAGACGGATATAAAACAGCCTTGACAACACCAGACCGCCTCTTCGAATTCATTGTCACGCCATTTGGTCTTTGCTCGGCATCTGCGACTTTCCAATGCGTTATGTATGCGGTACTGCCAGGCTTGAAGTGGAAGACTTGCCTCGTGTACTTGAACGACATACTTGTGTTTGCCTCAAACTTCGATGAACATCTCTTGAAGGAGGTCCTTGACGCACTCAAGACATTCACAGTCACTATGAAGCTAGAAAACAACCGCGTCCCTATGAAAACCTGTTGATCTTTGGCCATGTTATTAGGAAATGTGGAGTTCGCCCAGATCAGCAGAAAACAATTGCCATCGCTGACTTCCCTCCAAGCACCGACAACAACGTCATACGCAGATTCCGCGGCTTGTGCGCCTAGTACAGGTGATTCGCGAAAACGTTACAGGTGAGTCGTCAAAACATTGGCCGCGCCACTAACGAACCTCACGAAGACCGACGTGGAATGCAAGTTGAAGACGGCGTAAGTCGAAGCATTTCATGAACTGAAACGACGCCTGCAGACGCTTCCGATACTTGGGGCATTTCGACGAATATGCCGTTACGGAAATGCACAGCGACGCAAGCAGTGTAGGACACCGCGCCAGCCTTGTGCAGAGGACTGACTGACTGACACACTATAAAGCGTTATCAGTTACGCAAGCCGGTCGCTATCTAAAGCGGAAGCCAAGTTTCCACAATATAAAAGGAGTGTATTGCCGTCATCTGGGCAATATCGAAGATTCACCCCCTGCCTTTACGGCAAAATTTCAAATTTGTGAGCGACCAAGCCTTGTGTTGGCTAGCCAGCTCTAAGGAGCCTTCAAGTGGCCTTGCACGGTGGAGTCGAAGATTTTAGAAGTCGACACAACAGTAGTTTACATGTCCGGACGAAAGCACTCCAACGCCGACAGCCTGCCTCGCGCCCCCATAGACCCGCCTCCGCAGGAAGACCAGAACGACTGCTTTTGGGAACCATAGGTGCCGAGGACTTCGCTGACGGACAGTGATCGGTCACGCAGCTCAGCGGCCTTCTGGAATACCTTGAAGACCGACGTTGTTCCGAACGTATTCAAGAGAGGACAGGTTTCATTTTTCTTGTGAAGCGACGTTCCCCTAAAAAAGACCTTCTCCCCAAACCGAGAAAACTACCCTTCTTTTTATAGAATCAGCATTATTGCAGAGGTTCTGGAAGCTCTGCATGACCAGCCGATGACAGGACACCTTCGATCTTCCCGCACGCTCGTGAGGATACAAGAAAGCTACAACAGGTCTCGCCTCAATGCCGACGTCACTCTTTGCGTAAGGACTTGTCGAGATTATGAGGAACGAAAACGAAATAGACACTGCCGCCTAGGCCAGCGGGACTTTACAGCCCATCGAGCTACCTCGCCGGCCGTTCCAACGAATTGGAATGGACTTCCTGAGGCCGTTCATCACAATAAATGAATCGTAGTATGTACCGACTACCTCACCCGCTACGCCGCAATGGGCTCTGCCCAAAGGGAGTGCCACCGCGGTAGCCAAGGTCTTCGTTGAGAAAATCGCTCTGCGTCATGGAGCCCCAGAAGTCATCATCATCGACTGAGGTACGGCCTTTACTGTGGACCTTACTCACGCGATCCTGAAATATAGCCATACAAGCACCGGACCACCTACCACCCACAGACAAATGGCATTCACAAGCGTCTAAAAGAGGCTATCGCAGACATACTGGCCATGCACGTCGACGTCGAACACAAGACGTGGGACGCCATCCTTCCGTACGTGACCTTCGCATACAACACGGCTGGACGAGAAACGACACAAACGATGCCATACAAGTTGCTCTACGGAATGAATCGGCAACGACGCTCGACGCTATGACGTCAAACATCACCGATGAAGCAAACGTCCACGTTGCTATCTTCTTAGAGGGCACCGAAGAAGCTCGACACCTCGCCTTACTGCGCATCAAGAAACGGTAGAGGGTCGTCAGCCGGCACTACATCCTTGGACGACGCAACACTACCAGCCCGGAGACCTTGTTCAGACTTGGACACCGATACGCCTACGAGGGCTCTGCGAAAAACTTTGGCGATACCTCGGGCAATACAAAATGCTTCGACCTCAGGCGTTCTGCACAACGAGGTGGTCCCGGACGCGATTACGAATATCAGCGCTGTCGCACACGACGTGAAGTCACCCAAGTCGAGCGCCGTAAGCTGTTTCAAACGCGTTAGCGAACTGAACACAACTTTTTTCCTGTTTTATTATGGTTCGTTGTTTGCGTATGCGTATTTTTCCCCTTGCATATTCTGTATTAACCATCGGGATGATGTTATTTCAGAGGGGGCATAATAGTAATATTTGGGGTTTAACGTCCCGAAACCACGATATGATTATGAGGGACGCCCTAGTGGAGGGCTCCGGAATTAACGACCACCTGGCGTTCTTTAACGTGCAGCCAAATCTAAGTACATGGGTCTCAAACATTTTTCCTTCCATAGAAAATCCAGCTGAGCGGGCGCGATTTGATACCGCGACCTTCAGGTCAGCTTCAGAGGGGCAATGCAATGCGGGTTCGTTTCTATATATCTTTTCTTTATGCTAGCGGCCCATTACACGTGCAACTACTGCCTTGCGCAAGCCGCGCCGAAATGGTGGGGAACCTTCCTTATTATTGTAGAACCTTGCGATAATATTACACGCACACCGTGATTATTACAGTTTATTCTGAAACTTATGCAGCCACCAGCAATAACGGTGAAATATTCTATGGCACATGTATAAATGGAGGCACGATTTTAGCGCTTGGCAGATCACTTGAATGGCCGACGCTGTGCTCGCCGCTATGGGTGTACAGCTTCAATTCCTTGTTCTTTGCCCCTTTCATTTTGCGGGCACAAGTTCGCCCAAATAATACTTTTGGTCTTGAACACACCGACTGCAGCCTTCGTCAACGTCACGACGTCTTGTGCAGGTGCTTCCCGGTCCATGAACCAAACGCCCCCTCGAAACGCCGTGAGCTAAGCTTGAGCCATCAAGATGACAATGACACCAACACCGACGAACGGATCTAGCCGCAGGCATAAGGGTCTTACACAAGAATAAGGACCCCTACCCGACATGGCCTGGACCACAACGACAAAGAAAAACTATCACAATGACGGCCGCTGTGTCGCCCACACCGCTAGTCATGCATAGGGGAGCCACCGACATTCTGCAGATCACAATGTAGGATCCAGAAAGCAGGCTGGAGTCATACGACTGAATCGCCACGTTGAACACGTCGGACTGCAGAGGGAAGATTCGCCACCTCTGTTTCGCCCCTGAAGATGACGCAATAACCTCGTTTGAGAACGAGATCCCAAGGGACTGTCCTCCGTCACACTAGCGGACGGGGGAAGTAGGAAAGGGCGCGAAGGCAGGTGGTGAGCGGCTGCATTGGGCGCATCTGACAAGCTATAGAGGAGGCGCTGTATAGATGTTCCTCGTGTCCATGCAGCTCGTACTTACCGCTTGGACGCATAGCTATGAGGTATGACACGTGCAAGTCACAAGAACCGGCCAGACAGATATTCCAAAGTTTTTTCTCGTTCAAGATCCAAAAAGTATATTTGATGAAGCTTGCTCAGTCAGTAGTCAAAAAGATGCTAGTAAATGCATTTTTAGCGCGTGTTTTAAGGCACCCCCAACACTAAATTTAGGACTGAATATTGCAAAAATGAACTTTTTCGAAAACTTTGTCGCCAGCTGTACAAAATATTTCACATCATCTACGTCAAAATTATTTTTTTGCCACCAGTAAAACTTCCCTGATATTAGTGCAAACTATCATGTTTCAATTAACAGTTCTTCATATCACAAAATTCCCAATATGAACTATGATCAAGAAGGAGCCGACAGATGGATACACGTTATAGGTTTCAAAACAGGAGAAAGTGCCCTCAGATCAGGCTGGTCGACGTTCGATAGGGGGACCTATCTTTGTCAAAGGCGCCCTTGTCATCCCTGGCGTGTTAGTTTTAAGGGGTTAGTGAGACGTCATGTCCAGCGGTGGGCAGTCTGTTTGCTGTTGGTAATTTCTGCCTGGAAAGAGAGAAGCTCGACAGCAGAGGAGTGTAGCCCTTGCACATTTCAAGAGAGTTTGCAAACAACGCTCGGGTCTGCCATGCCAGAGTTAAAGGAAGATGCAAAGAAAGAAAAAAAAGTGGGGGATGGGTACAACCAAGCGAGAGGGTGAGTGCAGCCATCACAAAGTGCTGCAGAAGGTGGTGGGGAAGGAAACTACACGCGGGGAGAAAAAACGGCAGCTTACGTTTAAATGTTCCGCCAAGAGCTGCAGAAGGTGGTGGGAAGGCAGCTACATCGAAAAAGAAGAGGTACCCGGGCAGCGGGACGTTTTAAAATTCCGCCTGCCTACTTTAGTGATATTGAAAGGGTTGCCTGAAAGCTCTTGCTTAATGGGTGAAGTATTTGACTCCATAATGCATCCAGTGTCGTCGGTGGCTTCCAAAAAATGGGCGCCCGTCACTAATGGGGAAAAAAAACAAGGGAAAAGAAAAAAAAAAAGAAAAAGGAAGGAGGGGCGGCCGGGGGGGGGGGAACAATCGCAATAAGACACGTAGAACTTCCTGATGAAGGCGAGGGCTGTGAAAATGCTGGGCAGAAGCGGCCTTAGGAGGGGCAGAAAGGGGAAAGGAAACCGTGGTTCGGAGTCACTAGAAAATGAAGACATTTTAAGGGTATAATATCTACACTATGTGCACATTTATACATGCAAGATTAAGAGATATTAAAAAAAGAATATTGATAGTGTATTATGGGAGCTGGTCGGGATTTTATTTTGCGAATAGGTTAAAGTTTTTGAAAGCTGAGCGTACTTCATGTCTCTTATATTTAGAAATCATGCTATGGCTTTTAATGATTCCAAATTACCACGTGCTAGATTTGTTCCTGATGGGTGTAGGGATTGAAATTTGTGTATCAAATACTTCCAGTATTTCCTCTGACGTGGTGACCGGGAGTTCGTTTGTAGAATGTAAAGTTCGGCTTGATCAAATTGTCTTGTTGATTGAAGTGGCTGGCTACTGCATTTGGTAAGTTGTATTTGTGTCTGCGCGGTGGCCGTTCAGTCCTACATGAATTGGTTGTCCAGTTTCCCCTATGTACTGTTTTTTACAGGTGGCACATTCAATGCAGTAGATCAGGTTGTTTGAGGTGCACGTGAAGTTCGATGTTACCTCGTGAAGGTAATCGTGCTGTGCCTTTTACGTTGGTGGCTGGCTGTATATGTTTGCACGTAGAACATCTTGGACGCCCACAGGGTCCGACGTTGGTGTAGTTCTTGTTGTGAGTAGAAGCACGAGGCCTACACACAAATCAATAACCAGAACACTACCGCAAACTAGACAACGATCCAACAAACAATACACACTTACAATCACTAACACACTTATATCCCTCCTTGCTGATGAATTAATAACTCCATCAGAATTCAAGTTTCTGAAACCAAACAACAAAGCAGCATGGCGGTTTTACCTCCTCCAAAAATTCACAAAGTACCATCCACCGAATTAAACACTGCCAATATTCCAGGGCGCCCAATAGTATCAAACAACAACACCACAACCGAGAGCATCTCCGAATTCCTTAACCACTTTCTCTCGGCGACATTCCGAAGACATTCCCGTCATTTGTACAAGACACCCCACACCTACTGCGAATAAGAGAGATTAACAGCAAATGCACATTAGCACAAAACGCCATCCTCGTCACACTAGACGTTACCGCTTTATACACGAATATCCCGATCCCAGAGGGCCAAACCTCAATAAAGCAAATTTTAAATCAACATAATGTACAATATTCTACTCAAGTATATGATCATTACTCGAATTAGTACTATCACACAACTATTTTGAATCTGAAGAAATTACTAACCTTCAAATTACAGGAACAAGCATGGGCACCACCATTCGCACCCTCTTATGCAAACATATTCATGGGAATTCTGGAAACAGACTTCTTGCTCGCTGCGCAGACAAACCCCACGCATACCTTCGGTACATTGATACATACTTATATTATGGGGTCATGGCATGGACAATCTAGCTAAATTTACATCATTCCTAAACTCCTTTCATCCAACAATAAAGTTCACGTCCGAGACGTCAGCTGAGTGCATCAACTTTCTTGACACAAACCATATATCTTGAGAATGGTATAATAAAGACAACGCTGTATAAAAAACCATTGACAAAGCAACAATACCTAGATTACACTAGCCATCACCCGAATATTGTATACAGGTAATTTTCAGGAGCCAAGCAACAATGTTACGTCGCATATGCGTAGAGGATCAGATTACGTAAACAGACTTACTACCCCAAAAGAAACACTAGCAAACAGAAGCCATCCATCGCGTTCCTTCATAAGGCTTACACGGACGCACTAAACTAGATCGCACCGAGACACTCAAACCACGCCCTAAAACCACCACAACAACAACGCCTCTTCTCACTAAACATTTTCGAACGCACTTTGGAACATAAACAACATCCTCGCGAAATGCTATCCGATTCTAACAACCAACTAGAAACTTAAAAAAAAATCTTCCCCGAGCCGCCTAAGGTTGCCTACAGACGGAACGCCATTTCAAAGATATGCTCGTGCATGCAAACTCGCAACAAGAACTACACCAACGTCTGGGCCCTGTGGGCGTCCACGATGTTCTACGTGCAAACATATAGAGCCAGCCGCCAACGTAAGAAGCACGCATCCGATTACCTTCACAATGTAACATCGAACTTCACGGCGCACCTCAAACAACTTGATCTACTGCATTGAATGTGCCACCTGTAAAAACAGTACATAGGCGAAACTGGACAACCAATTCATGTCAGACTGAAACGGCCACGGCGCAGACACAAAGCACAACTTACCAAAAGCAGTAGCCAGCCACTTCAATCAACAAGACCACAATTTCGATCAAGCCAAACTTTACATTCCGCAAAACAAACTTCCGGTCACCACGTGAGAGGAAATACATGGAATCGTATTTGAAACACAAATTTCAATCCCTACACCCATCTGGAATAAATGTAGCACGTGGTAGTTTGGAATCTTTAAAAGCCATAGAATGATTTCTATAATATTAAGCGGACATGAAGTACGCTGAGCTTTCAAAAACCTTAACCTATTCGCAAAATAATATCCCAACCATCTCCCATAATACACTATCAATATTCTTTTTTATTATCTCTTATTCTTGCATGTATAAATGTGCACATATGTGTAGATATTATACTCTTAAGATGTCTTCATTTTCTAGTGACTCCGAAACACGGTTTCCTTTCCCCTTTCCGTGCTCCTAAGGCCGCTGCTGCCCAGCATTGTCACAGCCCTCGCCTTCTCAGGAAGTTCTACGAGTCTTTATTCCGATTGTTCCCCCCCGGCCGCCCCTCCTTCCTTTTTCTTTTTTTTTCTTTTCCTTTCTTTTTTTCCCTCTTAGTTGACGGGCGCCCAATTTTTGGAAGCCACCGATTTCACTGGATACATATGCCAGCCAATTACTTCACCCATTAAGCAGGAGCTTTTCAGGCAACCCTTTCAATATCACTTAAAGTAGGCAGGCGAAATTTTAAACGTCCGCCGCCCGGGTACCTCTTTTTTTTTGTTTGTAGCTGCCTTCCCCACCACCTTCTGCAGCTCCTTGGCGGACATTTAAACGTAAGCCACCCGGTTTTTCTCCGCGCCTGTAGTTTCCTTCCCCAACACCTTCTGCAGCTCTTTGTGATGGCTGCACTCGCCCTCTCGCTTGGTTGTACCCCCCTTTTTTTCTTTCTTTGCAGCTTCCTTTAACTCTGACATGGCAGACCCGAACGTGTTTGCCAACTCTCTTGAAATGTGGCATGGGCTACACTCCTCTGCTTTCGAGTTTCTCTCTTTCCAGGCAGAGATTAGCAACAGCAACAGACGCACCACCGCTGGACATGACGTCATCACTAACCCCTTAAAACTAACACGCCAGGGATGACAAGGCGCCTTTGACAAAGATAGGTCCCCTATTGAAACGTCGGCCAGGCTGATCTGAGGCACTTTCTCCTGTTTTGAAACCTACAATATGAACTATATTATCCAAATTATGACAGCATAAAAAACCCACTAGAGTGTAAAAGTTTGTAAAACTTACTTTAAACGAAATGCCTACCATCGTAAAAATCGAAGTGAGATCGTAATAGAAATCGAAATGCCTACCACAGTAAAAAAATCGGCAGATCCCAGCCCTTGAGAGAATCGGTTTAAACGCGAATAAATGAGCGAGAATTTGTCACTGCTGCATTTTTTGGCTTTCATCCGAGCGTTACGAGGTGGATGGACGTATTTTGGTAGCGTAGTAGTTGCGTGTACATCGTGGCCTTACCACGCACGTCGACTGCACTGGCGTGGTAACTTAGTCTGATGTAACGTCAGCACTCACGTTAAAGCGCAGACGTCACTATTATCTCATCGAAGTGCACTTTACGTATGACGTGAATATCATGCGTAACTTCCGTTAGCGTATTCCTCCGGGGTCCAGCAACGCTGGAATATAGCATGCTGAATCATTGTGATACAAATGTAATGCTTATTACACTGCTATAAAAGCGCAGCCAACAATGGAACCACAACTGACGTTGACCCGGCATGACGCCTGTATCATAGAAGTACATATAAATTGGTTTTATTGCTTTGTTATAAAATTAGATAGCCAGCAATGAAACCACAATTGGCATTGCCCCGACGTTAAGGGAATCTTTCCAGCGCAGTTTCTAAACGTGGCATGGATCTGCTGTAGAATACCTGACGGCCACGCAGAATACTTGGGTTCGATTCCTGCTGGGATCCTGGTTTTTACTCTTTGAAATCTTTGGGTGAATGCTGCCGATATCGGTTTTTCTTTACGCTCTGGCATTTAAATTAATAATGTCTGTTCTCTCCGTTCCTGGAAAGTTATAAACTGTCAATCGCCTGTGGCGCTTAGCCGCTTACCGTGGCCTGTGATAAACGGGTATGCGCCACACGTGTCTGAAGGAAAGGGTTTCACGACGCACGCGACAGGATTTTACCATTATTCATGCCTTGACCAGGCAGTCAAATTTGTGAAATATTCTTAACCTTCCATGCCAAGTTTGGTCTACTTCAAGCTAAGGACGCGATCACGAGAGCATCCAGACGTAGGTGGCTAGATAGATAGATAGATAGATAGATAGATAGATAGATAGATAGATAGATAGATAGATAGATAGATAGATAGATAGATAGATAGATAGATAGATAGATAGATAGATACGTAGACAGAAAAGCTCAAAGTGCCTTATGTTCCCTAAGAAATTCTTGCATTTAAAATTTTTTCCTAGCCTTTTTAGGAAGAACGGATTGTTTCACAATGTGTTTTACGAGCCATGGTTTCGAGCTTTCCGAAAAAAATCATTTGCGGCTTGCTGTACTGACACGGCCGGACTGAAAAGGCGCGCGAGCGTAGCCCTCTCGAGCCTCTGCAGTCTAGCCACGGTACTGTAAATTTATTTGAAAAAATACGTTGGGGGAGGACTTGTCGTTTTAGATAGATAGTCCTCAATTTTTAGCAAATCGCAAATAGTCGAGCACCATGGTTGGACTGTTGGTTGGCAATGAACCATAGCTGGTTGGTGATTTTTCTTGCGAAAGGCACTTCTCCTATTCATATTCGAAAACCTTTGAATATTACTCGATTGCGTTGGCACTGTTTTCATATTCGCACACCCAAAATGTTAAACCTTAGTTTTTGTATACTGTATTCCTTTGTAAGGCTTAATTTTTAGAGAATTCATATCCGTTCGCAGTTGTCCGGCGTACTAAAGAAATTGACTGCAGAAAAAATACCTTTAGTGCATTGAGGGCTTGTGTGACCATGGCACCGTCCGCGTACTGCCGGTAGAGGTTCAGGAAGCCAAAGTGATGGATATTGTAGTCCCAAAAGACGTCCAATAATGTCAAGAACACAGGGTCCTCGAATTCTCTCATGAAGAGGGGCCTGCCGAGAGATTACACACAAGAGATTGGTTGCCAGAGACGGGATGCGTGCGTGCACATACCAGAGTGTACAATATTAACACCCAAATTCGGCACCACTCCTTTTTGCCGCGGTATGAGACTACTTTTAAGGCGAAAGCGTTAGAGGCCCCATCAAACGCGAAAATTTACCCTTGGCGTCGGCGGAGCACAGGGGATGCAAAAAACCAGAACGTGATGATGTCGCCATTTCACGTCACAGATTAGAAAACATTTGTGAGGTCGTGGTGGTCTCGCGATGTTGTCCATACCATGAGGTCACGTGCAGACATCGCGTGACACCGTCGCTTGGTCAAAGGTGGGCAGTTCAATACCACGCAGGCAGTTCATTACCAAGCAGGCAGTTCAATACCACGTGAGGTGAAGAAAGCTTGCATTGCCTCCAATCCCAAGGCAGTGCGAAACCACGCTAGGTGCACAAAGTATTCGAAGGTGGGAGGAGGAGGATCACTACATCGACTGAGAAGAAAAAAAAAGAACATGCCTGTCGCCTTCGAGTCGCATTAAAGGAATGCATAAGGGACCGTGCCAGTTTTTTGGAGAAGGCTATGATTTTATAATAGGCCTCGACTCCTGATCTGTGATATGCATGCACCTTTTCAAGACATAATTTAATAAATAAGAGAGTCCATGGTAGGAAATTGTGTTCACCGTAGGAAAACTGACATCATAAACAGTGCGCAAAGACTATAACGCAACAGCAGAAAATAAATCGGTTGTCAGTGATGTTTCGCAGGAATATTCTCGGGCAGAACGCATTAAGGTGTATTGCGGCTTTGCTTCGGCCTGTCGATTGTATTGAAGGAAATTGTTTTTCTTCTGTCTTGCATTCGCCTCGATGTAGAAAAAACGCAATAAGATGCACCTAGAGGTGCTCACGCGCGAGATCTCAAGTCCACTAGAGAAGTAGAGGCTCCGTCACGGTGATGCTCACAAGCTCTTCGATTTGTGTACGGATCGGCTTAGACTTCCTGCAAGCGCACCGAGCTTGTGTGTTCGTGTAGAGAGAGATGACACATACACATTAGCGCTGACTGACACCTCGTATGCGTGCTTATGTGTACGTATTGTCTGTTTTGTGGGTGTCTGCGCTGGCGCTCTCTTTTTTGAATATTGACCGATTTGCTCAAAAAGAAGTATTGATAAATACTTTGGCAAATGCACGTCATGAAAAGTAGTAAATATACGTGTATAAACAGTTGTACTGATTATTCGTCAAAAGAGCTGCATAAATCAAGAAATCTCTTTAAGAAAGTGCAAAATCTGCTAATTATGACCGACTTTAAGCAAGGAAGTGCAATCTCACCAACATCACTCTAAAAAATGTTTTTCAAGATATGATAGTCTAAGTCTAAAAGCGAAGGCCAGCGTGAATGGGTTCTCACAACTAACAACCAGAAACCACGTGGTCTTTTTAAACAACATTAATATTTCCTGTGACAAATGATTTAACACATCCCCCCAAATACCAATGTTATTATCAACAGAAGAAGACTATTACTGACAGCAGCATTCGTAGAGAAGAAAAGGTTAGCGGCAGTGAGATGCTACAATATTTGCGTGTACATGTAGCGTAGATTAACACGGTCCCTAATTCATTTGTCTAAGAAAACCCGAAGGCGAAAGCCATGCTCTTTTTTTATCGGTGGATTCTATTGACCACCCCACCCTCTTGTCCCGTAAGCTTATTGCGCGAGCGTAGTTTCGCACGGCCTCAGGGATCAGACGGACTGGAAGCACTGTGCACCTCACGTGGTTTTTAATGTGCCTCCGTGATCCGCCCATCGCTGACTAAGCAACGGCTGTCATGTAATAACGTAATCATGCGACGTCACGTCATGTGATAAAAAATTCCTGGAACACGGAGTCTCGTTGCAACCACTGTCTCGTCAAGCCGTCTTGTCTTCTTAAGGCAGCAACTATTTACCATAGTGCGTGTATGTATATGATTCGGGAAAGGCTGGTAAGCATGTAGTACATACACGCACTAAGCAAATCAGTTGCTGCCTTGCAGACAAGAGGGCAAGTCGAAACCCTGTGTTTCAAAGGATTTTTCTTATCTTCATGCTTCGATCTTCCCCTGAAGTCCGACCTCATTAAATGGTCACGTAAAGAGTGGTCAAAGCGACGTCATCACAAAATGATTTTTCTGAATCCCTCGTGTTAGTGCCAGCGCCATCGACTGTGATTTTTCGGAATTTATAGGCATTTGAGGCTTTCGCCTAACAACGCTTGGCAAACATTTACGCAGAGAGCAGCCGATGTGAGTGTGTATTTGCGAGAAAATTAGGTTGGTACCCACTATTGTAATGCCAACCAGATGATATTGTACCGAGAGGTTTGAAAAACGTACTGCGTAGGTAGAGTACCGTGTTGTTTATTAGAATGATAATGTGGATGCCACAAGAAGCGCCCTCACTGGCCCAGGGATTAAGATGTTGCGATGAAATTAGAAACTCTGGCAGCGCACCCCGCAGCCAGAACTAATCACCGAGGCCACGAAAGTTTCCAGTCGGGAGGTATAACCAGCTCTCGCAAGATAATGGAAATTATGGATCCTTGGGTAACGCCTCCGCCACGCAGTAAGCACCAACACAGTGCGTGAATCACGGTGACAGATGTTTTATCACCAGCGGTCCACCTTGGAACCATTCTGGCCATTCTATAATGCTTTTACCTTGCCCTATCATTTAATATGCTGACAAGCGGACTTTATTTGATTTTTTTTCAATGTAAGCTTGCTTCACCGACTGCAAAGGTTACACCTGTTGTCGATCTAGGAGCCCACGCAATGCCTGAATTAAAGGAACACCCTGGATTGCTTTTGGGTGTTCTGATCAGGTTGGATGCATGACTTCACACTGTTCGGAAGCGCACGCAAACATCAACACTCACCCTGGAATGTACCATGAATCGTGTACAAATAGAGGAGTCGATTGAAATCATTCTCGGCGATCGACTGTACCGCTCACCGCTATCCTTGTGTCGTGGCTATTTCGTTTTGCTACGCACAAGTACACCCATTTGATATGCACATGTTTAGTGGTTTTCTGCGGCGTTGTTCGCCGTCATAACGACGTGACAATACTGCGAGACAAACTGAGGGCAACCAGATAAACAGGTATGCGCTAATGGCTGCTTATATGTTTCAGGGCTGGGCAGAGATACTCAGAAAAGTATTCCGGAATACAGATATCGAAATACATGAACTGGAAGCCTAAAATACAGATACTGAGATACATTTGCTTTTAACGTAACGGGATATTTCGGAGATACTTTTGCAATAAGACGAAAAAAATGTATTCCGGAATACAGTTACAGCGATACAGATACTGGAATACTTTTTTTTATTTCAAGGATTCTCATACTACGCAAAGACACTTATTAGTGCAGCATAATGTTGTAATTAAAGTTACAGCGCATCGAAACGTTCAGTTCATTTGTTTATTTATAACAGTACCCTCAGCGCCATTAAGACATTGCAGGGGAGGGGGTGGACAAAGTACATAATTAGCAATAATGACATAATTACAAGTATCAGTTGCAATAAAAATACACTATTTCACAGCAACAGTAACAAGGTTTGGACACCGAAATCGAAATACTTGGCGAACAAACTAAGCTATGCTAGAAATAGCACACTTTAAGCAAATCACTCGAATCACTAATGAACACCATTGAATTGAGAAAAAGTATGCATTTACTTTGCGCATTAGATCTGCTTTGCTGAGAAGGTTGCTGTGTGAGCATGTCAAATAGGCTGTCTTCTAACAGCGTCGGTTCAGCCTCAGCACAAGACTCACGAAAGAAAAAAAGTCTGTCTACCGCTGAAGGCGAGCACAAATTCGTGTTATAGTGAATAAATATCGCCTTCATAGCCGGATTGCCCTGCAGCGTGGCGATATCTCTTCTCCGGTCATCTAGATATCGAAACGCTTCCGCCCTCACTTGGGTTGTTCTGACTGTCCAGAATCCGAAGTCTGTCCCCATCTTCGGGATCCTAAGCCGTCTGACCCTGTCGGCTTCAATGAAACTGTCACCACCACCGACGCTACCAGCACCCATTTCAGAAAGCCGCAACAGGCGAAGTTGGCTCCGGCGGTAGGGGAGCCTGCTACCACAAAAGACCGTTTCACGCATGTAATCAATTAGGAACGCACCCTGACATTGGAGAGGTGGCTGAAAGCTCGTCAAAGATAGCCATCTTCTAGTCCCTTCCGCCGCGACTACGGGAACTGCTTTTGGAAGTGCCACCGATTTGAGAACTGAACGCACGCGAAGCATTGCAAAGCCTGTTCCAAGGCGGTATCCGCGCGGGAGGTCGCGAAGTAATAGCTTGCCACCCGAAAAAAATTGGGCGTGCCACAGTGACCTTGAGAGACAGCGACGTTCGTCGGCAGAGGCCGACAACACTGCCCCCGCGATTCTGCCGTCTGCGGCGTCGCGCGCTTTACCACATGGAACATTCTGTGCTTGAGCGGAAACCATCGCCGCCCTATCTGTCGGCGACCGGCGGCGCGCCTTTTCTTGTCTTGGCACAAAAAAGAAAAAAAAACGTCATTCCTCCATTGGAAACACGCCTCAACTCATTTTCGACACAAAAAAACAATGTAACGAGATACCCGTGTCCAGCATGGTATCGCGATACAGACGATACATCGTAAATGTATTTCACTACTGAGATACAAATACATTTTTCAAATGTATCTCGATACAGAAATACAGATACTCAAAAGTATCTCTGAAATACTATCGCGATACTCTTGTATCGCGATACTGCCCAGCCCTGATATGTTTGCGCTTCGGTTTTCCTGTGACACGACTCACTCAGTAAATTTCTTAGATACTATTGTCCACCTCATTTTTCCTATTTGATCCATAAACATTTAAGGCAAGCCCGAATGTTAAAAAAACAATTCCAGATAATGCCACGCCTTGAAAACCATAGGACAGCAAAGCTCCCGGCCCTTTCGTCGGGCATTACATTTCGCTCGCAAGTTCCGGCAGAGGTGTCGATATGTTGGGAATCTTTGTGCACACTGTCGGACGAACACAGGAAAGCACGTTGTAGACTAAAAGAGCGCGAACTATCTACTGGTTTCATTCGATTGGTCCCTCCATATATATGCATTGTTCACAGGTCCCATACACGGGGGGAGGAGAGGGGGGGTGAGAGGAGAGGAGTAGTATATACACGTCAAGCCTACTTCACATAATAAAACTGCACAGAAAATTGCTTTCCGTGGTATACAAACCAACAGGACTGTCACTTAGGCAGTCATCGCCCATTTCCTTAATATAAACAGGCTTCTAACACTTCACAACCTATTCTGACCTTGATCCTGCCTAGAATATTTATCTTCTTGAAATCTGGCCTACAACCCAAGCATGAAATGAATCCAGCTGGTAAGTTCGCTCCTTCTCGTCTTGTAATCGATGCTGCATATTCCCCTATGCGTTCATTACGCTGTTTTCTTCAATTGTAGTTTTTTTTTTGTTGTTCAGGTTAAGCCATGTGGACCCCGCACGATGATATGCTCATTCACCGCCGTGCACGAGCGCTGCGTTGCCGTATTCACGTTGTAAGCGGTGCTGCTGTGTATGATATGTCCGGCCGCTAGTAGCGTTCCAACATGGCCGCAACTCTCACACATTCAGTCGCACCTCCTATCCGCTGTCCATCACATCACCACCCCGAAGTGAACAGGAGTGGACTCGCGATCGACCACGGATAGGAGGCGTGACTGAATGTGCCAGAGTTTCGGTCGCGGTGGAACGCTACTAGGCGCGATTCGCTGGACACAAATAAAAGTTTATTCACTAACTCACCCGCTCACTCACGTTACCTAAACTCTGTCCCCTTTTCACGAGGCTCCTACTTTCTTTCTGGTCACGTGATCGTCGCTACAACGCATTCACGTGCTTCCCACGAATGCATGGTGTGCGATAGTGTGGTGTATAGTCCAGTGCTTATCACACCGGCGATAGAATTTTAGTGGCATGGGTTCAGTCCCTACGAAAGAGATTTAGCTTCTTCAACAATTTGTTTGCCCTAACTTGAGTTACATATCCTTTCCTTTCAGGACACTCCTCCTTTGTCCCTGGTCACGTGACCTCTTTTCACGAACTACGCTGGCCGAGGGTCCGCAAACACAGCTTCGCTATAAAATTCCGGCAGATGCTACGAGCTATGGAAATCAATTTTATACGAAGCAGTGAGGAAGGGACTGCTTAATGTACATTAACTGAGCTCGAGTCATGTTTGACAAGTTGGTTCGATACCTCTGCCTAAATCGAGCTCGTGACGCGGGTTCCCCAGGTAAGTTTACATCGCTGTGGCGCTCATGCGGTAGTGTAGACTAGAGCTGTGCACGGGCCGTATTTCCGAGCCCGAGCCCGGCCCGGGCCCGCTGACTTTGTCGAAGGCCCGCCCGAGCCCGACGGCAAAGGGCTGCGAGCCCGCCCGGCCCGGCCCGACGTACGAAAACACGGTCCCGGGCCCGGCCCGGCCCGGCTTTTTGAAGGTTCGCTTCGAAAACGAAACATCGTTTTCCGGTAATTTGGCATTTCATTGAGCATATCAAATATGATCAAACGACACACGACGAACAGTCTCTATTACACAGATTACAGATTGTCGTGCAAGAACAGCAAGCAGTCCAACGATTCCGGCTTTAACGAAGTGCGACGCTTTCGCATTATGTGGCCCGCCGAACTGAAGTTACGTTCGCTGCTTGCACTCTTCGCCGGAATCGCTAATATCGTTTTTGCCAGCCTGGCAAGCTTGGAAATTTTATTTGCATTGCATACCTGCGACAGCGCGGCACTTTTGCTATACAAGTAGACGGACTCATGCCAGCAACAATGGACTTCGCTCGCCAAAGCCGTCACGTGTACGGGGTATGCCCATGCAAGCGTCAGCTCACACGAAGGCGATCACGTCGGGTCGCTCGTCGCTGTCGCGTGCATTTTCACTCATATGGAATTTGGCCTTAAATCTAACGCGAACAGTCGCGTAGCGCCGTCACTAGCTCAGGTGGTGTTACATCTCTGTTTGTTGGAGTGCAACAGAAGCAGTGCTTTACCTGCTCCCCTTTTGTTTAAAGTAGCGAATGGAAAGGAAAAGCGGTAAAGGGCAGTCGCGGAAAAGGCGCTGTATGCATGCTGGAAAACAATTCCCGCTCATTCTCTATATTTCGGGCTTGAGTCGGGCTTTGCGCCGGGCCCGAGCCCGGCCCGATAGAACTCCAAGTAGCCCGAGCCCGGCCCGGGCCCGAGGGGAAAATACGTCGGCCCGCCCGAGCCCGGCCCGCGGGCCGGGTCGGGCTCGGGCTTTCGGGCTACCCGGAGCCCGTGCACACCTCTAGTGTAGACGCTGACCGAGTGTAGGCGCGTATGTTAAAGCGTGGGCGTCATCGAAACAAGAAGTTTGCTCCGACGCAGCGAAGTGCATCGAATGGGCACTACTCCTGGGCGCATTTTTGTGTGATGAAGTGATGCGAGACTACGTAGTACAAAAGTCAAAGCCATAGCAGTGGATGTGCTTGAGCGACGGCAAAATTAGCCCTGAATCATTACTTGAAAATATCTTAAAATATCAGTAAATTACACGAAAATTGGAGTCGGCCGAAAGTAACCAAATGAATTTAAAATAGTTTGACAAAAGCATATCGCCATTCGCAACTCATGTACCCCTTATTAGCGGCACATATACATTGAAATACCATAGATCTTTCTTCATGTTCCCACCCTTGACTTTTGGCACTCGGAGTAGCTTCGTCTTTGATATATTTCTCTCGTCTTTTGGTCAATATTTTACGGCGTAAGGGAGGCGGACGTGTTATTGTTAGGCCAAGTAATCGGGACAGTGATGAGTAATTTTCGTGATATTACTAGCTTGAATTTTTTGCACTAATCAGCGCAACGAAATAGTGTTTAATTGCTGTAATTTCATTACTGCTATGTCATTACTGCTGAGTCTGAAGTGCTTTGTAGCTTTGTGCTGCAGACGGGTTGTGCTAGAGTGTAAAACATTTGGCTAGAGGAAGCTGATTGGTGCGCTCACATTATCCGGCATTCGCCAACAGTAACTGACGATTAGCCGCGCCTATGAGCCGCCACAAGCAAGAATTAGCACGCGCTAGCCATCGTCTGTGAACATTTAGCACGCCGACTCATCATTAGCGAGCGCAAGTCAACAGCTTACGAATATTAGCAGTTAGCTAAGATTCACCAAGGCTAGGCAGCAGTTGCCCACAACTCTAGGCAACCTTACACAGCACAAGCCGAAAGTTCACCAACCAGTTCTAGTTATATAGAGCTAATACAGTACATCTCAGTGCAAGCCTGCCATGTATTCTCATTAATGTTTTCTTCCGCACATTACATATTTCATCTAAAGAAAGGTTGAAGACATGGAATTAGTGCCATGTCATGTTCAAAGGAACGTATGTCATAGTTTCTTTGATAATGCCAGATCACTCGATATATCATATTCATCATCCATATAATGCCTTGACATGTATACCATGTTAATAAAACGTCGACAACGGCTTTACGACATGTGCATCATGTTACAAGCGCCATTGATATCGTGATATGTTATACATGTTTTAAGTTCAACCCATAGTGGCGCGCTTCAGACAAACTGTGTTTTCGGCTTATCTTATGAGTAAGGCCGTGTTGCGTATGTGTAAATTTTATTTCTTCAATTGCTTGCTGCAGCGCTCACTTTCTGAACATAAAACACGAGCAAAAGTATTCGCCTCCTGACGCTGCCTGTTTATCTCAAGTGGGCTAATATAGGGTGGGTAATATGGAACAGACTGGCAGACGACGGCCATTCCTGTACACGTTTTGCGGGCATGCACTTACCCTCGCCTTGCTCCCATTCTAAAAAGACAGGGCGTGCAAACACAGACACAAGAAAGAAGTCAGGACACCACAAACGCCAACTAACAACTGAAGAGACGCACAACGGCTGAAAAGAAAGAAGGCACGAAAACTTATCGGCGCATGCCCGTGCAACAGGCCAACCTATCAATCCGGCACGCGTGGCGGTCTACATGGAAGATAACTGTTAAGGCATTTGATTTCATCTTTATGCAGTTTAATCGACGGTTGGCTCACGCATGCGCTACCAATATTCTCGATATGCCATGCTTCAATCATCAGGCGCATTTCTAGCTCAGCTCTCTGTTATTCTAACCTTGCTCCCATTCCGCCGTTATATGGCGCTGATTCAAAGAAATGTCGCCGCTCGCACTCACTAGTTTAAGATCTCGGCGGCTGTACATGTTGACCATGCCAGCGGAATGAAACGGCCATCATGGCATGAGAATGACATTTGTCATTTACGTCATGACACAAAATATGCGTGCTATTCATGCCATGGCCGGTCATTGAAGTTCGTAATTCAATCATGTCCTGCCTTGTATAAACATTGGCAAGCGTAAAAAACCGGACGATCGTGAAAGCGCCAACAGGCATGAGGACAGACAGACAGACAGACAGACAGACAGACAGACAGAGAGACAGGCGGTCGGACGGATAGATAGATAGATAGATAGATAGATAGATAGATAGATAGATAGATAGATAGATAGATAGATAGATAGATAGATAGATAGATAGATAGATAGATAGATAGATAGATAGATAGATAGATAGATTTTACATCACCAAGAAATGTATCGTATATAAAGTAAACCTTGCGCTGTCTCGTTCATGCGAATGTTTGTTCTATTCAACACTTCTAAAAACGATGAATTTGTCTTACGAATTCACTCACTCTGGCGCAAAGGAAAAGCCCAATCGGCTGCTGTTGCGCTTGGACGCCACGGAGATGAAGGACCGAACACCAATGTCCAGGTTGTCGAAACCATCCAGAATGTTGTTCTTGCCGTCCTTGTAGAGGGAGTCGTAGAAGACGTAGTCACATGTGCTTTCAGGAGGCAGGAACAGCCTAAGTCCCTCCGGCGTATTGCGCACCGGTTCGGCCACCGTGCAGACGTACGTATACGGGGGCATCCGTTCGGCCGCTATCGAAAAGAACCACTCAATCAAGGAAACATATCAATGCAAGAAGTATTACGTCACATTCAGTCGTAGCATAAAGTTACGCGGATCCACTAACTTCACGCACTCTTTAAAGCAAACCTTTTTTTTTGTGCCGCGTGCATCTTTATCGCCCATGTTGAAACACTCACCAACAGATTGATCTGTGGCGACGCTGACGTTATTTTCAGTGACATGAGTATGGCCTGCTCAAGAAACTGGCTATGTGCCAGTGGCACGTTTCTACCACGAAGTTTTTTTGGTGCATGTCGAGCAGCTCTGCTGTGACGCAGCCTTGTACGACTTTGTCTAAGCTGCGCAATTTTTTTTGGGGGGGGGGGATATTTTGAGAGCCACGGTTTGAGGTATTATGTTTAAGAATTTATTTCAAGTTTCCAGTTTCCACGCACTCCACATTTCATTGCTGCTTGAGCACTTCTGGCGTGTATAACCCGCATAGTAAACAGAAGAAAGGGTACCTGTGTCTGAGCGCGGACAGTGAAATTGGCGATCATTAAAACCACAGGGCCAGCTATTCGATGTCCTTTCTACATAACTGAGCGGCAGTAGGGACGGCTCGCTGGCGTTGTACACGAAGTTGCTATTTATATTGCTAATTATATGCACAATCTCAGCTGGCTTTTGCCATCGGCATCGTCGCTGCCATGTCCCGTATATGTATTAGTATATTGTAGTCGCGAAGAAAAATATTAAAAACGCACGGAACCGAACAGGCGACCTCTCGCTCCGCAGCGCGCGGCGTTCGACGGCTAGGCCATGAAGAGTACCGCCTATCAGCATGCTAATGGCGAGCTATTTATATACACCGTTTACTTCAGCGTGATTTCTTGTGCACCAGCGAGCTGACGAGGAAGTGCGCGAGGGGCGCGCTGTAAAGGGCATCGCTGCCAGCGCGCTGTAAAAGGCATCGCCCCGCTCGTAGCGATGCTCTTTAAACAAAACGAGCACGGTGTTCAAAAAGAAATAAGTAACAACTGTGACAGTTATTAGTTCGTGCTCGTATTGTATAACTGTGCGTTCGTTTCGTGCGTCTTTCTTTATGTTTGAGCAGCGCGCTTCAAGTGTCGAGGCGTGGCACTTGACAGTTCGCGCTCGTCCAGTGTGTTTTCTTCTTGTGCGTTATTTGCGCTTGAGTGACGCGCTGGAAATTTCGAGCTGCTTTCGTTCTTCGGGTTACATTCCAGTTTGATGTTGTCGTATGGATTGCTTCACCGGTGCGGCGAAACTGACTTTTTTGGTCATATGTGTCCCATCTAATCATCCAATCACGGATGCCAGCTTATCTCAGTATCCTGTTTGTCTTGTGTTTCCCCACCTCCGTTTTGCCACTTGCCCTCTCCGCTTCCACTTTTGTGCTAGGGAGGAGCATAAGAATCATACACGCGCTACGGAAGGTAGTTGCCGCCTTCAAGAAGACAAGACAACGTGTCGAGACAACGGTTCCCGCAACATTGCCTCTTCTACGATTTTTTCAGTTATTCCTGGAATGTTTGTTTCTCCCTTTCCCATTTCACCTTCTACATGTGAATTCAACCTCGTATTTCCATTACTGTAACTCTCCCTGGACGTTATACCCCTATATTGGGGACGTTTTCGAGGTGCACGCAATATTGGACATGACAAGAATATTTGAGGATTATTAAGGCAGTGCTTTCTGTGTGTGAGTTACCGTAAATTTCAGAATATAGATCTGATAGTGCTGACTTACCTTCAAATGGCGTGGGTCGGCTGGTCGTCGGGCCTACGAACAAAAGAAACGTACAAGATAAAAAATTCCGAAAATAACTTTTTGAGGGTGGTTTTAAAAGGGGGCCCGCGAACAGTTTTTTGAGCAATCATCGAACGACCTCATCATGACAGTTTCTTTCCACACGAATCGAAAGTCGCAAGAGTTTTTTGAATCCGTCAAGCACGTAGTCAGGAAATTTTGAGCGAGGATGAAAAAGGAATCAATAATACATAAGCGTGTGCCATGAGCTTGAACACTTTATTTTTAAAACGAAAATGTTTTATGCCGGGGTCTTCCAAGATTTCAGTGACGTATTTCCTTCACGGAAATGAAGTAGAAAAAAATGCACACGATCCGATGGCAAAGAAGAGCTTCAAGCAAAATCATATGCGTAAGTATCATGTACCGTCATGCCCTATGAACACACACATACACAGGCAAGCATCTATGTTTGCAAGATTGCATTATGTCTACAAAATTCTGCGGCCCTGTTCATCTCTACGTAAATGGCTGTCCTGTTAAAACTAGCAGTTCCGAGTAGGAATACAACCGATGAGCGAAGCTCCTTAGATATAGGACGCAAACGACTATGCGCCTCATCTCGCTGCTGGCTTTCATGAAGATGGTAGGGTGTGGAGTGGGTGGGGAGGCATTTGTACGCTCGGTGGAGGAACGACTGAGCGAGTGAAAGCGGCGTGCGCAGCACAGGGAGAGGCAGAGAGGCGGGAGAGGGATGCGAGCGGTGATGCGGCGGGGAGCGTCGACGGCGGCGACGGTACGAAGCGCGTGGCGTTCGGCGGCGCCGCGTTTCATTCTTCTTTGCGGCGGCGCAGGCGCCGGGTGGAGACCGTCTGCTACTACTTACGACAAAGCGCCTGTAGTGTGCTAGGATGATGGTTGTCATTTCAGAATCCACAATAAATTGGTGAATCTGACGACGAGTATTATAACGAGTTGTACACAGAGCGTATTTCTTTTAACCTCGAATTTCTGGTGCTCTAGGACCAAATCGCTGAAGGCCTAAAGATTTCATCTTAAATCACCTGCCACTGTAACCTAAAGCGACGTTTAAAGACAAGGGCGTTTTGACGGCGTGGAGGATTGCTGGCCTAAGGAGCTTCGCTCCTAAAAAATTTCCATCAATGACAGTCGAGACCGCGTCATCTCGTTCCGCGACAACAGATGCCGGGTACGTTGAATACTACGACACAGTCACACCCTGGAGGCTTTACAAACGTTCTTTATATCTCACACTTTCCTCTCACGGATCCCTTGGCCGGCAATAAAGTATTGCATTATGACCGAGGCCTCCGCGCTTAGCTCCTGCAACGCGTCATTGCTACGCATCCGTCCCATTCCCCGCGTTTCCAGTAGGAGCGCAACTTTGTCAACGCCATCGTACGCCACGAGGTAGCGACCTTAGTCCAAGACTCGAAAGATAACAGCCGATTCGTTTAAAAAGGTCGCCCAGGGGTTCCCCCGGTGAGTAAATGTACGCGAAGGAGTGCAACCGACGATGTTGTAGCACTAGAGAATTTCAATTGGAAGAAGGCCGAAGGAAAAATTCCTAAGCGCACTACTCTGGGCTTAGATGGGTTCCCGTCAGCCTCATTAACGAACTCGGACATAACACTAAAAGCACTGCTGAAAGCTGTAGAAAAGTGCTTACAGGAGAGGGAAATACCAGACATTTGGCAAAATGTAGAATGAACTTAATAAAGGCAGGGGAGAAAAGGATAACATTCGTTCGTATAGACCGCTAACCACAACATCGGTGCTACACAGGTTGGCGATGCAGGCAGTAAAATTAGAAATAGAAGCGTGGGTAGAACAAATGATATTTTGCGAGAACTTCAGAATGGATTTCGAATCGACAGGCGGTGAGACGATAATCTGTTTGTTCTTACCCAGTGTATAGAAATATCAAAAATAGAAAACAGGCCCTTATACGTAGCTTATCTAGATATTACCGGGGCGTATGACAACGTTAATCAGGAAATTTTGTGGGATATACTGAAAGAAGTTAGCATAGGGGATGACTGTATACAGCTTTTGAGGGAAATATACCGAGAAAATACAGTTTGTATAGAGTGGGAAGGAATAAGTTGCAAGGACAGCGTTGAAATTAGCAAGGGGCTGAGACAGGGATGTCTTTTGTCCCCGCTGTTACTCATGCTGTACATGGTGAGGATGGAAAAAGCACTAGAAGGTAGGAACATTGGATTTAATTTTTCACACAAACAGGGTGGCACGATGGTTGAGCAGAAGCTTCGAGGTCTATTTTATGCCGATGATATGTCTTATTTGCGGATAGTCAAGATGATATACAGCGACTGGAAAATATATGCGGAAGGAAATTTGAGGCTCTAGGACTAGGATTTAGTGCAACAAAATGTGGATTGATGGTATTCATGATCACGAAGACCATGCGGTCTTAATGCAGGGCCAAGAAATACCTAGGTAAGCGAGTACAGTTACCTCGGAGTATGGATAAATTAGGGGGATAGATATATGAAGGTACAAGAGAAGCATCGGTAGCAAAGAAAGAGGAATGCTGCAATTATGAAGCACAGAGCTTTATGGGGATACAATAGGTACGAGGTGCTTCGATGGCTGTGGAAGGATGTGATGGTCCCGGGGCATACACTTGGGAACTCAGTGGTGTGCATGAAGTCAGAGGTACAATCACGAATGGATGTAAATCAAGTAGAGCTGTGCACGGGCCGTATTTCCGAGCCCGAGCCCGGCCCGGGCCCGCTGACTTTGTCGAAGGCCCGCCCGAGCCCGACGGCAAAGGGCTGCGAGCCCGCCCGGCCCGGCCCGACGTACGAAAACACAGTCCCGGGCCCGGCCCGGCCCGGCTTTTTGAAAATTCGCTTCGAAAACGAAACATCGTTTTCCGGTAATTTGGCATTTCATTGAGCATATCAAATATGATCAAACGACACACGACGAACAGTCTCTATTACACAGATTACAGATTGTCGTGCAAGAACAGCAAGCAGTCCAACGATTCCGGCTTTAACGAAGTGCGACGCTTTCGCATTATGTGGCCCGCCGAACTGAAGTTACGTTCGCTGCTTGCACTCTTCGCCGGAATCGCTAATATCGTTTTTGCCAGCCTGGCAAGCTTGGAAATTTTATTTGCATTGCATACCTGCGACAGCGCGGCACTTTTGCTATACAAGTAGACGGACTCATGCCAGCAACAATGGACTTCGCTCGCCAAAGCCGTCACGTGTACGGGGTATGCCCATGCAAGCGTCAGCTCACACGAAGGCGATCACGTCGGGTCGCTCGTCGCTGTCGCGTGCATTTTCACTCATATGGAATTTGGCCTTAAATCTAACGCGAACAGTCGCGTAGCGCCGTCACTAGCTCAGGTGGTGTTACATCTCTGTTTGTTGGAGTGCAACAGAAGCAGTGCTTTACCTGCTCCCCTTTTGTTTAAAGTAGCGAATGGAAAGGAAAGCGGTAAAGGGCAGTCGCGGAAAAGGCGCTGTATGCATGCTGGAAAACAATTCCCGCTCATTCTCTATATTTCGGGCTTGAGTCGGGCTTTGCGCCGGGCCCGAGCCCGGCCCGATAGAACTCCAAGTAGCCCGAGCCCGGCCCGGGCCCGAGGGGAAATACGTCGGCCCGCCCGAGCACGGCCCGCGGGCCGGGTCGGGCTCGGGCTTTCGGGCTACCCGGAGCCCGTGCACACCTCTAAATCAAAGGACGGTGGGCCGTCTCGCGTTGGGCGCTCACGGGAAGACGACAAATGAGGCTGTAAAGGGTGATATGGGATGGACAGGCTTTGAAGTGAGGGCTCAGAGCAAAATGAGATTCGAAGAGAGGATGAGGAAAATGAAGAAGAGTAGATGGGCGAGAAGGTTTTCGGGTATTTGTATAAAAAAGCGTTGACACGCAGTGGAGAATAGAACTAGGAGGCTCACCAGTAAATATGGCTAGCAGTGCAGGCGATATGGCAACACGGAGCATTAAGCGGAAGGTCAGAGAGGCGGAGAGGACTTATTGGATGACAGCGATGGAAAAGAAGCCGGCTATGAGTAACTACCGAAAGGGAAAAAAACGAAATAAGGATGGAAAGGTTTTATAATAATTCAAGGGGAAGTGCTTTACTGTTTGAAGCAAGGTCGGGCTGCTTTAGAACGCGTAGTTATAATGCGAGATTCAGTAACGAAGAAGAACAATGTGCATGCTGCGAGGGAACTAAGGAAACGATGGAACATGTGCTGATTGAATGTGGCGATATTCACCCAGGTATAGTGTGGGCACGAGTCCACATGAAGGCTTGGGCTTTAGGACAACAATGGCAAGCTGAACACGTCCGCGATAGAAATAAGTAAGAGGCGGTTAGAGTATTGGTGGCAGAAAAGTAGAGATAAAGTACAAAAATAAATAATGGGGAAAAATAAGGTCATTCTGCCATATTTTTGGTATACCATAGATTTAATCAATGTAGATAAGGTATTAGGTCAATATGAAACAAGGAAATATTTGTTTTCTTCGAGCTTGGTGGCAGACATGTCACCGCCCCGTTATAAAGGGGACGCTCATAGCATCCATCTATCCATCGGCCTAGCTCGTGGCATCCTCCATGTTAAAAATAGCCCTGCGACGCGCGCCTGCCTGGCCTGGCTCTAACTCCGCGTTCCCCGCTTACGGTCACCCCGACAAAATCGCGGCCAGGCTAGAGGGTAGACACGATGCGAGTTGCGTTTCCCTCTAGTGCTGCTATGGTGTTCAATAATTCTAATTATTACGGCGGGATGGCCATCTCAGCCCAAGTTCTGCGTCTAGTCAGCGACGCTCATTTGGCTGCCACGTCACTTACTCAGATTACGCTCTCACGGCTAACTACTAGAGCTACCACAAAGGTTTGTCTATTTATTGATCATAAACGTTAGTCGTGGGAATACGGATGTCCCACTAAGCCTCAAAGTGTGTGCATCCACATTAAATGGTGCTATAGCTGACAACCACCAACATACATTGTGAAAGCTCTCTTATATCAATGTACTGTAAAAATTAATCTACTTCTTGAAGGGTCATTCCACGAGAGATCGACACGGGTCCGAAAATTGATATTTTATATTTGATTGAGTATTTATTATTTTTTGCACTTCTTTCCAGGTAGCCTGAAAGTAAACTTCGTTTTATCAATAACGGCATAACCTACGAGAAAAAATATCTAACATATCCAAAACGGAGGGACCAATTTTGTCACCTGTCATTATCGAAAGTTTTGATGGTATAAAACACACAATTATTGTTACAAGGTAAATATTTTATTCCTTAAATTTATGACTATGAAGAATAAATCCATACGGTTTCAAGTTTGTAGAGCGAACGAAAATAGTTTTTAAAAATGTCTAATTATGTGACATTCTATAAAAGGTTATGTATTCCCCATTTTTTTTCTGAAGGCAATGCAAGCAGCGCTTCGAAACTTCACGAGTTGTGAGAATATAGAGTGTTCAATAAGCGCATAAGATTTGTTGCCGTAGGGCAAATATATCTTTTATATATTGCCTCAAGCATCGCATATCGGCGAAAATTAACCTTACTGAAATGCAGTGTTGTATGCGTTACCGAAATAAAGTTACTAAATACGTTAATCGTTACGCTAAAGAAAAAGGAACGCGTTACCGCCCTGCGTTACCTATCAAAAAACTTAACGTGTTACCATTACGGTTACCAAAAAAGTAACGGACGTTACTTCTGCCGTTACCCCATAATCATAAGTCTTAATCAGTGCGGTCGAGCCTAAAACCTACAAAAGTAACTTTATAAAACTCATATTTGTATGTCAGATTAAAGTTGTCGCCCAATCAAAATTTTTACCCGAAATACTGATTAAACGAGAACATTTGCACAAATCTGCTGTATCTTCGCAGTATTATACAGTAGCCTAAAGTCGCCTGTATAGTTACATGTGATGGCTTCCAACTCTGTGGCACATGGGGAAGCTCCTTTTTTGAATGGGTGTTTAAGCACAAAGTGACCGATTTCATCATCAACGCTCTCCGCAATGAAAACATCACTGAACAAACTTGCAGTAATTATGAAGGCGTGTTTCTACTGCCAAAATAAATGCGGAAATTTTGGCAGCAATAAACGAATGCTTAAACGGCATAAATCTGGGGAAAACGATTTGCGCACATAAATTTTCTTTTTTTTCAATTTGACCTATGTAATTGCAGCAAAGTGTTAAAGTGTTAAAGGTCAGCCTCGCAAAGTGTTAAAGCAAAGTGTTAAAGCAAAGCAAAGTGGTAAAGGTCAGCCTCGCTTGCTCTCGAGTTAAGTAACCGAAACGAAGGCGCAGTTGCAAATAGCAAGACGCAAAACTAATTTTGAATACGAAGTTTATGAAGAGTGCTTGAGTATCGCAGGGAGAGTTTTTAAATGTACCTACAAACCGCTGAATATGAGCAACAGCTGTGTTTCAGATATTTAATCGGACAGCCTGACTCGCTTACTAGCGAATACGTCCGCGCCTATACGCTAAATAGGAGCTCGACGGACGCACTATGTGGTACTCCTGTATTCACTTTAAGGAAGAGCTAGTGAACGCGCGGAAAGTTTTCTTTGAGCCCGCTAATGGCGATGTCATGCGGTATCAAGGTACCGAGACAGTCGCTCATCTTCAGTCTTCGATTACGTTCGGAAGGCATTTCCGATGAAGTCATCCTCATTTGCGCTGGAGCTCACACCGAGTCTCAGTGTCCACAAGCCGAGCAGGTCTCGACAGCTCGCTTTTGACGGTTACGAGGAACTTCAACTTCGATAGCAAGGTAGCCGAAACTAACCATTTAATAAACTTCGGCAAAGCAATCCCCCACTGCAATTTCACCTGCACCATGAACGATCCCGTGCGGGGTCGTTTTGTCAACGCTTGGAGGACCGACAGCAGTCTTCCGCAGCGAAAATATAACGTCTGGGTGAGGTCTAAGAAATGCGCTCTTACAAGACAATTGAATTTTGTGTAAGAGTGCGAGGATAATTTGAATTCAAAGTAACGAGTAACGGGGCACCTCACGTTTCCGAAAAATTGTAATGAAAGTACGTTACCCGTTACAATTCCGAAGAGTAACGATGACGTTACTAAATTACTGAACAAAGTAACGCGCTACCGGTAACGCCGTTACTTGTAACGCGTTACCGCCAACACTGCTGATATGCGATTATAAAAACCCCATCTTCGAATTTTCATAAAATCCCGTAAAGAGACAATCGAAGGCCATCAAAAAGTGATATAGAAAAACAATTTGCATTATTTTGTTTTTAGCGACAATATTCGCGGTACAAATCAAACCTTTTCCAGAATACGCTGAGGTGCTGAGAAATCTACAAATCGGAACAGAAAAGCGGCAGTCAGCTTCAAACGCGAATAAACGTGACCGCATTTGGAGAAGAAAGGCTGTTTTAGCACTGTGACAAATACATACCGATGAAGGCGCATTCATGCTGCTGATTACCAGCTGTAATGGAGGAAATCTTCTAAACTGTAACTCAGTTGCAAAACATCTTTGTATATTTGCAGATAAATTTATGCACGAAAATGTTCGAACGCAAGTGTTGGTTTCACAAGATAAAACATATGCGCTTGAAGTACCCACACACTGCTCTTTTGGTGATGATTGCGTGAAACAAGAGAGGCGCTCAAAGGGCTGCATCTTTTGCAGATCACCATTAGCAGTACGTGACACTAACAAAACACGACCACGATCAGTGCCTTCAGGTGTGTTTAGCCAAATATGCCAATAAACGTATGCCTGGAACACATGGCAACAATTTCCACTGGCTCTTCTTAAACTGACGGAAGGTTTCTAGCTCGTCTGTATTGGCACACAGCAGCTTGACATTCTTGAGCTTCGCGCTCATTTGCGCCACCATTTCAGAGGCCGACTTAATCACAGCTGAGCTTGCCGTTCTCAGGTTGTAGAGCGTGGCCTGATACTTTACTAGGCCACCAACACCGTCACAAGAGTTCTTGCCATGTCCCGTGGCAGAAAAAATTGACTTTGTTGATATGTGATCTTTCTGACAAAACCCGAAAAACTGGTACTTGTTATTGAAGTGACTGCCGGCACCATCAGAAACATAGATAACATGCGTTGTCAGGCTTAAGTTGTTCCTTCATGTAGTGGCGGATTATTTGTAGTGCAAAACAGGCATGTGCAGCATCATGGCAAGTGCAATCACTGATGACGGCAAACCTGGTTGAATGCCAGTGATACGACTGTACCTCATTCGGTAAAATGGCTGTCCAATTTGCGGCGAAATCAAAGTGAAAAATGCAAGATTCCTTTTCTTGGTCTCTTTGACATTGCGTATTGCTGATTCTTGAATGTGTTTTATGTAATCACGGGTAATCCACTTGACAAATCGTACACTTAGCTCTCGCAGAAAAGCACTTGCCTGTGCTGTTTCTTTTACTAGATCTCCATTTTCTCATACTGCATAGGCTACCTCAATTTCTTCAGGGATCCCCAAACATGTAGCTGTGAGAGCGTCCTCCTTAGCACAATAATCACAATTGCCTAAAAAACAATCACTTGTAGGATAGCTGCAAAGACACAGTTCTTTCAAGAAGTCGGCTGTGTAGGCACCATCGGTGACATCTTGTAGGGCAGAAAAAAAATCCGTGACATTAGCACAGTATACAAAGATACACTTCTTGCTCTGGTGCAAGAAGAACACACTTCGGCCTCAGAGAATAAAGCTTTGAGAGCCCAATAGACGAGTTCGGATTAGGTTCATTAAAGAGACGGTAAACCTCTCGCACCGAACGGGTCATAAACCTTTTGGAAACATTCTCTTTCTTTCCGTCAATCAAAACAGATACTACATCTTTTTGTTGGGACTGCCGAGAGCAGCCATGCTCATCGTTCGAGTAGTAGGCCATAGCTGCCTGGACGTTCATTGGGTTCAGCCGTGTCCTTTTGAGCGCATTTGTTGTTGACCATATCTCGTGCTTGTCGCGCCAGCGTCGGGATCTGTATATCATGTATGCTGACAAGTTTGGTATAAGTGCTTGGAGTTTTCGGCGCTCGAATTCGCTCGGCAACAGTGCCAACAAACGCATTCGCTTTTGGTAAGAAGAGCACGCTTCGTAGGCTTGTTTGAAGTTCTCGAACCACTGGGCACACACATTGCATTTTAGATCTGATGGTTCTAAATGGCGGTTACAACATTACGGTGGCATTTCACGGACACCGTGGAAGTGTTGCTAGGTTGGCTTTGCTCTGGATGAACGTTGCTATTTTGCGCATGCAGCTTCTCCAGTCGCATATGTGGCAATGCTTCAGGCGTATTTACACACCGCTCTTGACTTCTGGCTTCCTCTTCTTCCGGCAAAAATCATCAGCTGTTTCAGCTGATCAGGTGAACACAGCCTATCTCTGAGGCAGTTCCGGCAGACGTGGACGTTGTCACGTGCATGGCGGGCAGCTTTCGGCAAAACCTTCTAGAGGGCAAACAGGCCGATGTATTCGACCTTGCGGAAATTTCTTTGATAAGGTATTTTCTTTTTGTGCACCAACAGGTATTCTGCACAAAAAACTCTACCATGGCTGAAGCGGTCAGCCATCGCCACGCTGCTTAAGGCTCAAATCTCTGGCTATGCTGCTACCATTTCCTTACAAAAATGCGTGAAATCAGCAGCACAAAAGTGATTCATCCGTCGTCTGTTCGCATGTCTCTCACATTTAATGAGAGCAGACGTAAAACAGAGTGTACAATTATCCGCAGTGCGAATGCAAACTGAAGTGTAGTATGTTCAAATGAATTTTACAAATTATTTGTGGATAAAATCACAGATGACGTTATCTTTGTCCCGATTTTAAACTATATTGTTACGGGGTCGTGACGTCGACGAAGACGACAGCTGGCGTGGCCAAGATGAAACTCTTTGTTTGGCCGATTTTGTGGCCGGGAAATGAAAACTCAGACTACAGCAATACACGCTGTACACGGATAGCGGCGAACTGGGCGTCGGCCGTCGAACAAGTGACAAGTGGTCAGCGCGTCGGCTCTTACACAGGCGCTATCGAACTTCCCAGCAATATCGCTGGTGGCGTCGTTATCTCTCGACAAAGCTGGAACATTCGCGTGCGGCGCGCAACCTTAACAAAACGATCTACTACAATCGCGAAGCTTCTCGAACACTGCTTCACAGACAGCGTCAAGCGTTGATAACCGTCCTTGCTGCTCAAACACGAATACTTCAAATAAAACAAGAAGCGGGTGTGGCATTGTCCCCCTCTGAAAAAGCATCGTCCCGATGCTTGTGAATGAACAAAGAGAAGATAAAAAAAAACAAGTGCACACATCAATAAATTACAATAACAAATGAGAAAGTAGAGTCCCCAGGTTCGCTAACGTGCAAAAAATTAAGGCGCACGACATGGACGACTTCAGGCCGTGAGCGGCGTCGCTGGCAGTTCGGAGTGCCGTCCGGGATGACCTCGTAGTCAAGAGCGCCGAGACGTCGAAGAACCTTGTATGGCCCGAAGTATCCCTAGGAGTTTTTCGCTAAGCCCACGTCGGCGTATCGGCGTCCAGACCCAAACACGGTCGCCGGGCTGGTATTCCACGAAGCGTCGTCGATGATTGTAGTGACGGCTGTCGGTGTACTGCTGGGTCTTGATGCGCAGGCGGGCGAGCTGTCGAGCTTCTTCGGCACGTTGTAAGCAAGCGGCGGCTGTGTTGTAAGCGAAGGTCACGTACGGAAGGACGGCGTGCCACGTCTTGTGCTCAATGTCGACGTACATGGCCATCATGTCTACGATGGTCTTATTTAGACGTTCGGTGAAGCCATTGGTCTGCGGGTGGTAGGTGGTGGTGCGGCGGTGGCTCGTCTCGCTTTATTTGAAGATCGCCTGAGTTAGGTCCGCAGTAAAGGCGGTACCTCTGTCTGTGATGAGGACCTCTGGGGCGCCATGACGCAAGACGATGTTCTCCACGAAGAACTTGGCTACTTCGGCGGCACTGCCTTCGGGCAAGGCCTTTGTCTCGGCGTAGCGGGTGAGGTAGTCAGTCGCTACGATGATCCACTTGTTGCCGGAAGTCGACGTCGGGAACGGCCCCAGTAGGTCCATCCCGATTTGCTGGAACGGCCGGTGCGGTGGTTCGATTAGCCGCAGAAGTCCCGCTGGCTTAGTCGGCGGTGTCTTCCGTCGCTGGCAATCTCGGCAAGTCTTGACATAGTGGGCGACGTCGGCAGCAAGGCGTGGCCAGTAGTATTTTTCCTGTATTCTGGCGAGCGTGCGGGAAAAACCGAGGTGTGCAGCCGTCGGGTCGTCATGTCGCGCGTGGAGGACTTCTGGTCGCAATGATGAGGCCCCGACGAGAAGGTAGTCGGTACGAAATGGCGAGAAGTTCTTCTTCAGGAGAACGCCGTTCCGTAAGAAAAACGACGACAGTCCTCGCTTGAATACCTTCGGAAAAACGGCGGTCTTGCACTCGAGGTACTCCATAAGACACCCCATTTCCGGGTCGGCTGGTTGCCCTTAGGTGATGTCGTCGGCACTTATAGTTCCGAGGAAGCAGTCATCGTCGTCGTCTTGCGGCGGAGCATCGACGGGGGCACGAGACAGGCAGTCGGCGTCAGAGTGTTTTCGTCCGGACTTGTACACGACGATGTCGAATTCTTGAAGCCTCAGACTCCTCCGCGGGATCCTCCAGGTCGTCACCCGTCAGGACCCTTCAGGTCGTCACCCGAAGGGTCCTTCAAGTTAGCTAGGCAACATAAGGTGTGATGGTCACTGACAACTATGAAGGTCCTGCCATGGAGGTAGGGGCGAAACTTTGACGTAGCCCAGAGGATGGCAAGGCATTCCTTTTCTGTTGTGGAATAGTTGGTTTCCTCCTTGGATAGTGACCGGCTAGCATGATTGATAACCATTTCAAGCCCGTCAGTATTTTGCACGAGGACGGCGCCGATTCCTACGCTGCTTGCGTCGGTGTGTATTTCCGTAACGGCGCAATCGTCGGAATGCGCAAGTATGGGTGGCGACTGCAGGCGTCGTTTAAGTTCTTGAAAGGCTTGCACTTGCGGCGTTTCCCGCCTGAATTCCACGTTAGTCTTCTTGAGAAGCGTCAGTGGTTCGGCGATCCGTGAAAAGTTTTTGACGAAGCGTACGTATTAGGCGCATAAGCCAAGAAATCGGCGCACGGCCTTCATGTCCGTGGGTGGCGCGAATTCGGCAATGGCAGCTGTTTCCGCGGGTCTGGGCTCACTCCAGACTTGCTGATCATATGACCGAGAAACAAGAGCTCGCCGTACACGAATCGGCACTTTTCTGGCTTCAAGGTCAGCCCAGAGGTCTTGATTGCTTGAAGTACTGACTCAAGCCGCTGGAGATGCTCGTCGAAGGTCGAGGAAAACACGACGACGTCGTCCAAATAGACAAGGCACGTCGGCCATTTCAATCCAGCCAGTACGGTGGCCATGACGCGCTCGAACGTCGCAGGTGCCGAGCAAAGACCGAAAGGCATGACCTTGAACTCAAAGAGGCCGTGGGGTGTTAAAAAACGGTCTTTTCTTGGTCTCTGTCGTCTACTTCGATCTGCCAATAGCCGGTCTTGAGGTCCATCGACGAAAAGTAGGTCGCGTTGTGAAGTCGATTCAGGGTGTCGTCTATCCGTGGGAGGGCGTACACGTCCTTCTTCGTGATTTTGTTCAGGCGGCGATAATCGACGCAAAGCGCAGTGCCCCGTCCTTCTTCACTAACACCACGGGTTACGGCCACGGGCTCTTGGATGGCTTGATAATGTTGTCGCCTAGCATCTCGTCGACTTGCTTCTTTATTGCGTCGCGCTCACGAGTCGAAACTCTGTAGGGTCTCTGAAGGAGTGGTCGAGAATTTTCTTGTTTTATGCGGTGCTTAGCAAGGGGCGTTTGTCGGACCCGCGATGACGACGAGGAACAGTCCTTGTACTGCAGGAGCAGGGGTTTGCGCGTGGTCTTGCTTGACCTTCGGCAGGCTCGGGTGGACGCCAAAATCCGGTTCGGGACCTCTATTCATCGAAGCAGGTTCGGCAGCATCGAAGAGGGCGAATGCATCGCTGACGGCTACACATTCGCCGATGTAGGCAGCCGTCGTACGAATGTTGAGGTGCTATATTCGTGGCTAAAGTTTGTCAGCAGTACCTTTGCTTTACCGTCACGCAGCTCGGCTATACCTCGTGCGACACAAATTTGCCGGTTCAGGAGTAGGTGCTGATCGCCCTCGATGACGCCTTCAAAGTTCGCAGGTTTTTTGGTGCCGACGGAAATAATGAGGCTGGAGAGCGGCGGAACGGTCACCTGCTCTTCTGTCACATTCAATGCATGGTTCCCTGGCGCCGCGTGGGGCGGGAGCGCTTTGTCTGAGGTTAGTGTTATCGACTCAGACCTCAGGTCGATGACGGCGCCGTGATCACTTAGGAAGTCCATTCCAAGTATCACATCCCTGGAGCAGTTTTGTAGGATTACAAAGCTCGCAGGGTAAGTCCGATTATGATGGTGACTCTCGCCGTGCAGACACCAAGCGGCGTTGTCAGATGGCCTCCAGCGGTCCGGATATCGGGGCCTTCCAAGCAGTCCTAACTTTCTTCAGCTTTGGTGCGAACGGCCCACTGATGACGGAATAGTCGGCTCCAGTATCGACGAGAGCGGTGACGTTGTGACCGTCGATGAGAACGTCGAGGTCGCTAGTCCGCCGTCTTGCTTGCGTTGCGGTTACGTCGCGGCGTCGGGTCACGGCTGCGTGGGTTTGCACCGCTGCTTCCGCGTTGCGTCGTCAGGTCTGCTTCCGGTCGCAAAGTTTCGTTCTCACGACTTCATTCGGCGTGCGGCGGGGGCTCGGAACTTCGTCGGGGCGTCGTCGTCGACGGCGGAGGATCTTCAGGATTTCGTCGTTCAGCAACCGCACCTCTCTCGGTTGCTGCCCTTAATTTTCCGGATACGTGCTGGGCGACCGGCCCCGGTTTGGGCCAGTGTACTGCCGGCGGTGCGGTGACATGTAGTGGCCGGGCGATGGCGAGCGGGAATGTCGTCGTTCTTGCCACTGTGTTCCGGTGAGGTAGTAGTCGATGTCGCGAGGCCGTTCGCCTGGCTGCGGGCGCGGCGCGTTCACGGCGAATCCACGGAGCCTCATCTGACGGTACTGGCAGCGGTGGTACGTCCGCAGTGGTAGCAGAGCGGGCAGTTGTCAGGGGCGCGCCAAACGTCGGTCTTTCTTGGGGCGTAGCGCGGGGCATGGTGCTGGGCGACAGGAAGAAGGTAGGGCGTTGGTGGTGATGGCGGCGGCGGCGGCGGCGTCTGGCGGCAGAGCTGCCTCGGCGGCGCGGCGTCTTGACGCGGACGAGGAGCGGGGGCGTTGCGCCGGGCTGCAGCAGCATAGTTCATTGCTTGCAGATGCGGCGCGCTGAATCCTGGGTGACCAGCGACTGCTGGATTTATCGCGGACCATGTCGACGATCGAATCCACTTGAGGCTGCATTGAAGGCAACGCTTGCGCAGCTCCTCCCGCACTAACGCTTTGATGGTTTCCCGTAGATCGTCGGTGCCTAGCGCGTGCGCTTCGGTGTAGCCTGTCGACAGGTTTGAACGGTTTATTGCTTCGTCCTAATGTCGAGGGATTTTTCAATTGTTGTAGCCTCCTTTAGGAGTTCGGTGACAGTTTTCGGTGGGTTCCGCACTAATCCTGCAAAGATGCCTTGTTTCACTGCCCGCATAAGGAAGCGGATCTCTTTTTTCCTCAGGCTTGGCAGCATCAGCTAGGCGGAAAGTCGCGTCATCTCTTCCGTGTAGATAGTGACCGTCTCATTCAGTAGAGGCGCCCTTCGGTAGAGACGCTGGTCGCGAAGGTATTAAGGAACGTCGTCCGAAAGAGGTCCCAGGATTGAAGGCTCAATTCACGGTTTTCGAACGAAGTCTTCGCGGCGTCTTCTAAGTAGAATTATACGTGGCGTAGGTTCTCTTCAGTGTCCTAGTGGTTGAAGGTGGCGACTCGCTCGTACGTCTCCAGCCAGCCCTCCGCGTCTTCAAACGACCATCCACGTAAAGTCGGTGGCTCCCTTGGCCGTTGCATCACTACCATTGTAGGTGGCAGGGGGTCTGTCATCGTCTCGGCGGTCGATGTGACGAGCTTCGGCTGCCTGGTGTTTTCGGGAAGGAGCCGGTACTCTGGTAGTAGTCCCTTCTGCGGCGGCTGGTTCAAGGATCCAGGTTGTCTTAGCGTCGTCGTCTTCGTAGCTTGGGCTTGGGTCAGTGCCCCGCGGTGAGGTCCGGATCTTGAATCAGCACCTCCAACAGATGTCAGGGGGTCGTGACGTCGACGAAGAACAGCTAGCGTGGTCAAGATGAAACTCTTTATTTGGCCGAACTTGTGGCCGGGAAATGAAAACTCAGACTACAGCAATACACGCTGCACACTGATAGTGCCGAACTGGGCGTCTGTCATCGAACTGACAGCGGTCAAGCGCGTGGGCTTTTATACAGGTGCTATAGAACTTTCCAGCGATATTGCTGGTGGCGGCGTTCTCTCGACAAAGCTGGAACATTCGCGTGCCGCACGCAACCTTACCAAAACGATCTACTACAATCGCGAAGCTTCTCGAACACTGCTTCGCGGACAGCGTCGAGCGTTGATAACCTTCCTTGCTGCTCAAACCCGAATACATCAAATAAAACAGAAGTGGGCGTGGCAATATGATCTAAAGCAGTCTCCGAGATGCGGCGTGCAGCAATTATTCTGTTGAGCAGACGACGGACGACAACTAGCCCTAAAGCGTCTTCTTCAGTCTAAAGCGGCAGTCTCCGCGCCCCAAAGGATCAAAATTCCTTATGCACCATTCGTGAACTCATTCCACATTTAATTCCCTTAACCAAATTGTTGAAAACACATGGCCGTCACAGCAGTCGCATCCGTGTGTCAGTAATGTAGAGGCGCCCAGATATAAGAAGTCTCAGTGCTAGAAGTATAAGCGCAAATTCAGGTACTTGGAATATCGTGCTCAAAATATTTACTCCGATCCACTAAAACAGCCTCTTCTCCAAATGCGGTCACGTTTACCGCGTTTGAAGCTGATTGCCGCTTTTCTGTTCCGATTTCTAGATTTCTCAGCACCTCAGCGCATTCTTGAAAAGCTCTGATTTGTACCGCGAATATTGTCGTTAAAAAAATAATGCAACAGTGTTTCTCTATACTTTTCGATGGCCTTCGGTTGTCTCCTAACGGGATTTTAAGAAGATTCGAAGATGGGTTTTTTTAAATATTCGCATTTCAGTAAGGTTCACTCTCTCCGATATGAGACGTTTGAGGCCATATAAATATAAAATGCCCTACCGCAACAATATTTATGCACTTATAAACACACTATGTTCCCACAACTCCTGATGTTTCGAAGCGCTGCTTGCATTGCCTTCAGAGAAAAAATGGGAAATACCATAACCTTTGATAAAATGTCACATAATTAGACATTTTTAAAAACTATTTCTTCGCTCTACATACTTGAAACCGTATGAATTATTCTTCATAGGCATCAATTTCAGGAAAAATATATTTCCCTTGTAACAATTTTTTTGTGTTTTTATAGCATCTCAAACTTTCGAGAATGACAGTGACAAAATTGTCCCTCGTGTTATATAATTCGATATTTTTTTTTTCGCGTAGGTTACGCTGTTAATCATAAAACCAAGTTTGACTTTCAGGCTACCGGAAAGATGGCATAAAATATAAATACTCAAGCAAATCTAAAATATCAATTTTCGGACCCAGTGTCGATCTCTCGTGGAATGGCCCTGAAGGCATTTACTTTCGTGTTATGCCGATTCCTATGACGGAGCGATCAATTATGTTCTTTTTTCTTTGGACTCTTGCCTCACTTTCGGCGTGATGACGAGCTCGCCAGTGCAATTCGGAGTCTGTTATCACAGACCCAGTCACGGCTACTTGGTGGCATCCCATGGCGGCTGGGGTAATATGTAGCAGACGAATTCGCAAATCAGTCAGGTACTTTCCTTCCCGCTTACGACCCGTCCAGCCCGTCTATCTTGAAATTTGCCTAGTGAAGTGTAAGCGATTTCGAGCTGTCTTTGGAGCGTAATTTTTCAAAGAGTGCCTTGCCCCGCGCCTGCAGTGCTATATATTTGGATGCTGTGTTCACAGGAGCAGCGACTGCCAATCGGGAGCGTTTTCATGCCATGTTGAAAAATATTGCAGGGCCTTATGAAGGTGCATCAGCAACTGGAAGTCAGTCAAACGTCAAGACACACCAAAAACTTCCTATTATAAACCACCCACTTTCCTTCCGACAGTGCTAAATTTCCAATCGCGCGACGTCACAATGAGAACCAAATTCTCACTTAAACTGACACCGACGTCAATAATGGCCAAATAGCTGAAACAAGCACGAAATCTAATTATTACGTACTACTTCGCCATTACCCCTTCACAGGTGGCCAATATTTACCTGCACGCTAACATCGTTTGTCACGCGACCGTCAATAAGGAAGAGATCACACCGTGCGGATGGTGTGTCCCCACCGAATAGCAAATAGTGTGCCAGGAAAAGTAACAAATCTTAAGGGCAGAGGAGAGGGAGGGAGGGAGGACGGGTATTTCAATGAGGAAAAAGATAGTGTTGCCGGTAGTACAGAGGTAATCGCAGCTGCCGCTTAGAGAGTACTTTATGGAAATATGATGTTTTCAGATCCTTTCAACACGGGTGCTGCTTATAATGTGCTATTTGTAATGCACCGCTGCACGCCGTCGTCGCATTTGGTGCGCGAGCGGAATATAATGAAATCAACAGAAAGCAACTGGCTGCGGCGCAACCATTCTTCCATGGTGACCCGTTATCGCAAGTAGCTCTATTAAACCAAAGCTCTTAGTTTTGCGGGACTTTCACAAGGTGGCGGAAGTGTTACGAAAAGAATAATCGTGAATGACCCGTGTAGATAGACACCATGAGAAATCCATCAGAATTTAAGAAGTAAAGCTTTTTAGATGAAGAAAAAATGGCTAAGCTTGCACTAAGACGCGCAAGATTGAAACAGCGATACTGGACGTATCTGAAGATTGATCTTGTCGCTTCTAGATTGATTCTAGGCCCTAGCTTGTGCTGAAGGTTCTATGTTGCTTCGGGATATTGCTAGGCTTTAGCTTTAGCTAGGCTGTTTCTACGTTGATTCTCAACGCGGAAAGGTTCCACTTTAACCTCAGACAGTCACAGACACGACATGGTTGTCCAAACTCACGCTGAAGAAATCACTCAGAAACTCACGCTGAAACCAAGTGTTCGTACCTCTCATAGATCTACGGGCACTTCAACGTTGGCGCAGGCCTTCCATCGCTTCGGGGTCTTCTCTTCACCGCCGTGGTCTTTCACGTTCCCTAGTATTCTCTCGTTGCACGTACTCAGGGTCTTCGGCTCGCCACGTCTCTTCGCAGCCATTTGGGGCTAACAGTTACCTTCTTCCTTTTTAGTGGACCGGTGATGAGCAATTGGATTTAGCCGATTTCTGTGGCACATACCCCTTTATGATGGTTTAGGTTTCTTGATCGACACACAAGAAACGATTTTCTCAACAAATTCGCTGGTAAAAGTCGACTTGGTCCGGGGATTGAACACCGGGACCATTGCAAAGATTTTAGTATCGGGTTTACACCCGGACCGATTAATCTTGCTTCCACAAAGAACCTTGTCACCCGGGCACTTAACCGCTGTTATCCCACTGCAGTTGCAGACGTAACCACAGTTACCGCAAACGAGACAGAGGCGCTGTCACACCTGTCTGGTTGCTGTTTCCGAGAAAAAACAAAACGCGCGAAACACGCCAAATATTAAATAGACGCGCGCTTGTGCGTCTCTAGCGCTCCAAGCGTTCTTTAGTTGATACATGGCTTTGTTCGTGCAACAACGATATAACATCGCATTTTACAGGGCCTCACGCTCGAATATGGACGCGTCAGCAGCGTGTTTTGATGCGCGTTTATCAAATAGCGTGAAACCCTGTTCAATGAACGAACGCAGCCGTGTATCAATCTCCTAAAATGCGCACGAGATTTTTGCAGCACGGACAAACTTGTACCTCAAAGCCGGTAATTTATATTCCCAAATGTGTATCAACGCCCCATCGTCGCAACGGTCCATTGACAGCTTTTGGCTCGATATGTCGTTGGGAACCGAGCTGCTCGCGTCCGACACGGGGGCCGCCATGTTGTCAGTTTACGGCGCTAACAGGGGTTGCCTACCTCCGTTTACGAAAACGGTCGTTAGCGGTTGAACTGCAGTTAGGGTTGTCGTGTGACAAGGTACGACTGCCGTTAGACTTACCGGCCGTCGTACTTAACTCTGGTTAGACTACCCGTGTGACAAGGGTGAAGAAGCTTTCCTTTCGAAGTATGTATGAATTCCTAATCGCTTCATTCTACAAGCGGTTGGTTGGAAAATAACGCTTTCAAATAAAATAAAGCTGTCCTTTCAAATAAAGCTGTCCTCACTTCTGCGAGCTCCGTGGTTATCATCAGCCAGGGGTGGGGGGGGGGGGAAGTAACAAAAAACGTTAGAAAGCGTGATGCTACTCGCTCTCAAATGGAAATAAAAAAGGGCTACCCGCGAACAAGAATACTGTTTGGATCCGCGTTTCTGTAAGCGCTGCGTGTGCCTGTTTAGCCTTGCGCACTGAGTTGTATGTCATTTAATTCACTAAAAGAAACTCGCGTGGTGTAGTTTTACTCTACAGTGCATAGCATTTGCGCATCCCGCTCAAATACCTATAGATAGACATCGACCTTTGGATGCTATTACTGACACGTTGGCAAAGTTCCAATCATCCTAGGCATTCATATTGGTAGTGAGCATGCTATAGGCGCCTTTGTAAATCAGCCATGTCAGCCCCACTGAAATTAGCAAACCGGCCGTTATCATAGTCTACAACAATGATGGAATGTTTTCGTTAAAGTGGTGGATATTGCAGTGGGCATGTTTCAGGCGGTGGGGTGATCGGTCCCACTCTGAGCAATTAACCTTGGCTCTCTTTTTGGCTACGAGAATACAAAAGGCAGGTCCCCCATGAACGATGCGCCGCTAGGCGTCACCTCGTACCCCACGCGGCTTACCGTTGCAGCCATTAATCGGAATTTCTGTACATTTCCGATCGCCCTTCAGAGTATAAATTGAACGCAAATACATGGGTTTCCAATTATCTTAGGGGCGGGGGTGACACCTTAAGCCGGATAAATTGCACATTCATGGTGCACATAAACATCTCCCTTGTAACCGCCATGTGTACTAAACGCCCCAAAATATGATGAACACATTCCATGATAACGTTGAATGTTGGTAAAGGATGATGGAGAAATATGAAACAGTGAAAGACTGGTATTTAGAGGTTCCGCGCAGCAACCCTTCAAAACTCATTTGTGCTGGTACTTGAAGCCCTTGTCGGATCAACCACCTGTATTGAAGAGCCTGATAGTTTTTTGATAACTTGTAGCTAACGGGGTCTCATGAGTAATTTTACGCTATTTGATCTCGTGCATATTGCCATGGGTCATACTGTCATGAAGATTGACATTGACAACTCTGCAACATTGCTGCTTACACGCACCTACAGTCTAACAGTCCATTAATTGTGCCCGTTATCTTTAGACTTCTTTATTTCCCAGCAATTGATAATCCTTTATGCATGCTTACTGCCATTAACCACTCAAGGCACTCATGTCATCCAAACCTTAGGACATCGATGTACTAACAAATGAAGAAATTAGCGAATCCAGCCATCTCTCAATTATCATTGGCCGGAATAACGTAAGGACCTCTGTGACTGGGTCATAGTACCATCAGTATTTACATTCCAACAATTACAATTAGTGAACGTAGCACCTCCCGCTGGTTTAGCCCTGAACTCAAGAGGCTGAAAAACAAAAAGAAACGGCAATTTCGCTCCGCAAAAACACTAACAATCCTGTGGCGTGGCAAAAATACCAGGCCACGACGAAACTATTCTGCTCTGCCGTCGATAAAGCGAAGCGGCTGTTTAATAATACCCCTTGCCCAACTTACTCCGCACTAACCCAAAACATTCTGGAGAGTGATTAACCCACAGAACGAAACAGATGCATCAATAATGGATCATACTGGACAACCTATCCCGAATAACGCAGTAGCAGAAGCACTAACCTTACCTTTTTCCAGTTTTTACCAGAGAGCCCATTGGAAACCTCCCTGATGTCTTTCCCCACAACTACCCCACCATGCCAGACGTCATTTTTTCACCTCAGGGCATCAGAAAATCATCGAATCGTTTAAAACTTACATCATCCTGCGGCATCGATGGTATTAATGCTAAGGTATTGAAAACACCAAGAAATTACCATGTTATTCTTTCTCATATTTTTCAGCATCACTCTCATCCGGCATCGTTCCTCACGACTGGAAAGTGGGTAAGATCGTTCCGGTTCCAAAGCCAGGTCATCTAGTTACAGGCCCATATCCCTAACCAGCATCTGTTCAAAAAATATGGAACATATATTCTTCGCAAATTGCTAAGTTCCTTACCTCAGTTAAATTTTTTCATCCTAACCAACATGGATTCCAAAAGGGACTTTCATGCGATACTCAGCTTGCACTATTCATCGATGACCTAAGCGCTAGCGTAGACCTTAACATACCAGTTGACGCCCCTTTTTATTGACTTTGAGAAAGCCTTTGACAAAGTTCCCCACAACCGCCTACTACTAAAGCTCTCTCAATTAAACCTTAACCAACTTATCTACAATTGGATTCAAGACTTCCTCACTAACCGTCAGCATTTGTAGAAGCTAACGACACGCCCTCATCCCTTCTAACGTAATCTCCGGTGTGCCTCAAGTACCGTTCTAGGCCCCCTCCTCTTTTTAATTTACATCAATGACTTACCCGATGTATTTCGTCTAACATCCGCCTCTTTGCTGACGACTGTGTAATCTACCGACCTATTACTAACGTTTCAGATACCAATTACTCTCCAGCATGACCTACAAAACTCGACGAGTGGTGTCGCAATGGCTCATGGTCTAAATACTAATAAAAACTGCACTCGTTTCATTCACAGATGCCATAACTTACTGCCGCTACTAAAAGTTAATGGCTCCAGAGTTTCTTCCTAAGTTCATTAAATTATTGGTGTTAACATCTCCAGAATCTAAAATGGTCTTCTCCGTAAGTAAAATAGTTAAGAATGCTAAAGAGCTCTCGGTTACTTTCGTCGTAACTTCATCTTGCGCCTCCATCAGTCAAAGTACTAGACTACAAAACACTCATTCGCCCCAAAACTAGAGTACGCATCCGCCATTTGGACCACCTAAATAACCTATGTAAGTCCATCGAAGTAATTCAAAAACCGCGCAGTTAGGTTCATCTACTCAGATTACTCATCATACCAGTGTACTAACCTTAAAAGAAAAGCAGGTCTACCTAACCTTGAAACTACGCCGTAAGATTTCTAGGCTATCATTGTATCACAAATGTATCATGCGTTTCAGTATAACCTCCCATTCAATCAGCCCATCGCACTTCAGCCGCACAAGTTCATCAAGGCGTCTACCACCCCCTGCTTGCACCACAGCCCACCATCACTCCTTTTTCGCCCAAGCAGCCAGGGACTGGAACGATCTTCCCCCAAGTGTCATCATCATTCCAACGGATACTTTCGAAATGCCATAGAGATCATTGTTTTATTAACCCTACATTGTTTGCCCACACCTTCATGTAAAGCCCTCGGTTGGGGGGCCTTGAGGTATATTAATAAAAAATAAATAACTAAATAAATAGTACCATCACGCTGCATTCGACAGCACGGCGCCCTCTGACGATGTTCAGGAGAGTACCCCACGTTTGAGAAGCTCATTGATTTCGAACTAATCGATGCATAAACAGGCCATCGTCCAGATCGGCTACAGGCATGGTAAAAAAATCTAAAAAGACCATTGCAACAGGAACCATTATGAGGTATAGACAGCTTTCATATGCGCAATTGTTAACGAAAACAATATGGAGAAGTATGCAACGCGTTCGACTTCTGTTGCAGAGTGCTTGACTGGCCGAGTTGCCGAATTTAAAATAGGAATGAGAGACAGCTTACGGCAATTGAAAACCGCAGGCGCGGCAACGTGTCGTTTACGCTTGTTCTGTTTCAGCGTTGTTGCATTCCTATTTTAGAAAAAGAAAATGAACTACTGCTTGTAGCCGAAGCCACGGGAAAATCCGTGTAGTTTTGCACTACTTAATAGCCAGAAAGCTTGTCCTGTTCCGGGGATTACACGGACTAATGCCTTTGTTTTAAGCTAACGAGGAAACATATGAATAGGTGCCCAAGGGAGAATAATCGAGAACTCAAGCACGTGGACTCAGAATATTGCAAGTTAGTTAGGCCACCTTCCGCACCTTGCGAGATACCGGAAAAATTATTGCCAATATTCTGTGTCGATGCTCTTCGAGTTGTCGATCAATTCGTCCTTGCGTTGTTGTCAGTTACCTGGATAGCTCAATAAGAACAGCGACCGTCCCTTAAAGGCGTTTGTCCAGGGTCTGATCCCCGGACGACGACCGATTTCAACTAAGAATTTTCTTTCTGAGAAACTGTGTCGATTTCCTTGCGACTTCTTCCTACAAGCAGGTGGCTGTCAATTTGCCCATCATAGCCCTCGCCCATCTTGCAGAATTCCGCAGAACGCTTCCTTTGTTAGCCTTCTATGTAATGTGATTTTAGAGGCCATATGCGTGCTTAGTATATTCCCCTGTGTCATATATGACCAAAAAACCATAAACAGATGTAGTGAACAGTCTATTTGGGGCTGTTACTACCGTTATATAAACACTTATAATCGTAGTTGTTGCGGCTAATGCAGCTCCGGCTTCGTGGACGTCACGGTTATCAAGTTCGTCAACATACACTTATGGTAGTCATGACTATTCTTGCTGTTTGCACTCACTGTACTGATAGCGCGGTGTCTTTTTCATTCACTCTAACGACCTTGATTTGGCCGGTGTAATTGTGGCATCATCGTCAGCCCTTTCGTTGTGATTAAAGCAGAAAAAACTCGTGTACATAGAATTACTTCATCTCCACGTTGCAATCCCTGAAGTGAATGCATAAACCCTCGTTATGGCGCACCTTATAATAATATTTAAGTTCCGGATAACAAAGCCCTGCAATCTAGTGAATAATTCAAACTGACCTGTTGTGGTCCGTGGTGTAGGCGTTGTTGTAGTCGGAGTCGTCCGTGTTGTAGTTGGCCGTGGCGTCGTTGTCGTTGGCCTGGGTGTCGGCCTTCTGGTATTGGTCGTGGCGTGCGGGTCGTTGTAGTCGGAGTCGTCCGTGTGGTAGTTGGCCTTGGCGTGCGAGTCATTGGAGTCGTACGTGTGGTAGTCGGTCGTGGCGTGCGAGTCGTAGTCGGAGTCGTCCGTGTGGTAGTTGGCCGTGGCGTGCGTGTCTTTGGCCTGCGTGTCTTTGGCCTGCGTGTCGGCCTTCGGTAGTTGGTCGTGGCGTGCGAGTCGTAGTCGGAGTCGTACGTGTGGTAGTTGGCCGTGGCGTGCGTGTCGTTGGCCTGGGTGTCGTCCTTGTGGTAGTTGAAGGTGGCGTGCGAGTCGTCGGCGTCGGAGTCGGCCGTGTGGTAGTTGGCCGTGGCGTGGGAGTCGTCGTACTCGCAATCGGCTGTTTGGTGGTTGTCCGCGGTGTGGGAGTTGGAGGTGGTGGCGTGGGAGCCTGAGTAGTACTCGAGGTCGAATGTGAAGGAGTCGCTTGTGGCGTGGCTGCTGGTGTACTCGGAGTAGCAGCAGGCGTATGGTAGGGAGTGGCATCCGTGCTCATTGGTGAGGATCAGGCAATGCAGTGGTTACAGACATGGTGTCATAATCACAGGTGGGCGTGGAATTGGCACGGAAGGTCCTGAGCTGTCTCCTCCTCCACCTCCACCATTACCAACGAAAGAGTCGTCGTTCCTGTCGGTGGCCTCTTCAACACCTAGTAAGAAAAGATCCAAGCAGCGATTAGGGGTAAACGGGAAGTGCAGAAGAAAAGGAAGCAACACTCATTTTCTCACAACCCCTTTCTAGTTTCTGTGTTGGTTGCATACTTATTTCGTTGAAGTTTTACGTTCACAACGCTCAACGCGGCCCCTTTCTCGATTTTACTATTGTGAGGAAGAAGATCGAGACACCACATCACCGGCCGCTCACGCGCACTGACAGTTCACTCTCTGGCTACGCCCTGCCTGCTGCTGCTACGATCGTCGCTCTCATTTAGTACCTCAATGAAACGTCGTAACGGTTCAACGTGCCGACACTATCAGAGAGTTTGACAAAAAATTTAAAATAGTAGTGATCTACGGGTATGTTCGCTGCTCCGAGGTCTTGTCCAGGATATCACTATATAAAAATGACTGATATTGCAAACCAGGACTATAACACCACTTGCATACCACTGCCTTTACACAACTTGGTGGTTTCCATATGTTGACACAATCCGCGAACCTTTTCCAGTGAATATTGACCAGCGCAATTACTCAAATAGTTAGAAGGCATAACGAGAATGTCACTGGCCTTCGCGAGGTGAGCATACCAGGCGAGCATATATTACTGAATAATCTGTGCGTCCCTACTACATAAGGCACCTTGAATAAATAAAAAATTAAGATCAGGGCGTGGTGTTTCTAATTCAGAAGGACACAGCAGACATTGCACAAGGTCATCGATGTGTTCTAAAGCATGAATGAAATATGAGAAAAACTAAATCTGAAATAGTTAACTTAAAGGAACACAAGAACGCGCTCCAACTTCCAGCCTTGTTAACAAAGAAGAACAATGTTAGGATGATGCGGAATTAGCATTTGAAATAAATCCTTTTTCAGAAAAGCAATTGGTAACTATGATGCAGACTCAAGAAATATTAGAAAATAGTTCTTATTCGAACTATCAGAATGAAACTAACTACCTGTAACAAACAGCTCCTTTCGAAAGTCTACAAATATGAAGTGAACATGGAAAAGGCCCCAAAGCAGACAGAAGTAGCCATATAGATTAAATAGTGCATAGCAACCCTGGCATAAAAATGTTGGCACGAAATACTGGCGGAGGTTAACAGCTAATTAACGGAGTAACCTGGATATATTCCGAACAAAAATGAATAAATATAGGATCGCCCTTGAGAATAAGTGTCATGGCTCAGAAAAAGTAGAAATAACGATAAAGAGGAACGGAAGGAAAACGTAATTGACTGATATAGGTTGCAGTAATGGAAATTTGAGGTTAAGTAGCTAGGCAAAAAAGATGCTTGCCTAAAGCTCTATTGTCTCAAAGAAACCATAGCTGATGAAAGTGACCACCTCAAAGGATAAAGTAGTACTTGTTCAAGTATTGAAGCCGATAAACTATATGAAACTCAGTGAGATACAGGACTATCATGTTAAACAATTAAAAGCAGCAGTGAAAAGGGTGGCCGGGTCAAATCGGCTAAATGGAAGCTCTGTACGGGAAGGGTCAACAATCACAAAGTAAGAAATCACCGCCACCTCGACGAACTCAATCATGTTAGAGGAGCTTGCTCGGACATGATCGGGTAACCCGCGAATCCTCCGTGCACTTTCCTCTACAATCATATATAGCCGTGACAACGTCGTTATATATACATTAGCCCTCTTGGCTTCGGCCTCCCGGGCGCTCACCGCAGGGTCTTGGCGGCGAGCGCGCCGCGCAGCAGCATGAACACCACGTCTTGGCTGCGGTGTTCATGCTGCGGAGCGGCAACGAAGTGTGTGCGCTGTGTGAGCTCCTGGCGAAGAGAAAGGAAGCGCGCCAAACGCGAGCGCCAAACGAGAGACGCGGCCCTCTAGCGGTCACCTATCTAACTAGCGCATGCGCGCTATCTAGTGAGAATTCTTGAAATCACCGGAGATTGTACACGCCGGCGACAACGGACAAGGCGCGCCATCTAGTGAGCATTCTTGAAATGACCGGAGAGTGTACACGCCGGCAACAAAGAAGGCGCGAGCATAAGGAGCAAGCTCCTAAAAATAGCCAGGGCAGTGTCATTAGGTTTTTTAAACAAATAGCGAAGGTTCGCAATGAGTTATTCATCAAAGCATAGCTCGCTGAAAATTTCCCCAGCCTGGTGGGAAATCAAGGTAGAACGCAACACTGTAGCTAAGTTTACCTACCGATGAGGTCATTAGGCCGTACGAGGTACTGCGTCGGATAAACGGCCGGAGAAGGCAGCTTTACAATAGAAATTATCGAACACTGGGAAGACCTTTTAATTTATCAAACTTGCCCAAATCAAAACGCTGTATCTTAAGATAATCCCATATTAATAGCGGCATATTACAGTGAGGCTGACTTCCTCCTGTATGAGCCTTTTGTTGGGACACGGCGCCTCTACAGGAATGCAGGCCGGTAGGCAAGGAATGTAAGGGCAGTCCTTTGGTCGCCGTATTATGATGGTGCTACTCCAGTATGACGTGGATAAATGCAAGAAAATTAGGGATGGTGAGGCTGCACAGCGCCTCGCGCCGGAGGAACAGCTCGCCAGGTGTCGACAGTAGAAAACGCCAGCATAACAATACACAGCTAGACCGTGCAAAAGCGCAAATTGCGGCCAAAGACTGTACGGACAAAGATTAGGTTGGCTCTTATATTGATAATTATTGTACAATGAGAAACCAGGCCCAGCATGTTAAGACGCGGAACAATTAGGTCATTCTTGATATTTTTGTAGAAAGCCATGTGAGAGACGCAGCAGTGAAGTGGCAACGGAAACGGCAAGTCATAGTAAAACCTTCAATTTATATTCAGGAATCGTGCTGAAGAAAACGCGAGCTTTATTCTCATCCTGAACGCGCAAAGAATGGGTGACATCCCGACTTGGTCGTGACCGAATGTTGACTCTCGGGCGTGGTGCTCCAGGTCTCACCTTATAAAAGCGAACATGTCTAAAATACAATGCTCATCGACGGCTTCGTTAATTTCCCAACACATTCAGGAGTATTTCTCGGATTTCAACTTTTTCAACATGCAATGCTCAGGCCTAAAATTGATTAATTCGTGTAAGCATCCTACTAAAAAAATCGCTGCTGTGTAAAGTTCAAATATTATAGGCTACCAATATTTTAGGGATGATGAGGCTGCACAGCGTCCTGCACAGCGTCCTGCACACCGTCAGGTAATAGTGCACAAGTGAGCGCTGTTTCTACAAAGATGAACGCATACCAACTCGCTCAAGCTTCCATTCTTATGCAATATTTTGAATTGCCCTTCTTGTGATCGAGCCCCAAAACATTTTACTGAAATCATGTCATGGCCATTCGGCTGCTTTTACGACGTCGCACCTCCATTATCATAGGTAAGACAGCTACAAATATCTTTAGGAGCCTCACCTTGAGTACTTTTGCGGCAGATAATCGCACTTTGAAAACAACTGATGAATTCAGTGCGCTCGTTCGTGCGTTATAGTGAGAGGAGCAAATCAAGGTCAAAGTTTCATGTCACGAATTTCAAAAGGCATTTATGGTATTTTGGCGCCATTGGCTCAACAAATTTACCCCAAACTTGCTATGTTAGTCTATGGCGCCCTCAAGGACAATGTATTTGATTTTTACCGATTAGGAAGTGGCGCAGTCAAACATGTGACGTCATGCGGAAACTTCAAGGAGATGTCGCCACCCACGTTTTGTTTTTGCGCGTTTTCTCGCTTACTAACCGTCTTCTCGCAGCAAGCGTGGTGTTTTTGGTATCGTGAAAGAGAAGTTTACTAATATGAAAAAAAATTGTGTTGATCTTTAGTGTCCCTTTAAAGCTAACGCTGCCGTTTGAAATGCCTTATCTGCATAATATATATGGGTAACTTATGAAGGGAATTTTACGTGAAGATTCGAGAAACATATGGGTGCTAATCTTCAGAATGAATGAAATCTCGATGCCGATTCTTATACTTTTTGTAACAGGGTTATGTTTTAACACAGGGTGACCGGATGGGGTGAATCACGGAGAAATGCTTGAGACCAGTCACGTCTGTGTAGCTTATGAATATAGCTATTAGGAAAATAAAAAGAAATATGAGACGAATACTAATGTGCGGCCGGGCCGCTATTGGAAGGTACGCGGACCACGTGTTTTAGGCCGATATTCTAGAGATATTACTTTTAAAAACATACTGCGTACACGCAGTCCACGCAGGGTATAAAAATGCATCATTATGTAATAAAGTAATGCGGCACTTTAGGTTATAAGCATCAACTTGCACAAAATGAGAACTAACGAGAGGAGGCCACGGAAAGTATAATATATTATTTTAGTAACTGTGACATAAATGAAGAGGAATTAAATTAGACGAAAGCATAACATGCCGCCGCAGCGACCGAACATTCAACCTTCCAATAACTCGCCGATGCTCTACCAATTGAGCTACGGTGCGCTCATCCTCCCCGCAATTTATTGGTTTTAATTTATATCTGTGCATATAAACTTGCGATGTTATTAGCGCCATTCGTAGTTATGACGGCGAGTGTGGAGCGCTCTTTTTTCTGCCTGCTGGCGTCACATAGCATATCATCTTTTTACGAGCTAACAGCTGTCGAATAATACTCGCATACTATCTGAAGTCATGAATCTGCCATAGTCTGCCTTGCCATGAATGAAGAATAAGGAAATTTTAATGGGTCGTTTGTTTTCCATTAGAAATAGAATTATAGAATAGCAGACATTCTTATCAACTCCCCTATACGTTTCCTTGGGTGTATGTCTGCTAGTTCTTATATTGTTGTATCTAAGAAAGAAAAAAAACGAGCTCTTAAAATTCCCCTTCTTCCGTTCATTAAGTCAAAAGGCAGATGAAAACGTTTACGAAGGCCTTGTTGAAGTCATTAGTGGCGCGCGTAAAGAAATGACATTTAAATAGCTTAATTTGCTCAAACTAAGGGATTAGAGCGTTTCTGGTGACGTTGGCGAGTAGATCTCGTCTTTAGTAGGCATACATACATACATTGCCAGTACGAATGACTGCTTCACCTAACTAAAAGAAATTCCCGCTCCTAGTTTTCGCAACGCACTTCAAGGTTAGAGCATTATTATACCACTTAGTTTAGTCGGCGAGGGCAAAGCCCGTCTAAACCCTTCCGTTTTTGTTATATTGTGTAGGGTCAGCCATAATGGCGTACCTGAGCTTCGGTCGAAGTAGCACGAAGCGTGTAGTCGGTTTAACTAATTTGCTCTCAATACAAGCCTTTTCAAAAATACAGCAAGCGATGGACTCCCCTTTACGTTGGCTATTGTAGAAACGAGCCAGCGCCAAACCCTCGTTTCGCAGTAGCATACAAGAATAATTCTTACTACTGTCCGTCATAAGTCGACGGCTGCCAGGCCAATGAATATGAAGACGAGAAAGCAAACAGTGATCGTGAAGTAGTACATCGTGCCGATGAATCTCTAAATGAAAAGTGATAAAAATTAAAGAAAACAGCAAATCTCATGCATGTTTCGATCGATGAAATGCGAAGCTGTCAGCAAGGCTCCATACACTGTACTGTTTGACTTTGACAATCCAAGATGTTCATGTCATGGCAAGTCATTAACCAGCATGCTTTTCGTGCAATTACCTTTTGGCGTATTTATTCCATGCTAATGAGACGATCGGGATGGCGTCATGGCGTTTAAATCACTTCTGTTTTTTCATCTTCTGATAGACATGACATGCATGGCAGAACATTCACGTCATCCCCTGTTGCGTCTGTTAGCCATACCCAACGTCATATTACGTACATTTGGGTATAACAGCAATTAATGAAACACCATGACAACACGGTGGTGCCTTGTCGTCTATTCATGACATACAAACATGATCTCATACTATCCTTTCATATAAATTCATGTTTGTCATACGCCACTGTGATGACGCCAGTTTTTGGTATATGCCAAGTTGATTATTTCGTACGACACTCCTGCACCGAATCATGTAAGTCACGACGCATACGACTTGTATACACGATATTGTTATTATTGACCTGTAAAATATGTCCGTGAAAACTGATGAAGTGCCTGAAAAAATTTTTATGTACAAGTTAATGAGTACTGACATGTCGTTTACATGTTTTGCCATGCGCGTGCTTTCATATATATGCCGGTGTATCCATGCACGTCCCGTCATTTAGTTTGTCTACATGCCATTTCGGCATATCCTGTATGGCCGTGGCTCACTGCGAGCTCTAAAATATTTCCTGAAATATGTTGTGCATAACATGCATGACAATTTTCGTATTATGACCGTAGTGCATGTTCCTTAGAGAGTCCTATCTCGCAAGTCAATTTTGGGTGTACATAGACCTATTGAAACGGCATAAAGATTAGAAACCATGCGTAATTATAGGCATATATGAGCACATCAATTCCCCATGTTACGACTCTCATTTACGTGGTCCTACAAGCATGTGATGCCATATACACTTCGCTATGATATTGGGTTAATGAAATGCCACGAGAGCGGGGAAGATAGTGTCGTATAATTGGAGCGTACATGACATGCGTAAAATTCTGGTCATGTTACGATCTGCCATTTATGTTCGTGATACACTCATGTCATGGGATACATTTCGGTGTATATCACGTGAGCGAAACGGCCACGACAGCACATAGTCGTAGGCGGCTAGATATAGCTATAGATAGATAGATAGATAGATAATAGATAGATAGATAGATAGATAGATAGATAGATAGATAGATAGATAATAGATAGATAGATACGTTCAAAGTGGCTGATTTCCATAAGGAATGCTTCGATTTTATTTGCATCGTTAGAGATGATTTAAAATATTAAACGCTGTAGTTTCCCAAGTTCTAGCTTATGCCCGAAATAAAGGTGCTCAGCAAAGTGAAGGTGAACGTAAGATATGAAACCACGAAGATTTTAGGTCATTTATTATCCGATCATTCATTGAATGGAACCCCTTCCCGATGCCATCATATCAATTCATGATAATCACTTGTTTAAAGCCGCTTAACTAATATTGTATAAACTGATTCTCCTGATTTTTTTTCCTTCTTTGCTTTTGCAGCATGAGTGCTTGTAGCCACCCAGGACTTGACTTTCTTTTTTATACATACATGTTTTGCAACCTTAGTGCACTATTTATCATTGTTTAATACTTGTCTGTGAACACGTTACCTGTCTGTTAATTTAGCTAAAACTGTATAACTAAATGCCTTTTACTGAAATGTTCTACCTGCTTTGTTCTGTCGTTTTTTTCTTCTTATTTGTAACCACTCCCCTCTTTAATGCCTTTGGCCCTGAGGGTTTCAAGAAAGAATTCTTAGCCGTCAGCCATCCAGTCTGGCTAGAAAGAGTCCAACACCCGGTACTTTGAAAAATTTATTGGGAGCAATTCTGTAGCCATAAGTTTTTCTGAGTTCGAGCTTAAATTTGCAGAAGCGAGGCGTCACATACAGGCCAGGCTTAGCGACACAGATTGCGCATCAGGTGTTTAACTCAACGGACGCTAGAGTCTGTGCGGGGAGCATCAAGCCTGTAGTTCGTATGAAGGGCATTAGCCGCTTTAAAGGTATGGCATTAGATGGTCAGTGTGAGGCCTGAAAATGCCGATATTTGCCGGCATATTTGACACGAGACAAAATACATTAATAAGCAGGAGTGGATAGCATACCAAACTAAGAACGAACCGCTCTAATGTTATTTATTATACCAAACATATACTTTCGTTCTCGTCTTTCATTGAAGTCTACTTTCCACAAATAAGGGTGATCGTAAAGTAGAACCCACGTATATCGAACTTGCAAGACACGGGAATTCGTCCGATATATCGCAGAACTCGACGTTCCCGTGTTCCGATGGCGGAAAGTGGGAGAGACATTTGCCCTGAAGTGGGCGCAATGAGGCTGAAGATGATCATCACATAACTAGATACAAAACTTGTAAAGAATTCACTGTACCTTTTGGTGGAAATTTCAGTGCACAAGTTGGCTTCACGGTATTTATTCACAAAAATGCTAGCGAGGTGGCTTCGCGGCAGTACGCAGGAATTTGTTTAACCCGTCGTTTGCAGCTGGGGTGCAGGTTTACATGCAGGGGTTACGTACAGCAAATCAGTTCTGCGTATTCTTGCAAGGTAGCGGAAGTGTTAAGTGGAAAATAGACATGTCTATTTTCCTTTCTTCACCCTTCCGCCAGCTTGCGGGATTCCGCAGAACTGATTTGCAATATGTGTCCACTTGCTTCGAGTTGTCGATGAATTCGCCCTCTCACTGTCAATTTCTAGCTTCCTGGTTAGCTCAATTGGTAGAGCAACCGCCCCGGAAAGGCGTTATTCCCGGGTTCGAACCCCAGACCAGGACGAATTTTTCGGCAACTAAGGGGCTTTATTTTTGAGAAATCCGTATGGATTTCCTTGTCGCTTCGTGCTACAACGGGGTTGTCTATTTTCTCTTTCGTAACCCTTCCGTAGAACTGATTTGCAATGTGTGTCCACTAAATTGCTTCGAGTTGCCGATGCATTCGCCGTCGCGCTGCCAATGCTAGCTTCCTGGTTAGCTCAATTGTAGAGCGACCGCTACGGAAAGGCGTTGGTCCCAGGTTCGAACCCCGGACCAGGACGAGTTTCTCAGCAACTAAGAGGCTTTCTTTCTGAGAAATCCGTATTTTCCTTGTGGCTTCGTGCTACAAATCGGTGGTTGCCTATTTTCCTTTTCTTAGGGGTTACGTACACGCGGGAAAATAATGTATCGATGTCAATCCCGCTTCAACATTTTGATTCGCAGTTGTGCGTACTGTTCGGGCACCGGAAGCCTCTAGTCTGCATCTGCCATAATGTTGGCGATATTTTTCAATTTCACTCTGCGTGCTTGTTGGGAGGCTCTACGCTGCGGCGGCGTCACACTTTTCTCCCCTTTCGGCCGCATAATCATAGCCAGCTTTTGGAGAACAGCCGGATTTTGCGTTGAAGGCCGTCATTGCGCCAAAGCAAAGGAAACAGGGAATTGCGGAGAACCAAACGCCGACCGCGCAGAACAGGCCGACGGGCGTGACGATGAGAGCAAGGCAAGTGGTGGCAAGTGGTAGGTTCTACTCGGTCTGCGTGGCGCCCTCCTGTTCACACCGCTCGCTCTCCAATTTTTTGCGGTAAAGGCCCCTTCTGGGATAAAAGGCACCCTGTTTTGGTAACGCCGACTTCTTGGGAAGTTTCGCGCTGTTCGATGTTCGATGTACCAAGTCCTACGGGTATTTGTGTTGTTCGTAGCCGTAGGTTTTCCTACGAATTGATGCCACAGCATTGGCGTGTTGGAAAATAGTTTGGTAGAAAGAATAATTGGATTTACCCGAGGTCGATGTGGTCGGGTTCGACAGCATTGTTTTACTGTCTTCGCTTCGAAAGTGTTCGGCCTGAGATAAGTTAGCATATGACAACCAAGGTTGCCAATGAAATTGCATTGCTTAACTTCGAAGGAAAATATTTGCGAGATAGATACTTACTTGGGGGCAGCTAAAACAAGACATCGTTTCGTAAAAATATTGCACGCTGTAGCCGCTATAGGCAGAAAGTGGTGGCAACTCCCATATACTTACGAGATACAGTGCTCAGTTGTGACTGGCTTCCTGAATTAAGTAAAAAAAAGTTTGCAATATTCGATTCACGCAGCGTAGTGACAAAGAAGTGTTAATATTCAAACAAGTAACGCGGTAGCGGATACGTTGAGTTGTTCATGATATTTCACAAATGTACTTGCGGTAATTTAGTCAGTAAAAAAAAGGAAAGGTTTCTGAGTGAGTAACAAACACCGACAAAAATATATTTCCTCACTTCAAAGAGACTCTGAAATACCTTACTCTTCTAGACGAGCTGTTTGGAAGTCGGAAAGAAGCACAGCGAAATTCTCTGCTGAAAAGAAAGGCTATCTTCTCATGCAAGACTACTTGTACTTGGATGAAAGACAGTCTGGGCCTTGTGAAGTTTGCGAGCTACAAACACGGATGAGAATAGGCGCACGCGGCGTTACAGTCTGTTGATGCTGTACACAGGAATTGTGCCTGTAGCGGCGCTGTAGCTAGAACATGTGCTCTCTCGCCAGTTGAATGTGTTCTCCTATAAAAAATCTGCATGACGCGTGCGCGATGTCGCGAAATGTGCTCACATCTCTAGAGAAGCACGCCGTAACAACATCAAAGAGGACAAAAGGCTAACATGTAGTTTAACTAAATTCGTGGCAGGGCTAGATGGTTCATAGTCATAAATACTGTACAGCGCGTGTTCAACACTGGATACAGGAACAGCCCTGACACACAGGACAAGCGTTAATTGCTATAGTCCGATCGATATCTGTACGAGTTGCGAGAAGCGCTTGTCCTGTGTCTCATTGTTTTTCCTGGGTCCTGTGTTGAAGCCCCGCTATCCAATATTTATACACTAAACCGTACTTCGGATAATGCAACGTGAGGTACTTGAGGCGTGTCATGGTAAGATAGGGTTTGAGATACCACATCCAAAGATATAGCGCAACGAAGACGGGACAAAGCGAAATACTCATAACACACACACACACAGCGTTGTGTGTTTCGCTTTGTCCATTCTTGGTGCGCTAAACGTTGCATGCTATGGATCACCACAAGCCCCCGTGACACCGTAGTTGAGATCCCGGCCGAACAATAATAAGCAAGTTACTTAGGCAATGGCTAGCGATGTGAGCCTTGTGGATGGTTACTCAGAAGGCAAGTGCTGTTGCTAGTAAGCATGCTGCTGTCGTCAACTTCCGCGATAATTCTTATATCAAGTGTGTCTGACCCTTGCGTAAAGGCTACAAGCATTAGGACGCGGGTTTTTTAGTGTTCTCGACCAGCGCATATGAATTCATGCATCAATGTGGCATATGACGTCTCCCCGGTTCAAAGTAACCAGGCACTTGCGCGCACTCCTACTCATATTGCTCGCATCACTCGGCTAAATGTCTGGGTTCGGAACTGGAACGCTTTCCGACGTTTTGATTAGCCTTCTACTTGGAGGATCGAGTTAGCAGATGGGGTATTAGTGCGTAGATAATATCTGCACTTTTCAACACGAAGGGTTTAAGGTATAGGTGACTTTTACTCCGTCGTGCAAAACTCCGCAGGTGGGTATGCGCCACAGGCACTAAGCAAGCCCCACTACCGAGCACAGCACATGCGAGCTTTAAACTAAAACTCTGCCCAGCGAAGGAGAGCACGTGAAATACGTTAAAAATAGATAAAAAAGAGAAATAGTGATATAAAGAAAAGAAACAGAAAAATAGACAAAAAAGACAAGAGAGAGAGAGATTAAAGAGAGAAAAAGATAGAAAGACAGACAACGACATAGAAAGAGAAAGAAACAGACACAAATATGGACAGAAAAAAAAAACAGAACAAGGCAGAAAGAGGAAGAAAGAAAGAAAGAAAGAAAAACAAAGAAAGGGAGGGAACGAAATGGAAGGAAGCGAAATAAATATAGAGAGAGGGAAAGAAGAAAAGAAATAGAGAAAAGAAAGTAATAGAAACAGATACAGAAAAGTGATACACGAAACGGAGAGAAGGAAAAGAAGAGTACGAAGAAACAATACAGAGACAGCGAAGGCTACCCAGATCCACTCTTCCTTGAGGCTCGGCACCACTCGTGCGATCCTACCATATTTTTCCCCTGATAATGCTGCAATGCTTCGAACGGATAGGACGAAGAAAGGTGACCCAACGCAGGCGTTGACTCTCCACTGGTGATATACTGGACACACAGATTATTAAACGAACGGCATATACATAATGAACATCGCAGAGGAGCTGACGCGGAACAAACAATGCAAACGAAAATATTCACCCAGGGAAACTGCACATGCGTGACAAGAAGCATGTCAAAGAAACACAGTGCTGGTTACGTTTAATTTTTTTTATGCAAATATATCGAGGTTGGGTCACGCATGAGTGTATGTAATATGCTTGCACGAGTTCTCCAGCCTTCTGATCCTAATGTGTGAAGAGCACCGTAGTGTCAATGAAAAGCGACGTGCACACAGGTGTGGTAGTGGGATCTGGGCTTTTCAATGATGCTACGGTACTTTTCACACATAAGGATCCGACGACGAGAGAACTCGTGGAAGCACACATTAAAAAAAAACGAGGTGATGCGTCAGCCAAACCTTGGTATATTGGGATGAAAAAAGATCAAACTCAATCAGTACTATGTTTGCTTAACATGTTTTTGCCGCACAAGTGCAGTTTCGCCAGGGTGAATATTTTTCTTTGTATTGTTTTCTTCCGCGCCAGCTCCTCGACATGTTTGTTATGTATATTCTGTACCTTTGAATAATCTGTGTGTTCGAATTAATCGCCATTTCAGACTCAACACCAGTGTTGTCATATTTATGCGTCCCGTCCGTTTCCGAGCTGTATTTTAGCTATAAGATAGTGTTACTTAATGTAAAAGCAGCAGTCATGCAAACATTGGGCACCGAGTGAAGCCAGGACATAGTGTCCGTGTCCGTGTCCGTGTTATCTGACATTTGGAGGCTACTTTCAGTTCTGGCTGCATTCATCGTTGCGAAAAGTCCCTATTTGTATATTCAATTCAAGCTTTCATGTCTGAATCGAAGGTGGCAGCCCCTCAGTGAATGCTCGGTGGAATGTGAAGGCGCAAAGCTGCTCGTTCCTCAAGAAAACGTATTAGAGAGAGGTGTACGATAAAACTGTGAAAAGTGTTACTCCACTGGGTTCCTTGCAGGGACACATGCTACAGGAGGGTATTAGGATGAGAAATAGACGCACATCATTAGTAAGATGGCTGTCGCAAAAGTCTGTTACATATGCCCTGCTAACCATTTCAGTATTCAACTTTTGAGCTCCTAACTGCGGCATTCCCTCAGAGGCATGGGGGCATGAGTGATCCTCTCTGCGACGCCTTAGCGCCGGAGCCGAGGTGGTTCGCATTCCACGTTCGACCCTGGAACGATGGTCTCGTCGTGGTGCAATATCTTGCAAGAATGCCTTGCCATCTCCAGGTATGCGCTTTCACAATAATGCATCCACGCCGCCAGTAGTACAGTCCCCCGGCAACACTGCCCTGGGTCTTCCATCGCCGAAAGTGACGCCACTATTCGCTCCCGTTCGCGAATCGCTGAATATAACGTGATGTAAGGCTTTTTAAACCGGACAACCATCGCGAGAGGGGGCGTCGTCGTCTTCGTCTGGCCGTAGTCCGCAGCGTACGATTTGCTGCCGGCCGAAACAATGTGCCTCTGCGGTCATCTCACGAAATTCTCTTATTTGCCTAATGTAAATAAAGCCAAGTTTCTCTCGTACGCCCGCATCATTCTCAGCCAGCCCCCACACTTCAACGGCGAGAAGCAATAACACCTTGTGCCTTTCTTTTCAGAATGCATGCTCGCCCTTGCCACACCTGGTGACAAGTGGCGTTACTCGGACTCTGAGAAAAAAAAACGAGCATCGTCCGATGCATGCGCAAAAGTATATACAACGGTAAACGAGAGCGAAACCTACAAAAATACCCACACATGCACAAGCAAACAGGATCGAGATGCACTCGCACTACGGCGTGAAACTCGGCTTGAGTCCTAGAACGTGCTCGATGTGTAAGTGCCAGTTTCGAAGCTGGGCTGACGTGGTCCGGCCTGGGTGTAACTCGTAGTTCACGTCCATAAGAGGCGCCAGATTTTATAGGGTCTGAAGTGAGGGTCAACTCTCACGGACAACTTTTCTTGGCGTTGAAGCGAAGGCTATAGGGCCCCGTTGCACCAGCGCTACCCCTAACGATTGCATTCCGGCAATTGTGTCAGTGTTTTCTACCCGAGAAGTGAACAAAAAATTCATTTATTTTTTACAGGAAGCTCTTTCAGACAGGACGCAGCAGACACCAGTGTTCGTTTAAACATAGACGTTGTGATTTCGCCTTTCGCACGTGGGAAAGTTCGCTCCTCTCCCCTGCACCTCAAATCCTATGGGTGTCTGCGTCTAAGGTGAGCGTCTATCTCCCTCTGGTGCTTCCGTCCAGTCGCCTAAAAAACTTGCGACGAATTTTACCCACAAATGACCGTCTAAACAGACAAATCAATGATACGCAACGCTTATGCCGCGCAGTGATCACTTCACACAGTTGTGCGAAACGCGCGCCAGGCCGGAGTGCTTCGCGCGCGTTTGCATTTGTAGAAGCTCTGCCCACGTGCTCTTCCTTCATTGCGAATAATAGTTGTCCGCAAGTATAGGTCCTAATCAACTCCTGAGAAAGTGTGTGGTGCTAGGAATATTGTGCATATCTCCACGCGAACCTCCTCTCACCCCCCCCCCTTAAAGCTAAAGTGGACAAAAAATGACACATCTCCCGCTAAAGGGGACCATGAGGCGATGCGAAGCAGTGTTTCGGCATGCGAGCCCGCGTTTCAGAGGTGGAGTGGTGAGGGGAAAGGGGAGAGGGGAAGTGGAGAGGGGAATGGAGAGGGGAGAGGAAAGGAATAGGGGAGGGGAAGGGAAAGGGAGAGGTTGTGGAGAGAGGGAGGGGAGAGGGGCAAGGGGAGGGAGAGGAGAGAGGGAGGGAGAGGGGATGGGAAGGGGGATGGGAAAGGGAAGGGAAAGGGAAGTGGAGATGTGATGTGGAGAGGGAAAGGGGAGAGAGGGAGTGGGAGAAAGTGTGTGGTGCTAGAGCTCGTCATTTAAAGGGGTACTGACACGAATATTTTCAGTTGTCGTTTTTTTTGCGTCAAATGGAAGTTCAAGCCCTCAAGAGCCTAGAAAAGGTAGTGCTAAGCGCGAGTTCACCCTGAAAAAGTACTTACAGTATGTTTTTAAAAGCTAGTTTGGTTCCTACTGTACCCTGACGTCACAACACGGTATGAGCTTCTCGTCACGTGCTCGCAATATACATGACGTTTCCACGGCCGCTCCGCAACGTGGCTCCGTTGGTGACGCACAAGCGGCCATTTTGGAAGTTTTGATGACGCACAAGCGGCCATCTTGGAAGTTTTGGTACCTAACGTCATCCCAATAGCCAGACTGCTGCGTGAAGTCACCAGAATTTGTACTGTAGCCTGACGTCAAGCTAGTGTCGATGTCAGTAGGTGCGCCATGGAAAAATTGACTTTAATATCAATTAAAATACCTTATGAGCATTTTCTGAGCTTCACACTTTCTCAGAGCCGTCTCTGCATGCAGGAGATATGTATGGCACAGTAAACTCGCCTTCGAAAAAAGGTGTCAGTACCCCTTTAAGAGTTGGAGCTAAAAGCCGAAATAAACGCGTTTAGTTACCTGTCTTTGTGTCTGAAGTGAGAAAGACATCTTTCACATGATCCTGCGCGATAACCAGACATCAAATGAAAGTGTGTCTGGATATGCTCGTAGATGTGCTCCGAAGTTTGGACGAAAGGTGAAAGAGAGTGGAAAGGTGTAAACAGTCGCTACTGAAGCATATTGAAAAAACGGAAAGACAACAAGAGCTGGAATATTGTGCATATCTCCACGCGAACCTCCTCTCACCCCCGCCCCCTAAAGCTATTTAGTCGATTCATGCTTATTGCGTTTTAAGCGTAGATGAAATGTAAATACACTCATCATATCTCAATGCGATAGGTGGCTGGCTCATACAACCCTCTTGTTTTCTGAATAAATTTCTGCCAACTCCCTCTATCTTCGATTTTATTGCAGTTGACTGCATTTCCGGGAATACGATTCGGACATGAGAATATCTCACGAATATTGACGGCGGAACGGCTGACAACTGGAAACCGAGAAAACGCACACAGGCACTCATGACTGCTTCCTTGAAACATCACCGGGGAGTGAAGTTTGAGTGTTTTGCTCTGCGAAATGATAACCACGGTGAGGGCGCATGCACTGAACTTTATTATTCCGATACAAAGTAATTTTAACCGATACAGGCATTCAAGGACAGAAGGTCGGACTCCTCTGATGGTCACTCCGTGAGAGATTTTGGTGAGCCGGAATTCCACTTGACTACAAAAGTGGTCACAGTATATTTACACTGCCTTGAAGAAAAGAGTAATCTCCGTGTTCAACTTGGCACTACTCTCCCTTTGGCCTAAATAACTCCAGCTAGAGTAATACATTTGATGACCCATCTTCATGCTAGGACAAGTTGCCGGTCTGGTTGTTAGATTCACAATTTTACCCAGAAAATGCGCAAAGAACATGGACTTAGAAGAAGACCTACACATAACTGTGTATGTCTCTTCTGAGTCGCTGTCGTTTTGCGCTACTCTCCGTGTAAATTGTGTACCCATCTCCATCAAGTTTTGCTTACAAGCGGTGCAACCTTTGAAAGCTCGGTCGAATGAAACCAGAAAATCAGAAGGATGCTTCTTATGAGAGAGTGTAAATATATGGACCATAAATGCACTGTATAAAGAAGTAAAAGTTATGTACCCTTTGTAACTCCATAACATGTGTCCCGTAGGGTAATCGTGAATGAAAAAACAAAACAAGTTCGGCAACATACTTACCCGCAGTTGATTCCACGCACTCTGGTAACCATAGTTACTCTGTTGTAAACCTGTCTCGTATCCACTCTGCAATCCGGACTGCTGGTCTGCAAGAACACCTGACTGCTTAGCACTTCCTGCACTTTAAATTAGACGCCCCTATGACTCACAGTCATACTCGTGTGCATGTGATAGAAAAAAAATTCGCAGATCCACGTACCGTGGGAGTCGATGTTAGCGAAGCATACATCGACTGTTACGCATGCACGTTTGACGGTATCTGGGTATGCACTACAGTTACGCATGCACGTTTGACGAACCCGTGTGCATGTCTGCAAGAGGTTCTTGACAGTTTCTTCAACCAGGGCGCATCACCGTGATCAGTGAGCACCAGCAGCTGGTCATGACTTTGTCTAGGATCCGGTCGTGGTCCGGTCGGATCCGGTCCATGTTTAGTGAGTATGTGGTATGGTATAGCTGTTGGAATTCGTGCATGAATTGTACAAATCGTACATGGTCGGAGCATGAAGCCCGCTCTTCGCGTTGCTGAGTATATGCCGTCGAGGCTGGGAGCCTGGATAGTGCTATGTAGACCAACCCTCAGTGGATGGTATTTGTCGTATTCGTACACTATCTGGGCGTACGTGGGCCTACGTATCCAGTCTACAAGGCGGCTCTCAATGATCTGCATCTTCCTCAGTCAGCATGAGGCCATCGCCCAAGCTCGTACGAAATAAGAGGACACTGCGTCGTTGTGTGGAGAGTGCACCTGAACGCTGCGGTATGTGGATATCATATGTAACTTTCGTTAATGTATTCCTCCGGGTAGAGCAGCGGCTTACTATAGCCTGGTGAATCAAGAAATCGAAACATACTATTTATTAACTGCTATATAGCGGAGCCAACACTAGACTACAGACGTTAATCTGCTATGACGCCTGTATCGTATAGTACACATCGTATGAGTACATAATGTGTTTATTGCTTTCTTGTAAAATTAGATAGCCGCCCACAACCCAATTGACGTGCACCGAGATATTCGCCTGCGTCGGCTGTTTTTTCCAACCAGTTTATTAGACATGGTATGGCTCGTGGTATAATACCTGATTGCCACGCAGAATGCTTGGGTTCGTTCCTTCTGGATCCTAATTTTCCTTCTTTTCCATTCGTTGAGTCAACGCTGCTGATGTCGCTTTTCCTTAATGCTCTAGCATTTAGCTACCAAGTCTCTCTC